>NC_045160.1:11694120-12049120 GCF_900700415.2 Clupea harengus | reverse complement strand
ATTCTATTTCAACCACTACTCACCCATTTGCCCAATTATTTCCAGACCCCTGTTTCTGACAGAAGTGTGCCTTGTCTCCATATCTCCACTTCCCAGATTTAGCTGCTTTAGCAATAGTCTGATTAATTACTTTAGGCTCCATATCAATAAGTATTGCACGGGCAGTGAGGTCTAAGGGTAGAGACAAATTATGGTTAAGGGCAAATAATATCTTTTCGCTTTCATTTAGACTTACATGCACATTTGTGAGCATTAACAAGTGGCAGCTCATTTGTTTGATTAGCTAGTTAACAACAGCTTTCCTATCTTAACCAGTTAGGTAATATTACCTTGTGAAGGTCCCTCTCTGAAGAACCGCTCATGACTGCAATCCTTGTACAGTTTGTCTTTGGCATTACTGGAATCGTTGCAAAGGACACTGAAGAACTCCTGGCCAACCTGATTTCCACACTGTCCCACCTGCACCGTCACTACAGACATTACTCTTTAATTGAGTCAAAGTATAACGTAAGTAAACAGACTAGCGTTATGTACACTCCCATTTAAAAGAGATGAACGACTAAAACACTTTCCGAGATAACATTGTGATGAGAAAACATGCATTTCCATATATGCTATGCTATATCTTTACTGTGTTGAATTCGTACACCCGCCATCAACTCATAAACGAAATGTTTCCGATCACGTGACATGGGTTGTCAAGCAACATTCTTTCCGGTTCACTAAAATAAAAGTCCTCTTTAAGATTTTACGATTTCAGCTACATATTGTTTTTGGCCAGCGCAACCATAGAAAGGTCTATATATGTCTATGAGCGCAACTATTCACTTCAGCTGTCATTATATAAAGATACCTATTCTATCGCATGCTCTCCACTCATGTCAGGATGGCCGAGCGGTCTAAGGCGCCAGACTCAAGGTATCAGCCTTCCCCCAATGGGTATTCTGGTCTCCGAATGGAGGCGTGGGTTCAAATCCCACTTCTGACAGTATATTTTTTGCCCTCTCCTATTTAATCTTTACATGCTACCCGTAGGCAAACTTTTGTGAAACAACAATATTGACTACCATAACTATGCCGACGATACTCAAATTTACATTGCCCTCTAACCCGCATAGTCCGATTGATTCCCTATATCACTGTATCTCACTGATAAATGACTGGATGTCCCACAATTTTCTGCAGCTAAACAAGGACAAAACAGAGGTAGTTGTTTTTGGTCCCAACAAAAATGAGAGAATTAAGGTCAGTGCCTATCTAAAATCCCTATCACTACAGACTACAAATCAGGCCAAAAACTTGGGTGTTATATTAGATGCTGATTTACACTTTGAAAACCAGATTAATTTACTAACCAAGTCAACATATTGCCACCTAAAAAATATAGCAAGGATTAGAGGCCTTCTATCTAAACCAGACCTGGAAAAGCTTATCCATGCTTTTATCTCTAATAGACTAGATTACTGCAACAGGCTTTATACCGGCCTTCCTAAGAACTACAGCGTGTTCAAAATGCAGCTGCAAGGGTACTCACAATATATATATATTTTTATTTTATTTTATATATTGTTGTTCTTATGTGTAGTACTTATTATGTTTTTATGTTTATTGTCAGCACCAATATGCCAAAACAAATTCCTGGTAGGTGTAAACCTAAAAACCTAAACCTACAAAAAAATAGTAATAAATACGACCACATCACACCAGTTTTCAGATCTTTGCACTGGCTTCCAGTGTGCAAGAGAGTTGAATTTAAAATCCTTTTATTGGTCTACAAAACCCTAAATGGTTTAGGTCCAAAATACCTCCTAGATCTTCTTACTCCCTATCAACCATCAAGAACCCTTAGGTCGTCTGGAAAGGGACTGCTAACTGTTTATAGACCTAAAACAAAACATGGTAAAGCATCATTCAAATATTTTGCTTCTAATTCCTGGAACAAACTCCCAGAAACACTTAGATGTGCCCCAAATGTTGCTACTTTTAAATCAAGGCTCCAAACGTTCTTGTTTTGTCGGGCTTATGAACACTGATTTGCTTCACTGATTTGCTTGCTACAGGAGTACCTGTCTAAACTGTGAGTTGTAGCACCTATATTCCATATGATTATGTTCTTCCAGTACACTTACTTTTTAATCTTTTATTTTTATTATCTTCTTTTTACTTTCACTTTACTCTTATTTTTTATCCTTTTATTTTAATTATTTATTGTCTTTCCTGTCATTGTATATGTAAAGCACATTGAGTTGCAGATGTGAATGAAATGCGCTATATAAATAAAGTTGCAGTGCAAAAGTGGAGCACTAGAAACAGAAGTCGGAAAGGCTATGATTTAGTCAACAGCCCCATCACTTGGCTAGCATTGTCACTTGCAGCTTCAAAAATCCCCAGTAATTTTCCAAAACAACAGAAAAGCTGTGAGGAATTATTTTTGATATCTGCAGGTATGATCAAAGTATTTGATTCAGGGGTTCAGGCCTTGGACTGCTTTGAGATAATGTCTATTGTTAATGGCGCTATATAAAAAAATACAATTGAATTGAATGATAACATGCTTTTTGACTTATGGTTCTAGTTTAAAAAAATAAAAATAAAAAAATGTTTTAAACCTGTTTGCCAGTACACAGCAAAAGCACTAGTTAAGAGGTGGGTTTGCCTCGCCAACCAAAATCTCTTACTTGTGAGCAATGTTCAGAGGTAGTATTGTATCTTTTCATTTGAATTTGAGTGGCCATCAGGGGCCATTTCATGACAAAACATCAGTTTATATTGGGATGCACTGAAGTGCTGAAAACTGTTCAAAATTGTATTACTGCCATAATGTGTAATTATGAAGAATGTAGCCAATCATGTAAACAACAAAGACCCAAACTATGATCACAATCCTGTTTATTCTTGGTTTGTTCTTAGTGCCAACTGCACAAAAACAAAAGACAGGACAAGCAATGTAACCATTTCTATATTCATTCTTCTGTACACTCAAAATAGTGAGCTAGAACAACACAACACCTGGCAGACACAAACCTCAACATAAGTCGGTGAGTAAATACACACGTCAGAAGAATACGTTTGTTATCCCCATTGTTCATTTATGGAAATGGTCTCACACAAGAGCACTGTATACAGCACAACAAAAGGTCACCTGTTACACATGGAGTGGATGAAAAAATGCTAGTAACTTCTACATGGGTTGACTGGAGAACTGGTATAGGCTGGAAGGGATTAAAATTGCTTACGTATATGTCTGTATGCATTTAAAATTCCACACAGCTACACATTTGTGTAGAATATTACGATTATTACTTAGTGTTGCTAGATGTATCCATGGATGCATTTACGTTCAAATATTATTTGTACCCATATTTATCATAATATACAATAATGAAATGCATTATACAGACAGACAGTGTAAGCATTTTCACATACAGTACATCAAAGAAAAAAAAAATTAAAGAGATTCTACATTAGTTTCCTCTCACAACAGAGTGCAAATCTGATGCTTAAACAACATACTTTAGATTAATTGCTCTTCTCACAAATCCACTTACATACAAGACCCCTGATACCCCTTAAAAAAATAGAACACAAGAATGCTAATAAATGCGAATAGGCTTAAATATGGAATGTGAAAAAAATAAAGAGGTGGTCCGACTCATTTCTTGAATGAAACAAATAAAAATGAAGTCCTTCATTGTGGTATAAGGGGTGGGGGAGAAAAAGAAGAGAATAATTTAAAATGCACAACTTTCTGACTTGCTTCTTTAAAATCCACTGTTGTGATGACAGACCATAATAATCTGGTGAGGAACGCAAGAACAGATAGACGGACGACTGGGGCAGCGGGGCTTTTACATGCCGTAGCCAAAGCCAGGCTGAGGCTGGACAAAGCCAGCAGGCGCAGTGTAGCCGTAACCATAGGACTGCTGGGGCGGGACGGCCACGTTGGTGCCAGCGGTAAGCATCAGCTGGGGAGTACCTAGATGGAACACAACACAGCCACTAAGTAAAGGCGCGTAACACAAAGAAAGGACAATATGTGTGGAGTGCAATTTGACAGGCTGCATAACTGGATGATCTCAACCAGGGTTGATCAGGGTGATCGGAAACCAGGTGTCTCCTGACATCAAACAGTAGGGTGAGTCTTACTGCATAACTGGATGGTCTCAACCTAGGTTGATCGGGGGGATCGGAAACCAGGTGTCTCCTGACATCAAAAGGTGGGGTGAGTCTTACCGTAAACAATGGGCTGCGCCTCAGTGTCCTGCTCCTCCTGTTTCCGTAACGACTCGGAGGCGTCCAGCTTGTCCACCTGAAAAGGAGGCAAGGGCAGGCGTGTCAGTGGAGACACTCGGTCGCGAGCAGCGGGGAGTTCCCAAAGGACAATGCCGCAACACCGTGTCAGGCCTTCATTGGTCAACGGAAGAAATGACTGACAGATGGGACCATTCATGGGAGATGCTATAAGCCAAGCTGCGTGTACAAGGTGCAGATGCTTTACACAGCCCAGTCTGTGGCCTCAACCAGCACCCTTCACATGACAGCAGAGTGTCCTGAGGATGTGCTTGAAACTCATTACTGTCGTGCTTCCATTTCTTAGCGGAACATTTAGCACTGAAATTAAACCCCTCAAGAGGTCGGGCTTCAAAGGTAATCTTAGACGTAATCACACAGAAAGCCAATAGATACAGGAAATAGACAATGGTCCCTCCAATCAGCCAAGAGTATTAAAACTAGCTATTAATTGAGGAGTATGTAGAAAACCGAACCCATTTCAAAGAGTGACTAATGTAAATGAAGGCACAGAATACAAGGGCCCAGTCTGGTTCTTGATTCTGTGACTGCAATGCTTCAGCAACATAAATCATGTTGAGAATGATATGTACTTGTTCGCTTGGTAGCGTTTACAACAAAGGATGGGAAATATGAGAGGTTTTTTTTTTTTTTTTTTTTAAAGAATACAGCAAAAAAAGTGATTCACTACATACGTCTTCACAAAGTTTTATGCAAACTGACCATGTCTCAGTCTGTGAAAAACACCATTCAGTCCCCATCCAGTGGGTAGGACAAAGTGAATAGTCTTTTCAGAGTCGTGACCAGGCCAGGTTGCACTTACCCCTGTGGAAGTGTCATCTACCTAAAGTCTTACTTCATTAAATTATCTTCAGAACATTTCCAAAGAAAAAAATGACAACTGATTGTACTAATAGTCTTGACCATGCATTGAATAGCTACTATAAATGTGTTTGGGTTCAGTTCTCTACACAACAGATGTGTCAACTCTAATAAGTTCAAATGAGTAGTTATTTTAGCAGGCTTGTTTTGAAAGGTTGAAAGGTTGCAAGTTGTAGTTTCATTCAGAAGGAGAGAAAGAAAACATGCCACAAGGTGTTATTCCTTTTGTTAAAAGTGTGCATGAGAACGAGAAAAGGCAGTTTCAGAGTGGAAAAAGGAGTGAGTGGGTGGGTGGGTGGAGGATGGTTGGTACGGCCATTCAAGGCTTCCAGGGGACAGGCACAGCCAACAGCCACGTTCGCTAACCAGTCAAGGGTGCGTCTACAGCTAGAGAAGAACACATGCTTGCGTGGTGTCTACTGCACACACCAACAGGCCTGCTCACTTTTGCAGTGCACACGCTCGCACACACACGCCTACACTGGATAACACAAGGGCCAGGCTATTACTCTGGACTTTTTGTCTGAGGCTATCTATGAGGTCATTAGTTATGGTCAACACTGGTGGCAACCTTGATTAACTATTACAAATGTCTTTCCGTTTTTACATGACATACAGATTTAACAAAGCCATTCAAACTAACCATTATTCTCTAACTTAGATTTAAGACTACTTAGATCTACCCATTACTCCTTATCGAGGACTCCTTAGGGACTTCAAGAACTTACTGCAGACCAGTAACATTCAAAAGTTTCTAAGCAGTCACACAAGGACAAGAGGCTGGAGGGAGAGCGGCGTCTGAGCATCTAAAGGGTCTGAGCTTTCTGCTGTGCCTGGCCAGCAGTAGGTCACTCATCTACGGGAGACTCTTGGGGGGGGGGGGTCGAGGGCTCTAGTCAAGGTGTGTGTTCAGAAGCAGCAGTGTGATATGGGAGGGAACAACTCATGCATATTCCTGAAGTTTCAGTTCTCCATACTACAAGGGTAAAATACAATAGATGGAATAAGAGTCGACCTTCACCTTTTCTTTAATTGCATCAACCTGAAAGGGAATTCAAGAGCAGCAGCTTAGGAGAAAAGCAAACTTATGTCTCCAGCATTGACAAAAAGCAAGGTAGAGAAACAAATGCAGAAAAATTACTGGGAGAGCGTTAAAGGAAACCAGAGGGAAAAAAAAAAAAAAATCACAGAAAAGTGACAGCATTCCACAACCGCCCTGTTACACAGCTGCAGAGTTATAACCTCACATACAGCTTCATATTCTCATAACAATAAGATGAACACGATGGCTATATCTTCTTTCACATTCTTCCTAGTAAGGGACAGCAGACTTATTATCAGACTTAAGCATATGAGATGATTTACTTCTACATGAGGTCTTCTCTAAAGTGGCTGAACTGAATCATTTTCTGTGTCGGTTACGCGCGAACAGGGTGGGCACTGAGACCACTATCCCACATATCTTAACCACACGCACACTCTATAACCCACAATTACTATGATAACAACTAGAAAATGTCCAAAACCACATAAATAGAATGAATCTCTCAATAGCACCCTTCATGGCACCAAGACGAAATATGACTATTCTACACAACTGCACGCTACTAATTCACTTCATCTCAACCAGCGATATACCTTAGTCCTAAGGACGCGACGTATACGCTCATGACCTCTGACCGTGATGGCGGCTCACCTTAGACAGGTACTCCCTCATGACCTGGATGAAGTAGGGCATGGAGAAGTCCATGATGTTGTGCCTCCAGGCCGTCTCCAGCACCACGTCGGGCCGCAGCAGGTCGTAGCAGGTGAAGAGGCAGGAGGCAAAGCACTCCCTCTTACCCTCCTCCAGGAACCACTGCAGCAGCTCCTCAGCCAGTTCAGTGTCCTTCGATTCGGACGCGTACTGCATGGCATCCTGCAGCAAGACGGCACAACAGCAGGGGTCAAAGCTGGCAGACGTGTGGGTAACACACAGACTCAGAGGATCTAAGTGCAGCATTCAAATCACCTTGCCAATGAAATATCAAACCGTTTCAATTTCTTCTGCAAACAGCTCAACTCAAAGCTGCTGTATGAAATGCTTTCTTGAAACTCTTAAAAAGGTGGACTCCCTCTGAGGGAAAGTTTGCCTGAAGTTAGTAAGAGGTGACAACTTCTCTTAAAGCATCTTTAAAAAATCAGAAATGTAATTCTATATCTCTTATATCTTATAAGGTTGCAGGGTTGATGGTGTGGTCTGCTTGTCATAATACACACTGCCCTGGTCTTTGGTTTGAACCCAACAGCTCCGGCCATTAGTTAGAGCTTAATTCTTAACACGCCAAATCTGAACGGCATTTCAGCTTGAGGTTTAATACCTTGCTGACTCAGACATTTTTGTGTATTACTTGGATGTCTAAAACCTTAGTATGAACGAGGTCTGTGTTAACTTCACAGTGCCACAATTATATAATCTAACCATTATATGGAGAAAACCAGGCCACTAGATTTGTTACAAGTGAAAAAACATGATAAACTACACGGGAGAGACTAAACCTTGTAGAGCTTGTCCTTCTTGCAAAGTTCGACGCTCTGCTTCCAGCGGTTGTTGCCCTTGAACAGGTATGCTGCGATTCTCCTGAACTCAATGAGTTCGTGCTTCTCAAGACCTTGAGCTAGAGTGATGTTGTCAAAGTTGTCATAGGCGTCGATGGATGCGCGCAGAGCCTGAGCAGGAGGAACAGAGTGACATCACAATGAGACCTCCTTTCCTGTCGGCAAGTATGCTAATGTTAGTTGGAATTTTCCACTCACTCCCAGTACACATACCTGATAATCCTCCTCAGTGATGAAGAGATTATTGAGTGCCTCATTGACTGGCATGTTGTTATGGGTCTGTACTGACCTCAGGTACGGTTTTACCAGAGGCAGCTGCTTAACCTTAAAAAAAAAAAAAAGGAAAAGGTTGCACTTGAAAACTGCCTACGAACCTAAAGATGTATGAACCATATTTCATCATTAGTCAAGTAGTAAGGAAATGATTACTCTACCTTGCTGAAGAAGTTGACGGCTCGGCTGTGATCGAGTCTTGGGGATAACACTATTAGCAGGTCATTCAGTAACAAGGGCTTGAATTCCAGATAGAACTGGGTGGCTTTGTAGTACAGCTCCACATTGGCTACCTAAGATGGATGGCAAGAGGGAGGAGAGAAGAAAAAAAAAAAAGACGGTGAAGACCTACTGCCCCTACCTTCATCCTGATCCAACCCCAGCCTAGGCATGTATGATAATTAGTGTCATTAAACCATGCACTGAGCCATGATGAGAGGTCAAGTCCTGCTGGGCGGAGCCGTTACCTTGGTGATGATGTCTTTGAACTGTCCCTCTTTCCAGGCGTCTGTGGGGTGGTTCATCATGGTGATGATGGCGTTGTCATACTCCTCGTACTTGTCATACAGGAACACCAGCTCTGCCCAGAGATGGGCCTGCTCTGCAGCTCTCAGAACCTGGAACACACACACACACACACACACACACACACACACACACACACACACACACACACACACACACACACACACACACACACACACACACACACACACACACACACACACACACACACACACACACACACACACACACACACACACACTTCATTTAGATCTAATTTACATCTCATTAAAATGGCAATCCTTAACATAGATTCAAAGATCACTCTGGCCAAACAGGCATCCAGACTCTTAACAGAAAAGTAGAAAACTACATTCTTCCACCACAGACCACATCTCCTAAACTGCTGAGCACTGACAGATTCCACTGGACCAACAGGGTTGACTCTCTTGCTTGCAAGCACCTCACCTTTGGAATGTTGACGCGGGACCAGAAGAGCTCCAGGTGCTCCCTCATCTTCTGTGGTTTGAACTTGGAGTAGAGGATGGCCAGCTCGGTGAACATGCCCATGTGAGCGCGCTCCAGGCCGAGTGCCGCCTCCAGCATGGTGATCAGCTCTTCAAAGTAGCCCCGGCCCTAAAGGAACACCACCACAACCACTCATCACCAAGCAACACCTGTAAACACGGAGGAGCTCCTGGACAGCGTCTAATCCAGCCTCAAATCTAAATTCACTTTCTTGTATCGGACAAAGGAAATCACTGTTATGGTACATTTATATAGTGCTATTTTAAGTGGGGTTCCTGAGACTCAACAGAGCCAGGTGCTAGGGTCAGGGGTTAAGTTTTCAAGCAGAACCTAGTAACATGAAGGCAACAGACACCTGTGGTAGTGCTGTACACACAGTATGTACAAATGTACCTGGTAATAATTGATGAGTTCCTCCAGTTCGTCAGCATGGACCACAATGTGCAGCCCACACATCTGGGCCAGGCGGAACTCCTTCCCATCCACACAGGCGAAGCAGACCTACCAGAGGAGAAACGGATCAATACTCAGACAAAAACTCTTCAAGGACATCCAACCGCTTCATCAGTCCGTCAACAAAAACAATCGTTGGGAGATTTATATTGTCAGTGTGAAGGAGATAGAAGTTATGGACCAGCATCAAATCAAAGCTCTGTCAGGCGGTGATGAATTCTGTCCCTCACCTCCTTCCAAGTCCTTGTGCTGTTGGCCTTGCGTGCTCCGTCCACGGCTGCCTGATACTCGCCCAGGTGCACCAGAGTGGAGGCCAGGCGGCCAAAGTTAGACACGTTATTGTAGAGCAACTTGGCAGCATCGTACATCTTCTCATCGTAGCATCTGTCTCCAACCTAAATGGAAGGTCAAGCCAAGGTTATTTAAGACAAGGTGATTAAGATCCAACACGGTGTATTAACATAAGTCAGGCCCTGTGTAGACAAACACTGGGTATTTAGGTAGTGCACCTGCTGAATGTGAGCGTTGTTAGGTCCGTTGATGAACTCCTCCAGCTCAGCCAGCCGGTTGGTCTTGGCCAGGGCGAAGATGAGCTCCGTCTCCACGTAGGACTCGCGGGCCTTCTTACGAGCCATCTGCAGGAACTTCACCAGGTCCTCCCAGTTTCCTAAAGGAGAGACGATGAGTTTAAAGAGCAGACAAGAGACAAGTGAAGCATAAGGCCGTGCGTTGACCTCCATCTCTTACCGCTCTGAGCTGCAGCCTGTCCAACCTCCATGTAGGCGGAGGGGTCGTCAGCTTTGATGTAGGAGTCAATGGCCTCCTTCACCAGTTCCTTCTGCAGCTGGGCTTTGGCCAGCTGGCTCCACACGGCCGGCTCGTTGCAGCGCTCGGCAAATTCGTAGGCGCGGTCCAGGTTCCCGATGTGCTCGATGAGAACCTACAACAGAGTAGCACCAGTCAGAGGATGCTGCTGAATGACTTATGTCAGAGTGAGGAGAAATTAGGGGGCTGCTATAGGACTGACCTGCACAGCTGATGTGTTGACATCAAACTTCCGGAAAATGGCAAAGGCCTCCTCGAAGAGCTCATTGCTGATGGCGATGTTAGCAATATCAGGGGCATCGTAGTTGTCCAGGCGGTTGATGTATTCCATCACGCGGGTGCGGTCTGCCTTGATAGCCGTGAGAATCAGGAGGTTCTGAAGGTTCCTGTGATGGAAAGCTTACAGGTCAGAGCCTTCACCAGGAACTTTACATTATGCATGTCAAATTTATTTTTTCTTTACATTTTCCTTACTTGCATTCAGATTCACAAATATTTCAAAAGGTAAATCCACAATTACCCCAAAAGGCAAGGAATACAGCCACTTCACAATACCTGTGTTCACTGAAGACAGAGTTATCCAAAACAATCTTCTCCAGAAGCTCGATGAGTTCATTGGGCAGGTCAGCAGTCATGAAGGCCTTGACAGTAACAGACACCTCCTCTGGATCTTGGGTCTCAGACAGGGCAGTCTGAACGACCTGCAGGACGGTACCAGAAGTAGACATTTCATTTCATTCACTGCCTCAACAGATGTACATCAACCTTCTTCCTCCTTCCTTTATCCTTGAAATGACACATTTGGGAATCCAATCTATCTGCAATATGTAGGTTAAATCCACACAGGATTTTAATTCTAACTTAAACAAATAAGGATCTTAAGGCCATTCCCTGGGATTTTCTTTTACAAGATGCCCTAATTTGAAATTTGCCCCTAATCAGGGCAGGCTGTACCTGGTCGATGAGGGGCCTCCTGAAGGGGTTAGTTTCCAGTAGCACACTGGCCCACAGCTCCGGGTCCTTACGGCGCACCAGGTACCGGGACAGGCTCTTGAACAGGGAGTTCTCATTGCAGACCTGAGGAGAACAGATTGTTAAGTAAGCCACTAACACTTTTGACCTGACATGTCTCAGACCGAAGGCAAGCACACAAAAACATAATTCTTTATAACATGATTTGTTAATACACGTCTTTAAACGTTTTAGTTGTGGAGAAATTCTCATACAGCATCTATTTCAGTCGTGGCCACCAGACAAGCAGTCTGTCTTCTAAAACAGTATCACTGTATGTAGGTCAGTCAGGAAACCCCAGTAGACACGTACGTTAATGAGTTCCTGATCACACGTTCCTCGCTCGTAGGCCACACAGGCCAGGTGGGGATCCCTCTTCTCACAGTACTTCCCCACCACGCGGCTGTCGTAGAAGGGGTTCTCTCGCAGGAAGCGCTCCGGGTTGTTGTTGCTGTCAATGTAGATCTTGGCCAGAGCATTATGGGTAGCAGGCTCCTCACAGCCCTCGTGGATGCGGGCTTCCAGCCAAGGCAGCAGGAGCTTCAGTCTGTCACAACGCATCAATACATATTAAACATTGCAAATACACACACATTAATTTTAACAGAAGGCAAGCGTTGCGAAAGGGCAGGAATAATGATCAAATTAATATAAGTTCGTAAAATTGCACCAACGTTAATCATTAAAAGATAGCACATCGCAATATAATCATGCGCCTGTTTTGGATTCCCAAAAAAATACCACACTCTCATCATGGCTGAGAGTTGCCCTTCATGTCTCTAGATGCAGTGGCACAGTCTGCATGAAGCCTCATGGAGAGGAGGCTGTTTCTTAAAGCTGGTCTCTTATAGGCACGCACCTGTTCCTCTTCTCCACCTCGGCCACCAGCTCGTCGGTGGAGAACTGGCCCCGCACCACCAGGATGAGGTTCTTGATGACATCCTCAGAGCAGTCAACGTCTAGCAGACCTCCGATCACTACCGGCAGGCGGCTGGGGTTCACCTGAGGTAGGCACACAAGTGAATCACACATTACAACTAAATAAACGAAATAGACCATATATTTTAGAACAAATGTTCCTCAATTGACACTGAACTGATGCTGTATTTATGGTCTGATGTGCTTTTAGCAAGTGTGCACGGCCTCTCTGAAGTCTGACTTTCATGGCTTACCTTCTGAACGTAGATCTCAATGTACTTCTGCAGGGTGTTGCGGTACAGGTAGAGCACCAGGTCATGGACAAAGTCAAAGCGGTCACACACAATAATCAGGGGCAGCTGATCAGTCAACTTGGCTTCCTGTTTTAAGAGAAAGGAAAAAATAAAAAATACATGATCAATTTCACAAGATCACATTTAAAGTTAAATTAGACATGTTCTATCTTCTTTTACATCCACATTAGACATTCTTTATCTACTGTAACATCCAAGTTTATCTATGAATCCTACCTTAAGGAAGTTCTTCACACGTTCAGGGTCATAGCAGTTGCTCTCTCTGCAGATTCTTTCCACTTCTTTAATCTGTCCAGTTTTGCATGCTGCCTGGATGTACTTGAAGTGAACCTCTGGGTCCTGGCTAAAGTTCACAATCGAGCCCAGGAAGTAGAAGAGACCTGTAACGCAGATATTTTTATTTGGTTAAAATGTTTTTAAGAAAGTATTTAACTTTCTTCTTCCAATATCAGTGAGAGACAACACAGACTGGCTCTTAAATCCAAGATGCTGTTTACTTTCTTAGTTTTTAGAGATATAATAACATAATACAATCCATATGTTCACATATTCACTTCATATATCTACATACATTTGATGTAAAAGTCTGTTAAAATCCAGTGGTGGCAATCCAATAGGACACTGTAAAGAGTAAGCAGTAGTTACCCTCAAAGCTCTTGAAGGACTCGAAGAGCTCAATGAGGGTCTGGGTGGAGAGCTGCTCGTGGTACTTGGAGGCCACCTGCACGCAGATCTGCAGGTTCTGCCGGATGTTGGCCGACAGCATGGCCCTCAAGCACTCCAGAGAGTCCTCCACCGACAGGGCACCAAAGTAGTTCACCAGCCACTGCACAGAAAAACACTAAGCTCACTGCCAGGCTCAAGACTGATACAGGTCTATTAGCGTGTGATTTCAATGATACAGCAAGACTCTCCACAAAAGTGCTCTAAAGTGTTTTTAGTCAGGCAGTAAATGAGAAGTCGAGGAGCCTAAATCCATTATAATGACTCAGAAATGGAAAACTGCTATCCCCTTTCTCTCATCAGGGCATTAGCCAAGCGGCCTTTACCTCTGGGTTGAGCAAGTGAGTGTGCACCACAGCACGCTTGATGTCATACAGGTCGGTGTAGTGTGTGTGTGTGTGTGTGTGTGTGTGTGTGTGTGTGTGTGTGTGTGTGTACCTCTGGGTTGAGCAAGTGAGTGTGCACCACAGCACGCTTGATGTCATACAGGTCGGTGTAGTGTGTGTGTGTGTGTGTGTGTGTGTGTGTACCTCTGGGTTGAGCAAGTGAGTGTGCACCACAGCACGCTTGATGTCATACAGGTCAGTGTAGTGCTCCAGCGCTCTCTGCAGCAGCCCCGCCTTCTCGCACAACTGGGCCACATGGGCGCGGTCATAATGAGTGAACATCTGGTTCCCGAGGATGGCGTCGGCAACCTGCAGAGAAAATCAGCAGCGCAATTAACAACTTGTCAAGTCATTAGATGGAGAGAGAGATGAGAGCTAAAGAAAAGGAGCAAAGAAAAATTGCAGACGCTGAGGGTGACACACCTGTGGAGCGTGCATCAGGTTCATCTCCAGTAGGCGTGTCTGCAGGGGTCCCTCAGTGGGCCGGTTATTCTTCAGGGCGTCCAGCAGGAAGGAGGTGCACTGCTGGATCAGGTTGTACTCCATAAACACATCCACAATCTGGGGGAGTGGAGATGGTCGGGGGAGAGCATGTTAGCCAAGCAATCAATGATCACCTGAGAAGATAGAAGATTGCCTTGACTGAACCGGTGCGGGGTAGTTATTGTTCCCCTGACCTGTGTGATGTCAGCCAGCGGCTCCTCGTCCTGCACCAGCATCTGAGAGAACTGCAGGCCCTGCTCCGGGCTGATGCGCATCACGTTCCTCAGCAGGAAGATCCAGTCTGGAGTGTAGCCCACCTGGAAGAAGTCAGGGGTGCATGAATGTAAAGAACAGGCCCCAGTCAGGAATACTACAAAGAGCGGAGCACCGTGGGTCCACTGACGTTGGATTCTTTTTTAGTTACCTTTTTGGCATAGAGGACGATCTTCTGGAACTGCCCAGTCTCTGCGAAGCACTGGATGACTTTGTTGGGGACGTTGGCCCTCAGGTAGACGCTAAGAGCCAAAGTGGGGTCCACCGACTTCACCAGATCTCCAAGCTCCTCAGAGCACTCAAGCTATAAAATTAAAAGAGAAGCCCTCTGTCAGGTCATACTGGTTACCCTCCACCATTCCTCATGAACCAAACTCAGTGACTCTGCCCAGGCTGCCCAGCCCACTGTGGCCCCCTACCTTATCCTCCTTCAGCCACTTCTCCAGCAGCTGCTTGCGTCCCTGCTGCAGCACGGGCCTGCACAGCTCCAGAGACTCAAACTTGTTCAGCTGGCCCTGGTCCAGCAGGATCCCAAAGTACTGGAGCAGCGGCGAGGTCTGGCCTGCCTGGGCCGGAACGCTTTGGAACCGTCGGATGGTGTCCGGGGTCCGCAGAATTCCCTGACGGAGCACAGAGCAGAGCCAGGTTTCCGCACCGCCAAACGTTAATGCGACAAAAATCAACATTTCGCCTCTGTGTGCAACTCAGGTGGTGATCAATACTTAGACCCTGTCTCCTGCAGTTCCCCTATCACTATCTCATTCTAAACAATGTGGGCGGAGGTACCTTGGGGGCATTGGCGGCCACTTTAGCAGCCTCTGAGTAGTTGCCGCCAGCGAAGAGGTTGTTGAACTTGCGGGCGAAAAGCTCCTCAGCGCCGGCCAGGTTGTTGCGCACGGCCATGCGCAGGGCCAGGTCTGGGTTCTGCAGCACATTGGTGATGTAGGGAATGATGTTCTCCTCCTCCACACACACAGACAGCACCTGGACACAGTCAATAAGGGGGCGCAGGAGAGGGAGAGAGTGAAAAATACATTAGCACAAGAAAAAAAACTCTCCTAGTAGTGTTGAAACCCGTGATCATAATGTTTGAGGGAATCGTACGTGGGCCACCATAAGCTTTCCATGCATGTCATGAAATACCTGGTAAGGATTATCAGACAACTTCAACAAATCCTGATTAAAGCATTAGTGCTCTGGGGGTTTGTCCACAGAAACAAAAACTTGTAGCATAACATCACATAACCAAGATATAGTATACAGTATAATGCCACAAGTCATGACACTGATGGAAAAGGGCTACTAATACTGTTTGACCGTAGTTAAATTTTGGTTTAAGTTACAAAATATAACCACTGTTAATGCTGCAATGACAGCCTTAACACATCAGACTGTTCTATTTCACACCAATCCACAGGCAATCAGGGAAAACCATCCAATGCTGAGACCATTACAATTTATAATACACCAGCATTTTATTTCTTAAGTTTCTTATTAATAGAGGGATTGACAATCTCACGTTCTGCACTAATCCCAACATGTGTGAATGACATATTCTGCCTCCGCAAAACAAACTTGGCATAGTGAGTCCCCAGGCTTAGGGGAGACGAGTGACACCTCTCTCCGAAACAATATCCCTGGACTGATCGCCGCACCGGGGTTTGTCACAGAAGTCTGGGAGTAAAGCTCCCTAAGGAGGAGCCTTAAGAGGATTAGGACGCCTCTCAGAGCTTCAAGTAAGTGTCACATGCTGTTTTTACTGCCTGGTGCCAAGGGGAAGGAGGCCCAGCGAAGAGTTATTTTCAGGGACTCGCCAAACACAAGGTCAGAGCGAGATGGCATGGTGCCATGCAGACACAGATGACACATAACCGTAAACACACACACACACACACACACACACACACACACACACACACACACATACCTCTGTGAATGTGGCCAGACCATTCAGAAGTAAGATGCGCCGCTCCTACTATGCATATTTCATGTGGCTTGGGGTTGAGCTAGAAAATTATTTATTAGGAAGAGGGCTACGGTTTCAACACAACAACAGACGGAGTTCAGACCTCGTTCTTGGCTTGTGTAGTTGCACGAGCAAGCACAGCCCAAACACCAGTCTGGACAGTGTTCATCCATTTTTAAATGGATTTGATTTTCCACCCAGACTAACAGGCAAGACACATATTGATTTTTCAAACACTCCACTGAATTTATCCGACACAGTACCTGTCCTTTCCGGTTGACTCCAATGATGCCAGAAGTGGCCTCATGGGGGGCTGTGACAAAGATGGTCTCTCCACTGATCCTGTTCATGTAGATACAGGTGCCCGTCTCAAGGTCATACAGGTGGATGTAGCCATACTTTGTGATGAGAAAGACAACATCCTGCTTGGAGCTTATCTAAACAGAGAGAGAGAGAGAGAGAAAGAACGAGAGATAGAGAGAGAGAGAGAGAGAGAGAGAGAGAGAGAAGATAAATAGATGAGCAACCAGTGAGCCACCACATAAACAACTCAAGGGCGTCAAATTGAGCAGAATGGCTGGATCTTACAGGAAAAAGCCAGGGATACCTGCATAGCGACAGGGAAGTCATTCTGGGCCTCTGGAGGGAAGAAAACATCTACAGCTTTCTTTGGAAATGGCTGGTTGCCTGTAGGTGGTGTTCCAACCTCAATGATGTGTAGCTGAAAGAAAAGAAAAAAACAGTAAGAAATGGTTCCCTCGGCATCCTCGCCTTTTCTCTGCTGGCACAGAAGACACGGGCAGCAGACAGCATCTGGAACCATACCTTTCCCCCTGCTTGTCCTCGCACAGCAAAGCAGAACAGGGTTGATTCTTCTGCATTTCCCTCCATTTTGAACTGGGCAAACCCTGCCGCGTGGCCTTCAATAGGCTGAGAGACCTTTCTGTCCACAGAGTACAGCTGCATTGCACCCACTACACGGTTTTGCTTTAAGAAAGAAAGGGATGAGGGAAAAACTTCTTTTTCATTCTATTGATCTCAAAACAGACCTGCAGCAAAACAATTTTATACAATGACAAGTCGGACAAGGAGTCCCGATTACAGTTAGCATCACAAACACACAGGTCTTTTTTTTTTTTTTAACCACAATTTCGATCCTGTAGCTGTTTAACATCTCAGACTTTCAAAAGTACCTGTGCAGAAATTCCAATGAGAAGCAGCCATTTCTGTTTGGCATCAGTGCGGTAGTTGATGATTTGACAGCCTGCTAAACTGGAGTGTCTGTCGAACACTTTGATTGGCTGAGAGTCTCCTTCCATGCTCCAATGGTAAACAGCGTTGTCTGTCACAAGTGCTACAGTATTGAGGGAGATCCACTTCCAGAAAGTGACATCATCAGTCATGGTGTGGGCCTTCATTTTGCTCTTCATTTCGATGTTAAAAATCTGAAGTGTTTTTGCGGCTGGAAAGGACACAAAAAGACACTTCATATATGCAGGGATTTGTTGTGTATGGGCTCAATTAAGAACCAAATATAATGCCACATAAAACATAGAAATCTGACAAGATGGGAGACACCAAATTCCACTTAATTGAGAAATATTGGTAGTCATGGTGGTGCTTCACCATGACTTGAGACAACACAGAAGGCGCAATGCAAAATCAAAAACAAACATGGAAAATGTTAACAGACATCCAGTCAGATGTTAGAAAAGGCATTCAATTCATTACCGGTATGTGGAGGACTACATACTATGAGTTCACAGGGAGACCACAGAACCTTCAGTGACTGCTGGAAGGACTAACAACTACACCAAATTGGTCAAATAAATGATTTGAACAGCGCATGCTACTTAGAATCTGCGTCATCTGTGGAACTAAACAGAGATCACGCTGACGGCTCTAAGGTGAACAGGAGAGCCCTAATCACTTCTCCCTTTCTTCTGCCTCATGGAGAGACAGAGCTAGATCACAGAATTGACTTCCTCACATCTTTTGGATGTTACTACAGGTCAAGTCCGCATCCCTGACTAAGGGAATTTATTCAGCCGACGCCACTAATGTTTTGATAGATTTACCTGGCAACAAATAATCAAACTTTCCTCCCAACAGGCAGGCAGTAAATCGTATGCTTTCAAGAGTGATTGGAGATGGTCAGGGATCAAATTGGCAAGCACTTAAATCACCATGTTTGCCCAGACTCTGTAATTTATGCTCATACACTCTTGGTTTAAATGTTAGTCGAACTACTTACTTAGTTATGTTTTTTTCTGCTCCAAGTGACATAATAAATAGCATGCACTAGGATACATTGCAATGACCACTATTAAGACAATGCATCAAGCTGCAAGTGGCTCATGAACAGAAAATACTCTATAAAGTCGGCTCACGCATTTCCCTTATAAGTTTGGAATGATGTCGGGTACAGTGACATGCAGAAGATTGGGCACCCCTGGTCAGAGTTTTTGTGACTGAATATTTTACTGAGTAGATGATGAACTGATGTTCAAAAGGCATAAAGGCAAAGATGAAATACTCAACATAAGTAAGATTAGTGTATTATTTTTGTTTTCATTATTATTATTATTATTATTATTATTATTATTGTACAATTCTAGAGTGAAAAAAAGGAAAGGAGCACCATGCAAACATTGGGGCACCCCAAGAGATTTGAGCTCTCAGATCACTGATACCCAGGTCTCAGACCTTAATTAGTTTGTTAGGACTATGGCTTGTTTACAATCGTCGTTAGGAAAGGCCAGGTGATGCAAATTACTTCAACAATCAGCAGCCATGGGCACATTACAACACCTTATTTTATCAACACAATGCAAAGTAATTCATAACATCAAGTTCCAAATTCCTTTGGCTGTAGCACAACGATGCTGCAATTGCTTCATTATGGAGTAGTTGATCTGAGGTTTTTGCTCAAAATCGTAAGATGACTACCGGTTCAAATTTCCAAATTGAATCAACTTGTGGAATGTTACTCTGGAAAGCCCATCGTAAAACATACTATGGAGAATATTAACAACGGATCCATCCTGAGCTGAGGAGAAAGATCAACTAAATTGAGCATGATGATATTTTGGAGATTGCTAGATCATATATATTCTGAGTATCCTCCGTAATCAAACTGCATCAGTTCCCAACTGCATCAGTTCACTGTTTATTATTTCATTACTAGTATTTGAAATGCTCAACTGGCCTATAAATAAGCTAGTATGGTTAATTTGTGAAATATATCGTTTGGCGCTTTGTTTGAGAGGTTTTGTAAAGCAATTTATAAAAATCAATTTAAATCCAAATAATGCACAATAAAGGTGTTGAATCATTGTGTGGATGCATCATGATCTTGTTGAAAAGTGATTCCAGCATCAAGATTAAATTAAATTTTGTGTGTAAAATTGATAAAAATTAGGATCACATTATTTCTGCTGAATAAGACATGCTTTAAAAAAAATAATAATTAAGAGGAGAACTGATATGTAACTGTTATAGTGAGCAACAACCCTCCAACTGCTGTGTATTGTATTTTTTTTTCAATCACATGCTAATTTATCACATTTTACACAAGAGTACACGTCCCACAACTCATGATATATAAAGTTGAACTCACCGTCTGCAAACATATAAGAAGCAGTAAGAAACGAAACAAAAGAACAAAAAGCAAAAAAGATACAGCATTTATGATAGCAAGACACTGGAAATTGACACTTTTACTTAAATTATTTATTTCTTTTAAACTATAAATTGAACAATATAAAGAAACATAGGTCAGTAGAATGTATTTCACAAACCATTTTAAACAAGGGGGGGGGGGGGGGGGGGCATGTTCAGATCATAAATTACATTCAGAAGGCTCACAGAATCATGGCTCATGACAGCTTTAGGAAATGGCCTTGAATGAACATTTATTATGACAACGTCATCAAATTAACACAGGTATAATTGCTATTGTTACACAGTATGGTCGACATACTGAGAGGCCAGCTTAGTTTTGTGTTTGACCTTATATGGGAGGGTGACATGCAGGGCCAGCTTACCTTTAAGTGCAATAACTTTGCTGGCCGGGTTCATGATGGCACTGTCTGCTGAAATGGGCCTGCGGATGGGAGTATTGGCGTCACTCAAGTCGATGATCACTACCTGTGCCTGCTCGCCAACTTTCTCCCGGACACAAATGAATTTATCTGACTCCATAGTCAGGGTGCTGAAGCCAATGTTGGCGGGATTGATTCCCAAATTCTGGAGCTGTGGGAAGTCATTGTAATATTACGATCTTAAAGTCACAGCAAGTAGAAATTGACAACAAAAAGTACAGAAATTGATAACTCAGACAAAATCATCAGTGAAATTCAAAACAGAGATTTACTTGAATAAATATATTTTACAGTAATGCATGCAATCTCATTGAATACACTAATCAGCTAAATTGTACCCGTCATCAGTTGTGAAAAAGATGGAAATAGGTTGTAATTGCTATATGCAGTACAACAAAATGTAATCCGTTCAAATTTTGTGGGTTTACTTTTCACATCTAAATATTTGAAAATGTCCCCTATTCCTCTCTGAAGCGTGACTCATAAATGACAAATATTGCATACAGAAATTAAATTACGGATTACTCATTCATTCAAACAGGGAAGCAGATCCATTCAGCCAGTGCCTGTTGGCTCAATATGTGGCGGTCAGATAGGGTTTGGACGACGCTCTGTATTTTAATCCAAGCATCGCTGGCAAAATTTAAAAAGAACTCCCAAATTTAAGTGGATCCATTGTGGAAAATTTCTTTGGAAACCATATCAATATATACCATCAGAGGTCATCTGAGCGCGTAATCTATGTAGCTAGCTCAGCTATGTGTAATTTACCAATTCAATGATTTTAACGCTGTATTACCTGTTTACAACTAGCGTTATTAGCTAACGCTAGCTAACATTAATCTTGAAAAGTCACCGGTAACGGCCGAGATCAAAGTCTAGATGAAAAATAACGTATAATGCATAACTTGCATTGATTATAGCATTATTGAAATCAATACATGATATATCGTTGGTTTAGCATTTCAAGCGATGGAGAATGGGAGGTCATTCATTTGATTCCTCTTGGTTAGCTAGCAAGCTAGTTTGCTAAGGTTAGCCAACTAACGTTAGCACTGTCAACAGGGACGTGAGAGCAGTGAAACCAGCTGGATATTTAGCTCGCTATAGCCATCACAACAGTCCATCTAAGACAAGAATTGACTTTCATTTTCAATAATACATCACAACATAGACAATTATTTTCTTATTTAACACAAACCTGCAAATGCTCCTGAAAGCGGATGGGTAGGATTTGAGCCATGACTGTTCCTCTCTGCTTTCAATCCTCCCGGCCGGAATCGTGAATAATCTAGCGAGTGGGTTACAGCTACTACCTCCTCCACAGACGTGTTCAGTCGCAGCCAGTTAAAATACGGAGACAAATGTAGACAGCAGTAAATCTCGGTTAGCTGGGGGTTCACTAATATTGTCTGTACGGTGACAATCACTCCGCCGGATGTTTGTGCTTTCCTCCACCGCCTTTAAGAAATTGAGTGGCTCCAGCGACTCTCAAAACCCGCAATGGCGGCGGAAGCAGCTAGCTAGGAAGAGACACAATCCGGAAGCCGCAGATTGGGACCTCTGCGGCGGAAGGACACAATAAATGAATTGGGCAATTATGGATTAGATGTAAATGGTTACTAAGAATAACACAGATTTAACTAATGATCACATTATTTTGCTGGTTATTTGCACATCGAGATGTTAAATGCAGCGAGATATCACACCTGTGTAATTTCTCGGAATTTTCTGCCACATCATTCAGTCTCGTAGGTGTACGTCAGTTCCGGGTAATGCACTGACCTGGTACTTAGCAAGTCATGGGATGAATGAATTGCAGTAGAAAATGGCAGTTTTCATTAGTTTTAACTTTTGGAAACACAGACTGTAGAAATGTACTCCGATGACTAAAGGTAAACCAAAAAGAAAGGTTTGGTTACATGTAACCCATATCCTCTGAGCACCCAGGTAACTTCGACACCTGAGCTTGGTAAACTCTCACTTTGTTCTGGCTATATGTATGGCAGGCTGTCTGGATGCTCTGGGCAATGGATGTATTCATTTACATTGTTAGCAATGTTACATTGTTAGCAATCATCTCAAATTTTCTCTGACAACATTTTATAATATGAGCAAAACGTACAATTTTAACAGCGATGGTGATCCAACTTAATAGAGAAAAATGTGGTTTGGCAATACTTCATTGTTTTAGGGTCCACAGTAGAGCTACCTGGCACAGCTTTAATGTTGTACTCTAAATGCTTCCTTCTCACAAATTTTACATTCCCAGCAACATACCACACATTCTTTCTACGACATTTTATGTTGGGAAGGCTGAGGCACTAAGTAGTTGCAGATGTGTTCCCTTCTTAGGATGAAGAAAGCCAATTGCTGTGAAGTGTGTGATGAGCAACTGCTTTTACAGTCCATCTCCCTCTGACCCTAACTGTTCACTGAGACAGAGACTGAGACACAAATTGTAACAAAATGTAGTGCGGTTTTGCCTTCAGCACCAACAAGAGAAATGCACTGAAAAAGTAAAAACCAAACACACAATGACAAAACAGATTATTTATATGCATGACTTTCCCTTAAAATTGATGTCAATAGAAAACACAAGTCATATACAGGTTATGCCATGACAAAGGCCAAATGTGTCCAGTGCAGTCTTTGTTTTGCAACTCTGTACAAACTGTCAGTGTTCTGGAACTCCAATATAAGTAAAACAAAAAATATATATACATTGGTAATATACAGTATGGCACAGTTACGAGTACAGGTTTCACGGTGAAGCCTTGAAAGATTTCTATAAACTTTTCATCAGAATGCTATACTTGGTGCTAATTGTCTCATGTCTCTCATCAAAGTTTTTTTCCTTGTTGTCGTTCCTGTTTCCGTTGCATGTACCGAGCACGGGCATCTGTGATGGTATTTTCATTATTCCGCTTCTCACGCTTTTGGGGGACAACTTCTGATGATTCTACTGAAACCGTAAAGTGAATATGTTGTACGGGCAAGACAAATACATAGAACACAATGAAGCATATTGAGCAAAAGCTCTTGTAAACTGCTTACCAGCTTGTCTTTTCATGGCTTCTTTGGATTCCCACTTGGCTACCTCCTCATCAGTCACTTCCTCTCGTGCAACACTGCTCAGCTCATACACATCCACCTCATGTAACTTTGGCAGCAAGTCCTTTACCCAATCATAGCGAATTGGGCACACGGTCCGTAGAAACACCCGCGAGGTGGCTAGCACGTCGTGGAAGATGACCCAGTCCAGCTGGTGCTCCTGACCAAAGAGCTGTAGAGGGTGTAGGGTCAGGTTAGCAGAAAGTGAATTAGATTGAAAGTGAATGTGCGAATGTATAGGTCTTTCATACCGCTGAAGATGGGTGAATGTGTACAGTAGATCCATGCCCATCCATTGTGCAAAATGACTTCCCTATAGACCTTGGAAAGAAAAGAAAAATGGGATGAGTGGCTTCTTCTGATAAACAAACGGAAATACACAAGTGAGGAGATTCTTTGTGAATACCTCCTGGCAACATTGGTGAAGAACCCAAGGCACAGACACCTTCTGAACAGTTCACTCTTACTGCCTTCCCACTTCTCCTTCTGAATCGCTCCCTGCTACAAGACAAAGAAATTAAATACGCACAAAGCAGTGCATCATTTGTCAGTAAAGATAAAAATGTCAGGTGGGTGGTAGGTACCTGTGTTAATCTGTGGAGGATGTCTCTAAGCTGACCCTCCACACTAAACGCTGATTTTACAGCCCTCCAGTGGATCCAGTTATCTCTGCACCAGGCGGATGGGCGGTCACTGTTCCAAGAAATGAGGGAGGCATTACTTTTGTGTCCATTTGTCTGCCTTCGCAATATATTTGAACGTGTCATGGAAAGAATTTTCAAAACGCTCCAAAATGAAAAACAGCACACACCTTGCTTTGCATTTTTTAAACACATTCAGGAGCATGGCAAAGTCGTTACAGCTGCCAGCCTCAAAAGCAATATCTTTGTGTTTCTGTTCAGCTTCCTTCTGTGTCTCTGGTTGGCCTATGAAAAATCACCATGTATTTTCAAACACTGGCAGATCATTGAGCATTCACACAACACACATTATCCACATACTAAGCGCTGGCCAAAGTCTAGTTTGTACCTGGTCGAATGAAGATGTTTTCCACTGACAACATAGCTGCCACAGGCAGCATGAGTTCCTCACAGTCCAGAGCAGCAGCCTTGAGTAGGGCTCTAGTCAGGCCAGGGTGGAGGGGGAACTCCATCATAAGCTTGCCCAAGCTGGTAACCTGACCTCTCCTGCCACAGTCAGTGAGCAATGAATGGGGGACATAAATGTAACATTAATAGGGTCGCCATTACACATACACAGAAGAGAATCTCACATTTATGACATCCCTGCTGAAGTGAAGACCTCCATCATCAGAGCATCAAACAGACACAGAAAACCATTTTACAGAGAAATAGCACGTACCTATCTATTGCATCATATTGATAGAGCTGCTTCAAAGCAGTCAGTATGAGTCTCTCCTCTGGACGATCCAAATATGGAAACCTTGAGTAAAATGCAAACAGGGGAATGAAACATTCTTTCCACTGCATTACTCCTCAATATTGATATTGATATCAGTAGTAATACATGATCAAATGATACAATGAACCCTTCAGTACCTAATGACATCATGAACGCCCAGGCATTTGAGTGTGAGGATGGTTGCTGTGAGACTGGTCCTCTCAATCTCAGGAACAGTGTACTCTGGCATGCACTTCTCCCAGTAGTCTTTGCTGTAGATGCGGAAACATTTCCCTGCCGAGGTTCTCCCTGCCCTGCCAGCTCGTTGCTGGGCCTCACTCCTGTGCATGAACCCAATCCAAAGTTAAAGAGAATATAAGGTAATGTATGTTTTTTTTTTGTTTTTTTTCAACATAACCGTTTATTGTCTGTGGATTTAATTAGGTGCAAAAAGAATACCCCCTGAGGTCAGGCTCTACTCACTTTGAGATTGGAACTACTTCAAGTATGTCCATGCCAACCCTGGGGCTGTGGTTAAGCTGTTTCACAAATCCACTGTCAACAATATATCTGAAATAGACACATGTTAAATCTCAATTTTGTTTGCATACAGCTGAACCACACATATCAGATTCATTATTGTGTATGCACTCGGGAAATACACACTAACAAGGAATGCTACTACTTAAGCCTGATTCATACTTCAGCGATTTCAGAAAAACCCACAGATACACAAGCTTTTTCACCCCTTGCAAGCTTTTTCACACCTTCCGTGCGTCGACCCATTTTTCTATCCACGTGTCAAAAATCTACACAAGCCTACACAAGCCTGCAAGGCTGTGATTGGTCTGCTGGTCTGATGACTACATCCTTTCTGGAGTCTCACATTTCCTGTTTTCATACCGCCATTTTTAAAAGCCAAGTTAAACCCAAGAAGAATTTGAATCATGAATAAACAAGAATAGCCTAGTGTGTGTCCGATGGAATGTGGATCAGGCCAATTTTTCTGTCCGAGCCTGCCCGCGTCTGACAGAATAGTGATCGAGCCCGACAGCCATTCAAATATATTGTCCAAACCCACCGGAGCCCGACGGAGTCAATGTCTCAACTGTTCATACTAATGACACGTTTTTTTATGAATATCCTGCAGACTGTCTCACAAACTTATTCTTGTTGATTATGAACAAACATAACAGAAGAGGTCCGAAGATATGAGCACATTTACAACCCCTCCTTAAACACGTATAAGGACGTTCAAATGACCGCGAATTCATGGGGAGAATAGGCTACTATCCCATTTGCAGGAGACTTCACTTGCACAACAATCGGGGCATATTTGTCAAACGCCGTAAAAGATACTGCTCTGATCTATTCCCATTCCATACTGAATATTCTGTTTAGATCAAAGGTTTGTTTCGACATACCGTGATATTTCAGATGATAGAACAGTTGAAATGAATGCATGAATCGGAGGATTAAAGATGAGACGTGAAGGGTGTCCACAAATCCACATAAATTGCAACATACTACCTTCTCAGAGGCTATTGTCCGACGATAGTTATGTGGTATGCCACTGTGTTGACATACAACTTTAACTGTGATGTGTTTTATGTTTCATTTCGCAACTTATTTACTGTATAATCAACGATAGCAGGTGCCCGTTTGTAAACATTCCACATTTCATTTGCTTAAAACACACAGCAGTAGGCTACTGTCAAATCAGCTGTCACTCGGCTATTACCTGACCAATACCTTTCAAACTCGGTAATAGTATTCACAACTAATGTGTCCTTCATTCTATCAAATATGATGAAGTTTGGTATTGCACTCGTGAGGCAAGCGTGAGTAGAGTTGTGTTCGGTTATCTGGCGCTCTCTTTCTTTATCTGCCACATCCACCCTGTAACCTGGCGAATTAATTGCAGCGGGACAACTTAGCGGACTTTTACCGGAGCAGGAACATTTACATTTACATTTAGTCATTTAGCAGACGCTTTTGTCCAAAGCGACGTACAAGGGAGAGAACAGGAAAGTGGGTGAAAGGCCAATATTGACGTTAGGATACATTTGTGACACGAAATACAAAGGTTGGCGATTCAGTAGGCTACAAGTGGCAAAAAAGACAGCTGATCCACCAAAAAATCAACCTAAATGAAAATTGACATGCTTGGTTGGTCAGTAATCAGTCTAGAGAGGGCAGATAACCGAACAAAACTGAATATTTACAAACGGGCACCTGCTGTCTTGGATTATATAGTAAATAAGTTGCGAAATGAAACAAAAACACATCACAGTTAAAGTTGTACTAGGTAGTAGGCCTATTGATTGATATGAATGGATGACATGAAGTGGCGAAAAATTAATATGAAAGTATTTGTTGGGTGAATTAGCGCGCGTTCTCTCCAAACAGACGCAGTAAACGTTTTTTTAATGTCATCCTCTGAGAATGTAGTATGTTGCAATTTATGTGATTTCTTTGCAGATACATAAGTGGTTCCCCAAGGGTTGTGCCTGTTGCAAAGCAATTCAACGCCAGAACTGTAGGTTTTATTTTGAGTGAAGTAAGCATATTTATTGCAGCGGGACAAAGGCAAAAAACGTACCGGAGCATGAAAGTGTTGATGTTGATGTTATGAATACATGTGTGAATACATCTTTTAATGACGGCCACAGCGCTTTAAAACGACATGTTTATAAGTTAAATTATTCGAAGGTGAAAGATAGAAGGCGAGAGAATCGCCAGGTGTACCTGTGAAGTGGAGTTAACTTGCGGCCCACACCATTGTATTACAAACACACATAGCCTACATAATGAGAAGGTACACCTGGCGATTCTCTCGCCTTTTATCTTTCACTTTTTTATGTAACTTATAAACACGTCGTTTTAAAGCGCTGTGGCTGTCCTTAAAATATGTGTCAATAAACGAACTTCTACATCATGTGAATCAGACATGTTGACTTCACTTCTAATTAAGATATTATAAATATGAAATGTTCAATGCCTTATCGTGCTGATGGCTGACCTGAGCCCTAGTATGATTTCTAAATATTTGTCGAAGACGGCCTGGCTGGTCGGGTCCAGTTGGAAGAGGTGAGGAGATATGAACATTTTTACAACCCCAATGATCTCGGTTGCCATCATTCACTGTGTGTGTGGACAACAAGACCTGGTAGCCTAAATAAACAAACCAACGACTTCCACACACAAAGACGTCGTTCTCTAGGTCGTCTTCGACAAAAAACGTTACTCCACCTATTGTTCTGGCGGTGAATTGCTTTGCAACACGCGCAACCCTTTTAGGAACCATGAATTGAAACGACTAAATTTACACAACAATTACACAACGATTTACACAACCACAGCCGCTGTTGCAGAAGTATGCGCCGGGCTTTACAGTACTCATATCTAACCAACTTCAGCATCATAAACCTCAGTCCCGTTATACAGACTTTATTACCTTGAAGATTTATAAAGCACTATAGGTCCACAAGCCAATCCATTTGTTTGCTTACTTTATTTTTATTTTTTTTACTTTTACAGTCTCTTTTTATTGCTATAAAAAAATGTGTGGTTGGACAAAGACACCTTTATTACTCACTTTACTCCGTTGATGGTCAGAGATGTAGCTGCTATATTGGTGGCAACCACACATTTCCTGACACCTTCAGGAGGAGGCTGAAATATCTGCTTTTGCTGATCTGCAAAGCAAATACATTCAAACTCGATCAGAAATGAACAAATCTATGAGAGCATTAGTTCAACCTTCTGTGCACACCTCAGAGAAATTATAATTTTTATAGATGATGCCTAAAGATGATTTATGGCTTCATAGATGTTGGCTTCTTCAGCAACACTGCGGTTTATTACCTGTTGGCATGGCTCCATATAGGGGAAGGATGAGGAGGCCCTCAACAGAGGAGTCGCTCACGTCGTAGCGGTAGTCTATGGCCTCAGCCTTCTTGAACAGCAGATCACACGCTTTCTGGATTTCAGATTGACCTGGTTGTTTTGTAACAAGCATGTAAAAAAGAAACACATTGTATTCCAATTAAAAGAGAATTGCTAGAAATGTTTTATAATAAATCTCTATATGTACGCTGCAATACTTGTATGGTTGTCCCCACCTGTTAGAAACACCAATATATCCCCAGCCTTTTCATTGGTGTGCACATCAAGAGCCACCTTGACAACCTGGCCAATGACAAACACATACATTCTGTATTTGTCATACACTGACCACAATTAGGACTATATTGACAATATTAACTTAATATCGCCACTATGCAGGAAATCAAATTCAGTCAAATAAACAAAAAAACAAATCAACTGATCGAAAGCCATTTACAACCCACCTCTTTAACATAAACTGAACTATCAGTGTCTTTGGGGCCAATCAGGTTGAGGAACTTCTCAGTAACAGGATATGTTCGACCAGGGATGGTGAACACCGGGCAGTCTTCCAAGAAAGCAGAGAGTTTTTCTGTTTCCAAGGTTGCAGACATGACGACCACCTTCAGAGGCACAGTCCGGCCATTCAAGGCCCCTTTAGACATGGTCTTTTTCAAAAGCCCAATCAAGATATCCTGCAAATACAAGCAAGATCCTCAGGTATCAAAACATGACCCTCAAAATTTGTTTTGCAATACGTAGTAGCATGGGTCTCTACTTCACTGACCCCATCTTCAGTACTGTACAGCATTCATTCTGAATGCACATTGGGCCTGCTGAATAGGCTGTGAGGTTAATATATTTAATAGTTTTTACTGTCCCATATATTGCATGAAGATTCAGATTTTTTTGTATTAAAAAAAAAAACGACAGAAATTCCTGTTATTACTCAATCATAGTGCATAACGTGGAATTGTGATCTTACTGCATTGTGACTGGAAATCCTGACTGTATCAAATCATTAGGCCCTTAGGGATTCCCACTCCATAAATGTGTTGTACCCACCCAATGGTAATGGTAACAAACTCAACATACCGTGTTTAAACTCCTTTCATGAGCCTCATCAAGAACGACAACACTGTATTGAGAGAGGACTGAATCTGCAAGAATTTCCCTCAGCATGCAACCATCTGTCATGTACTTGATCATGGTGCTCTGTAAGCATACAAACAAAAGTACATTTGCACTGATCATTAGTCACTCCAATAAGTCGACATTCACTTCCAATATATACGTATGCAGACTGCAAAGTTACTAACTGATTAAGTGTTGTCAACCCCCGTATTAGGTATCTTACCTTAGATGTGCAGTCATCAAACCGCACTTGATAACCAACTTCTTTCCCAAGTCTCAAACCCATCTCCTGGGAAACTCTCTGTGCTACTGTGATGGCTGCCACCCTCCGAGGCTGCGTCACGCCAATTCTACCATCCTTCCAAATACCTACAGAAGCAGAGAAGGGTATTTATCTACAATAGCTATTTAATTTACGATACATGTACAGTGACATATGAGAGAAAGTCAGCTGATGTTACCTGCTTGGTACAGATACTGAGGCAGCTGTGTTGTTTTACCACTACCAGTCTCTCCAGTGACAACCAGAAAAATATTATCTTTCACCGCCTGGACGAGCTCTTTCTTGAATTGATAAATGGGCAGCTTGCCAGCTTCCGAAGAACATGACTTCTGACTTGACATTGTCACAAGAGAAATACCCTATCAGAGACAAAATAAGATTCTAAATTCCTAAATTTTGGGGTTAGCTATCTAAGCTAGTTGAAGGCGTTGTCTGAACGAAGGAGTAATTCAATTCACCAACTGATGAAACATCTCTGTAGATCATAACTTGTTTATCATATCCTTTTTATACAGCTATAACCCATGTCCAGTGTACACTGTAATGGTTCAAATGTCTACAGATGTACACAGCAGCGTGTGGCCAGCGACAATAAAGAGAATTTCAATATGGCCGCCACTCGTACTCTTTTCAAAATAAAAGTCGAAACTTATTTATTATTTTTAAATTACACAAGGTTCAAATTAGACAATGGTCATTTAACAAACTGCATGTGCTAGTAATGTGCTAATGTACAATACACGTAAAGGTGGGGAAATATAAACCAAAAAGGAAAAAAAGCCTGAAATCTAGTACTTCACTGAAATATATAGATACTTGGGCCTGAATCGCCTTTGTATGTACCATTGTAAGTGGATGGAATTATGCGGCAAAAATACCGCAACACTTCCTTCCCTTTTGGGTCCCTAGTTCTGCTGTCCAGTAAACTAGACATTGGATTATGCCCACTCTCAACTCATTAAGTACATGTGAAACGTCTTCATTAGAGCCTAACAACTTGTTGCCACTAAAAGTCTTCATAGTAGGCCTATTGCCCTTTTTCTATTTTTATCTATGTATTTATTTGTCATTATTATTGCCATTGGTCTAAGAAATAGCTACCATTTGTGTTTACACCTTTTATAAAACCGTTCATGTCATGGTGTTTCACAAATGATAGTTCCTTTTGTAATAAGACTGTTCCTTAATGTTTATGCAGAGAGTTAAATAGTTCTTTACATGTTCTCTAGCATTTGGTGTGATTTATATTCAGTACACATCATAGCCACCGCAGTTATATTTCCTTTATATCATCGAGTTGCTTGTGAAAAGCCATGTCAATCTATCTGTGTCAGCTTTTAGAGCATGTGTTTTATTATTAACCTTGTCTTCTGTTTTATCCTGTCCAACTAACATCCCACTCATTGCCTGTACCTTGATGGGGTGAGTGGGCTTTCAACTAAACAGGTCTTGCTTCCTCAACAAAGTTATCCGGGGGGGTTTTTATTCATTTTTTTTGTAAACTTTTTTGTCTTTTTACATGTGAATAACATTAGTAATGTAGACAGATATACAGATACTGCCACCTTCCCCGTCTTGCGTGCGGATATGAAGTGCAAACATTACAATTGACTCTTTGTTCATCAGCTGTCATGGATGTATATACTGTAAATATTGTATGTGGTGTATGTGTATGTATATATTTAAAATAGAGAACACAATAATGGCACTCTACAGGTACCTACTGCCTTTGTAGGTACCAGGGTATAAAAACCCCAGTTGAGTCACATACACTCTGTCTACAGATTTTTTTTTAGAAATACATAGACATTAAAGCCTGAATTGGGGCTAATTTAGAAGGCTCAGCTGAGGATGAACTTCCTGAGGCTGCTGAAGATGTTCAACCTGCTAAAGGCCATGATGGTGCACTTTGACACTGCCATCTTTGAGTCCATTCTACTGCTACATCACCATCTGGTACGCTGCCTTCACTGCCACTGCAAGACAAGAGAAGACTGCAGCGTATCGTTCCTTCTACTGAGAAGGGGATTGGCTGCAATCCACCATCACTCCAGGACCTGCATGAATCCCTGAAGTGAGCAGAGAAGATTATGGCTGTCACTTCCCATCCTTGTCAGGGTCTTTTGGAAAACTCCCCTCTGGTAAGACACTGCGGTCCATCAGTACCAAAACCTCACGCCATAAAAACTGTTTTTTTTTCCGACAGCAGGCAGTGTAATCAACAATGCCCACAAACTTTTGTTTTATCCCAGACAGCTATTCAGTGCATATTACCTTGCACTGTTGCACATTTCCAAGATTCTCCTTTTAAATTCATATTTATATACATATCTAGCTTAATCTATGAAAGCTTGTATTCGGATTGTTATTCTATATTTGTCTATATTTATGTTTCTATATTCTCGTCTTGTCCCCATTTGTACATTTAACCTATTTATGCCACATAACCAAGACAATGAATCCTTTTATGGAAACCTACTCGACAATAATCCTATTTATGATTCTGAATCACTTTTGTAGGTACCAGGTCATGTTAAGCCCCAGCTGAGTCACATACAGTAGGGTTCTGCCTATTCATATTAAACACAGTTTATAGGCTAATTTTATTCAGTAATGTATTGGATGTGAAATGCAACTTTCTGGATGTGGTGATATATTAATGATTTCTTGAAGAGATTAATGATAATCAACAACGAAAAACCAAATGTTGTGTAGTCTACCTAATAGGCTACCATTCCATTCCATGGTCATTTGCAAGACGAATCTGCTAAAATTATAAAATTGGCAGATGCAGTTTATTTATCTAGACTAGTTAGCAGCACACCAGGCATATGCCGTGAAAAACTAAACATTTGTCAAACCGGATTTTCAAACTAAATTTTGCTGACTTTTATATTGACGCTTTTCGCCGCCATATTGCCTATCGTTTACTGTCGACAGTTTGCGCTTTCCTCTGTACTTTTTCTGTTACCGCTAATAATCAAATTGGTCTGTCATACTTCTCCTTACCGCCACCAAATGGACAGGAGTATGAAGTGGCATGCAGAAATTGCTGATAAATATTAAACATTGAAAGATAACATGTTAATTACAGTCACAAACAGACTACTGATATCCAACCAGTATCCAAGTCATGCTTGTTTTTCATACTGAATATAGTCTACAGAGCATGTGCAAAAATGAAAAAAAAAAAAGAGATATGACAACTTGAAGTTTTTTAGGCTATATTTCCAGTAAGAAGGCCTTCGGAAATGATAGCATTTAAACAGCTTAATTTCCATTTTCTTGATCTTGGTTCTTTAGGTCCCTTGGCTCTAGAAAAAAAACATACAAACATTAATATGCCATGTTAAACTCTATGGCACTGCGCTATTAATAATATGGACTGCACTGTTTAAACAGTAGTGCTACAATGATTACTGATTTACCTCCTGATTGGTCTTCAAAGTTTTCTTTATCAGTGAATAGGACTATGTATTCCATGTCTATGTTCTCGTCATGAACTTGTTTACGTACCTTGGTTACAGGAAGGCACAGAGCACTCAACTCCTTTGCCGATCTCTGCATTACAGTGTATGTAAACCTGCAGTGAACACAGTTTTTTGAGCTTTTTTACTTTCCTTTAATTTACCTTTAGAATTACATCTAGTTATTTGACACACAACTTTCAAATATCATCATTGCAAAGTAAGTTACGCAAATTGATTAATGTAGGCCTATTGAGAACAGATCTATTTAATGAGGGAAACATTTTTTTGTGCACAGTGTGATGATCAGATACATACTAAGCCTTGAGACTCTTTGGATTTCACAAAAGAAAACATTTTGATCATAAACCGCTTGTGATGTTGTGGATACTTCACCCCCTCCCCAGGGGTCACCCTGATGACCTCAGTGTGGTGACTGTCTCCACGGAAAGGACACCTGGCATGTGAATAACAGTAAAATCAAAGCAGAGACTGAAACACTGCCATCTGCTGACAATTATTAACATTGTAACAGAGGTTTGAGCATGAGCAATAGCCTACCTGTCAGTGAGCAGATTCCATCTATGCTGGTCTTGGGGGTCTTCTGTTGGGGTTGCCCAACAGTCCCTCAAGCAGAGCACAAGTTCCCCATCCTCCCGTTTTAGAAGGAACACTTCAACAAAAACAGGATCTCCCAGCACATACTTTGATGAATCACTCTCCTTGTAAAAAGAGCTATAAGATGCATCTGAAAAAATATGGGAAGTAGGCTAAAGAATAACTTCCTCATTTTTAGTGGAAACAATCCCTCATGTAGGCCTTTTTCTACTTTACCTTTAGCAAATCTTATTCTGACACGAAGCAAACCCTCATTTTTCTGAGTTAAGGGTTGGCCAGATATAGGTTTCTGGATGTCTGTCCTTAGTGTGGTTGCACCATGGAGAGTGTAGGAACACTGTACAGTGAGTCTGTAGAAACACTTTTCATCTGTCATCAATATAAACCTTAAACCATAGAAACAAATAAATAAAAATGTTGCCAACAATTCATTCTTACTTGAACTGTGGATCACGAAATATTGCCCCCTGTTTAAGATGAAAGACTTTTACTCCAAAGATATTAACCCAGTAGGAAATGCGTCCACTAAAAACCTTGAACAGAAAAAAGTTTAAGTTTTCGGGGGAGAGATTGAAACTAAAATGAAATGCAAGACGTCGGACAATGTTATGATATATCAGACCTTGACTTTTGTACCACAGCCTGTGAGTGGAAACTGAAACATCACAGACTGACTGCTCTTGAACTTCGGCTTGCAAGCAGTGCTTCTGTTGTAGGCAACATGGACTGAGCCTAAATCCAGTGGAGGAGCTGTAACATTACTTTGGATGATGATGTGAAATCCCTTCTTGTCACAGTAGCCTGACCAATGTTTCTCTAAAGATCAAACAATACTCAAGTTTATTCCTCAACGAGTTTATAGCAGCCATGTATTTGATGAAAAGAAACTGCAATTAACCTTTGAGTAAGATCTGCTGCATTTCATTAAGTACAGGTAGGCCCAGGCTGCTTGTAATTCTGTCTCCTCCATTTTGATTAAAGTCCCCTACCGGATTTGCCACCTGAAAAGGTAAGGAAATAGCAAGCCTAGCTCTTGCACCTCTTCCACTGTGACCAGAGCTACAAAATATGCATATTCTTCTTCTCTCAGGAGGCTTACCTTTGTTGGATATGTGACACAATAGTCTTCGTCATGTAGAGTAAGAAAAATCAGAGTGAAAAGTATAATTCGTAGTGATCTGCGCATTATTTGGTCTTCTAAAATCTCGCTGATATGGAGCAACGCACTGCACATTTCGGTCAGCACAAACACACCAGTTGAGACCAATGGCCTTGCCTTGCGTTATGTTCGAGACGACAACTGATGACTAATGTGTTCTGGGTGTCAGTTAGGCCTACTTGGTTGTGTGTAAGTGGTATTACCCAGGATGATTGTGATTTAACGAAATACATGCAGCAAATATTCGCTAATGGTATGTCTAGAAACCAGTGGAGCAAGCGATTGCACTAAACGCACTCCCACACGTATTTTGAGTGACTAGGTGGATCAGGTCGACATGGTTGTTCATGAACCAAATTTGGATGAAAGAGCAAGTAAAGTTGTGCTACTACTATGATGGCCGTCAGGCATGTCGGGAAATGCAATGTCACGTTATATTGAAAACATTAAGCATTGAGTCAAGTTGGCTAATTCGAGAGGGAGGGTGGATGTGCAAGTCCGTGCTCGACAACTTGTTAATTGAACTTTAGATGAAAAAATTATGGTTATCGTAGAAACGCCTGGTGGTCAAATACACTAATACACAGTAGCCTAGTTAATAGAAACATTTATTGGCTCAAGTCTGATACACATCGTTAACATTTTGAAAAAGGGCAACACAAATGTCACCCGTGAACATCCTGCCGTTTATAGATATCATTCATTCAGAAACTCAGTGCTGTTGCAATAGATGGGATTTTGAATCAAATAATCTGTTGAAAAGAAAGGGGCAATGAATGAACTTAATGTAAACAAACAACGTGAATTAAGGTTAATTTGTCATCATAATTATGGTTATGCATTAACTGAGTATTCAGTTAAAGTAACAGTATGTAGCAATTGTACTTTAGGGTTAGGATTAGCAATTTTACCTTACAAATAACAGTTTTAAAAAATGGGGGCGCTACAATGACGTTTAATATGGAGAATGGCCTCTGTGCCATTGCCATACCAGGGTGCAGCATATTCTACTTCGCTATGTTACAAGTTACAAGTCTTTTATTGTCAGATGCACAGAATGACACAGGGTCAGACTGGGCACTGAAATTCTTAGGACGAGGCACCACACAACAACCTACCATAGCATAACATAGCAAACATAATATAACATAACATAACATGACATACACTCTGTACAAGTATGTATGTAAGTTTCTGGAAGCCGTGCGAGTACTTCTCTCTGCCGGGTTAGTAAGTAACTTATTTGCCGTCTTGCTTTGTCTTGTGTTGCACTTGCTTGATGTTTGACTGTGTTAGGAAAGTTGTTGACTCACTAGTTTGTCATAGTGTTAAAGTAAGCAAATTTCAACAGGTTTAGCCGGTAGCATCTCGTTAGCGATTAGCAGTTCCTCCGTTGTGCTGCTTTAAGTTTTTCCTATAGCAGGACATAGCCTATGCTGATAAGAAATCGTACAGGTTAAATTCTGAGATGATACTTACTTTGGTCTCTTCCCCCAGCCTGATTGACTTTGCGTTCTTTATTAATTTCTGTCTGGTTTGCTGTAGCAAATCATACAAACATATCACAATTCCAATTAGTTTTTGAAATACTTAAAATAACTTAAAATAAATATTAAATCTTGAATATATTACCATAGTTTGGTTGAGCAACATGTGAAATATGGTTCCGAGGCGAACTGCTGATATCTGTTTGTGAATAAAAAGTATTTTATAATAAAGAGCAATATTCCCAAGATTTGTATTTGTGATACCTAAAACAAGAAGAAAAAGACACAGAATACCTCTTTGAAAATTTGTATTAAGTGCTCCCACTTGCTGCTGATCAGGATCATGTTCATCATTTTCTGAATGTTGAAGGAGACGTGTTATAGCTCATAATGTGATAATTTTTGGTGACATCCCAGTAGCCCCTCGAGCCATGGCTTTAAGACTCTTAGCATGACTTGGGGATCAAATCTTAGGGATGTTAGTGACAGTTCACTTCATAAAAGACAATATTACAATAAAATGAATGTCCTCACTGAAAATTACTGTTTAGGGTCTTCTCTCTCTCATATTTAATGTAATATTAACCACAATTAAAATGTTGAATTAATTCAAAGAAATAAAGAAAGATAAGCATACCATAGATGACGCTGTCTGTTCTGTGAACTGCAAGGAAATATAAAAACATGGATAATTGACATGAGCAAAGGAGACAATCAAGAAAAGGTCAGGTTCAGGTCAACAAGAAATAATTATTATACTATATTTTTAGTATTACAACTGATTGTTGTTGATACCCATTATTCCTCCTCTCTGTATATCGTTGTTAAAATGTGAGAAACCTTGGTTGGGAGTGAAAACATCCCCACCCCCCTGGTTAAGGTTGTTCCGCTTAACAGGGTGGCGCTCACGTAAATAGTTTGAAGCAGTGTCACCTAGACAGAGAAAAGGAGAGATAATGCTGTTGGTTAGCATGTTTCAAAGAGTCATTGTTATGGTATCATTCATATTCAGCACTGAGACTTCAGTCAATCTGCACAAGACCTTTCCTACCCTTTTCCTGGGAGGTGTTGCTTTGAACTGGCTTGTCATGAGGAAGAGGTGGGGCGCTGGCTTGGGTGCTGGATGGGGCGCTGGCTTTGGCTGTGTTGGCTTTAAACAAAATAGATCACATTTTTAATTGAATATAAGAGGGAGGCAAAATTAAAAAAATATTATGATCTGGATTAACTGAACTGTGGTTTCATAAGTCATAGCAGAGATTTGTGAAAGCTAAGCATCAAATTACCTTTATTATCAGTGTGATTGACGTAGTAAGATTCAACTTCATTTACACACAGCCCTGCAAAGCATTGTATTTTTAGGTTCAGAAAATGCGGCAAAATGTTCCATCTTTGCAAGGACCAGTGCTATTTCTTCTACAGGGCATTAAAGACATTAAAATAGTCATACTTATTGTCCTGTTAGTGTAAGCTTAGAAATGATCTGGTGAAAAGCAGTTAAGATACAGCAGTGAAATAACTCACATTTGTTTTTGAGGATGAAGAAACAGGCAAGGACAAGAGCAATCAAGATTATAGTTGCTGCAATGATGATGTAGATTCCTATGGGAAGATCTTTCACAACACTTTTTTCTGTCGTAAAACAAAAAAACAGTTGTCAGTTGTACACCCCAATCTTTGCCCAAATTTATGATAGTCATTTACAATATGCAGATTTCATACAGTGTTTTCATTCATAATTAGTTTTCATATTTAAGTGTTTTTTTTTTATCTTTCCTGAGTTTTGCAAGCGGACATTGAGGTCTTCCTACAGTTCTCTTGTCCCTGCAAACATCAAGTATTGTGACGTGTAGCGGGAGTGATGTATGTGTGATTGCCTGTACTTCTGTGTTGTAATTGTTATGTGACCTATCCCCAGTATTCGTATTGTAGAATGTTTATGTCTGCAAATTCAGTTTCAGTGTTCTGACTTCGAGTGTTTGGTGCTTCCCCTCCTATGTTAATGTCTACGTGTATTTTTAGTTAGCAATGTGGAGTCATTGTGATTTGTATATGCCGTAGTGGGATTTTCCTTGTGTTTGAGCATCTCTGTCCACCCCAAGTCAGTATGATATGTCTGCGTCTGTAATCCCACTCCAGTTGCCGTTCGTTATCAGTGTCTGAATGCCTGTACTGTGTTTTACTGTGTTTTCAAGCAAGCCAAAGATACGCCTGACTCTGTGAGATCGCTACAGTATGTTGTGCACTGATGACGGTGCTAACTCAGTTACCCTCCTCATGGGGCTTTACGATACCCTCCTCATGGGGCTTTACGATACGTTCCCCCTTCTTTATCTCCACTCTCCTGCACAGGTCTCCCTGCTCACAGCAGTACACGCCCACATCTGGAGCCTGGAGCTGCTCAATGCGGATCGAGAAGTTTCCTCTCTGAGACAGATTTGGGAATACAACAACTCTGCCCATCTTATGGTCAAGGAAAGAGACTTGGTGTAAGCTGGTGATGTTGACAATGTCTGTCTCTTTGCTCCAGAGCACAGGGCCCCCAGTGCTGTTGCTAAAGCTGCAAGGGAGTATCACTGTGGAATCCAAGAAGGCGGTGATGATGGTACTCTCACCACAACCACCTTTGCAGTGGTGCTGTCCTGAGGACACATAAGGACATAATGAGAATGATCAAAGATAATTTAAGTGTTGACTTTTTACTTGAGGAGAAGTGATTACTTGTTTAGTTAGACACAGAAAAAAAGATGTTAAATTCCTTGTGCTATTAGTTGGAGATTTCCCAAAGTGGCCAGACCTCTCACTGCCACATGCAAGCACCCATACCTAACAACCTAGCCTAAAGTATTATAACACAACGGGGTGCACTGCAACCATCATACCGAAACTTAACAAGAACAACAAAGACGCATTCATGAGCATTTCACAGTTTTTTTTTTTTTAAGCAGGCACCTTCCTTCGTCCGTGTTTCGCTTAATTGGGCCAATAACACCTCCAGAAGCCTCAACAGTGGTGTCTGGCATCCCAGACCCACCCCCTCCATCCTCACGATGGGCTAGAACACTTGTCAATGCCAGAGACAGCAACAAATACACCCTGAGATGCACCCAAGTATTACTGAGAGACTTCCCCAAACAACCAAATTGACACTAATTAGTGACTTAGACTACTGAAAGGGATTGTTGAATCATTTACAGTGACAGTATGATGTGCATATGGTAAGTATGAAATACTTCTCTTGTTTGCACAGGGAGAGTGCAGCAGTGCTTATTCCAGGATGTAACTAGTTGCCTGAATGTAGCCAGTGTGTCTTGGGACGAGACTGTATTCCAGACAAAACAGTGGATTGGATTCACCCTTAAAGCAGCAAGGAGTTTGGTCTAAAACTAGCAAGTTAGCTATTTAAAAGGCATGTAAAAACCTTGCAAACACCAACAACATGGGATCAATTTAGTGACAAAAAGATTCAGAAATACCCCACGATTTGCAAACAAACCGAGTGTGATTCACATTTATAAATGCTCCATGATTTGCAAGTATGCACACCATGCTTTACAAATACAAGACACTCCTCTCAAACAAACACAATGTAGTTTGCAAATACAAGACACCTCAATCAGAAAAAACGTATTTTGCAAATAAAAATGCTACTCGCAAACAAATACAGGACAGATTCTCCAAATGTAAACAAAGAATGGAAATAAATAAACCTCATTTTGCATGTCTGTATAATCATTTTTTACAAGTGGAACACGTTTTGTCTCTACACACACAACCCACCAGCCATTTCATGAACTGATTGGAAAGCAGATGCCCCTGTAGCTCACCTGCTGTTTTGGTGCCTTTGCAACTCGCACAAGTGTTTTAATTTGCAATTCGCACAAGTGTTTTAATTTGCAACTCGCACAAGTGTTAAAATTTGCAACTCGCACAAGTGTTTACATTTGAAACTCACACAAGCAGAAAAAGCAGCGCCAAAAATCCCCTCAATCCACAAATGACATGGTTGCTGTGTGAAAAAATAAGTTGCACTTGTAAAAAAACATTATACAGACATATAAAACATGGTTCATTTATTTCCATTCTTTGTTTACATTTGTGGAATCTGTCCTTTATTTGTTTGTGTGTTTTTTATAGATGTGTCTTGTATTTGCAAAGCACATTGTGTTTGTTTGAGAGGTGTGTTCTGTATTTGTAAAACATGGTGTGCCTATTTGGACATTTAATAAATCACAATTGTTTGCAAAGTGTAGGGTATTTGTAAATCACTAAATTGATCCCATTCAACAACAGCTCATTTGCCACTGATGAAAGCTTGTGTTTTGTATATGTCTTCTTAGCCAGCAAATAATGGATTTGTAACTTAGTTACAAGTACAAGAAACTTTTACCGAAGGAAATCTTTACATGGAGCATCTCATATGCTAGTGCAAACTTTACCAAAATCCATAACCATCCCATCTAATTAGACTGAATATTCTGAATCTCAATCAATACATTGAAATAATTACCGTCCAACATATTTAGTAACATAAGTGATGTATTTTGAAGATTTGGTGATGTCATGCTGTGAAAGCTTTTCTTATATTTTAGCAGTGTGGCTCGTCCCAGATCACGGAACAAAATTAATTTGAAGATGATACCAAAACTAGTTGCCTTTAAAAGCATACTTCAAAAAGCGGTTCATGCTGGCATAGTGTTGCTTAAATGCTATAATTTAAATTTGAAAGTGCGTGAGAAGTGGTCTAGGGCCAGACCAGGCCCAGAATCAGCAGATTTATAAAGAATCGAAGGCTCGTTCGTTCGTTAAACAAGAACAACATTCTATGTAATACACATTTGCTTACGTCTCTTCAGGCTTCACATCTAAAGATACAGGCAGTGGAACGATGACCATAAACTCACACAAGTTCTGTGTTGTTACTGAACTTATAGTTCAACTTAAGTGACCAAAGTGCTAATACCAAAATGATGGGCTCAGTTCCCTGCTAGCACATATAGTCTATTAATCCAAAATGTATACATGTACGATACTGTCTCTTTGGATACAATTGGCTTAACGAAGGAATCCAATGTGAATGTAATAAATTGAGCTAGAGAAAGCATACTAAAGTGATACTTATTGTTATGGACTGGTGCCTTTAGTTTGGGCATTGATTGACATTGATTTCAATGTGGTTTTCAATGTATCAGTTTTGTTATGTACGAAGAATAATAAATATAATGCCTTGCTGATATTATAGGTTTTAGATTTTAGATTGCTACTTCGACTGAGAAACTCAGGTTTACCTAACCAAGGGAGGAACACTGAGGTTTTTGGTAAGGTAATAACACTGAGGTTTTTGGTAAGGTTTCCCCCTTCTACTGTTAAAACTGATTGAACTGAAAGTATTATTCTCCAGTTCCTATTAATATTCTACACAAATTTGTTTTATATTGTGTTTTTAAAATGCTATTGAGTTTACACGTACTTATATAGCCTACAATACATGTGAATAGGACCGAAAGTAAATTCCAATTCATATAAAAAGATGTTCAAATAATGTTATTCTTGTATACTTACCGGCTGTAGGTAAAAAAAATCCAAAGAATACAATCCATCTCACACAGTGTATACCACCTTCAATATGCATATCTTACCAATAAATGTTAAACTGAAATTAAGAGGATGACTGATGTCAGGTGGACAAGCAAGTTACGGGTTGTACATTGAAACAGAATACAGGGGCAGAACATTGGTCATTTCCTGAAGATGCATTCTTATTTCCCCCCCACATTCACAAGGTATGGGTTTATGCATGGTGTACAAATAACTAAAGGGTAAAAACCCTGGTTAACCCTGGTTTAAGAAATAACCTGTTTTAGTGGAAATTATCTTGAGACCCTTTCCTGATGGAACTCATTATGCAACAATCTTTGTTGCACAACTCATGACCTGTGTTATACTTAATATATATATCGTTTTAAACTTCATCTGCAACAACACTTACAGGAAGCTCTTATGTCTGCGCTGGTGTACCACATATACTTCCTGTTTCCAACTCATCAGATACTAACCTGCACAGAGGCGTTGCAACTTTACCACCCGTGTCAATTTTCAGGTTTCTGTTTTTACACTTTAGAATCGGCATACACAAACTTGAAAAACACATACACAATTTTAGTTATACACAGGGGAAGATGTTAAATGATTTGTGCTATTGTCACATGCAAGTGCTCATACCCAACAACCTAGCCTTAGTCACAGTCTAAGGATCCAGTAACACTGCTCCAACAGTAACACGTTGTATTCTGAGTGTGAGCCCATTGTTAACTTTATTGAGTCAACAATTACTTTTGAAGATGCAATTGAGGAATTGAGGTCCCACAACGACTAGAGTAAGTCTAGCATTATTGCTTACTCACTGAAGCAACACTGAGCTCACGCTAAATGTTAGCTAAACGCTAAAACATACTGTCTTGGTATGGATGAGAGACTGTGGTGTGGGCTGTGTGATTAGTGTGGGCTTGCAAATTCACACTTACACTCATGATTACGCAATTGTAATGAAATGATGGATGCCACAGAAGTTCAAGTGTTTCATGGACCTGCTGTGTGTGCGAGTGGGTTATTGTATTAACTTTGTGTGCTCCTTTAACAGAAATGTTTGAGAAAAACTAAATGAAATTGATTTGACCCTCTCATGTTGAATAATTTTGCTGTAAAAGATTAAGGTTATGATGACATATTAGGGCCATTGAAGGTGGAAAAGATATTATGGAGCTGGGGGAGGGGGGTAATATTCTGAGACTAAAGTTGTAAATTTACAAAAAATTCGTACATTTAAAAAAAAAAACGTACACGATAAACTCAAACATACAAACAGTTTAGCAACATGAATACTTATCTATGTACTATATCCATGCACACACTGAGATTAGTATTAGTCATTCATGTGTGGCGGAGTGTTTGTATGATAAAAGAGAATGTTATAAATATCTGCATATTTGTAAAGTTTTTAGATCGAATGTTGAACTTTTAACATGAGACTGCTACTGCAGTTGAATACACCAAATGTCAATGAGATGTTTCTTTTAAAAGTTTATCGCTCTTCTTCATTGACACCTGCAGTGGCAATGTGGTTTAAAAAATGGATGTGTCAATTCACACTTCCTTTCACATGACACAGCTACTGTGATTCTCACGCAATGTGTGCTAAAAGACTTATGATCACCATGAAGACAGCAGAAGGAGTATGATTGAGTCAGCTTCCTCTTGGTCAGGCTCCACCTACTTTGAACAATAGGGACCTATGGATTGACTTGCAAAATGATCAACCGCAGACATTTCCTTCTGTGTGATGTCTCCAATAAAATTGTTTCTTTTGATAGATGATGACTGACCTGACTTTGTTTTGTAGTGCCCTGATAAATGTGCTCTCCAGGCATGTGTATACACTTGAATATTTGACATTGGGGACATCTAGTGAGAGTTAATAGATGGATGGATTTGTGTATTTGTGCGTGTGTGTGTGTGTACAGTGTACAGAGGGTGCATGTGGGTAGATTGGTATAGAAAGAACCACAGGAAACCAGAAGACCCGTGCATGAGAGCATGATGAATGAAGAAAAGGGAAGTAATGATGCTAATAACCGTTATTGCATCCTTTTTTGCATTTTCATACAACAGTTAAAGAAAAATGGAGATGGAAAAGAGATGGAGAGGAGAAAGAGTAATAACACTATTATTAGTGTCAAGTGTCAAGTGTAAAGATAGTAGGATTACAAAGGTGAACCCCCGAAACAAGAATATTGAGGAGAAGGGTGAGAAAGGGCTGGTGACAGGCAAAGCAATAACCTCTCTGCACAAATCAACTGAACACATGAAGAACCGATGTGGAGCATGGACCATGACACACTGTTTTATTACTTACTTATAAGATTTTTTTATAAAAAAAATAAGTAGAAAAAAAAACCAGACTCATCGGTATGAAGCCCCTTGACCCTGTGAAAAGGTTAAGTCTCTCCCCCTTCTCACTGTGGTTGACGGGGGAAGAAGGACTGGACTCCCCTACCTAAATGGTTGGGTCCGGATTCCCCCGCCCCTGTGAAGGGGTCCAATTACCTTTTAATTGGACCAAGGTGGCCTTACTTAAGGTGCACCTCATTGTTTCATGAGAGAGAAGGACAGACTGAACATGTTGGATGGAGCTTGGACAAGGTACTAGACAAAACCTGTATGCACAGAGGTGTACCTTGTCTAGTATAGGCTTTAGTGTGTTCAGTTTGTGTTTGTATGTTTTGGGGTTTTGAAAAAACCCTGTTGTAAATAAATCTAGCTATTTTTATGGAAGCCACTGTCTGCTGCGTCGTGTGTTCGTGCCTGCAACCCCATTCTACCAGCCTACATCCCACATGGTGAGATGGCAGGCTCGAGCGGTCTTTCACAGACCCCATATTACACTGTGCACCACTCAGCAGTGGCCACATTCGATGGATATAGTGGCTAGTGTTACGACTGGTGGGTGTTGTGCAGGACTCAATAGCACGACTCAGCACAGGGGTAGATTTAAAGGGTGAAACGTTTTACTAGCCGGGTTCGGTACACAGGTAGGCAGTCCAACAATTGCAAACAAAACCAAACAGGGAATAGGCAGGAGAATAGTTGTAGGGCAGGCAGAGGTCAGAAGCACGAGTAATCACTTTAACAAGGAGAAAAGCGCTAAACGCGAGGAACAGTGGAAAAAACAAGGAACATACCATATAACAATAATTTACGAAGACGCCACGAGAAACAAGAAAACAAGGACTATATATACACACACAGGCAACAGATAACAAGAGACAGGTGAAAACAATCAAGGCGAGGCAGACAAAGACACAGGTGGACTAAACAAGGGGAATTAACAGGACACAGGTGAAATCAATGATACACACAAACCGGGAGATTGGGAACAGGTGAGGGGTGGAGACACGGACAACAACAAGAGGGCACATGGCATAGACAAACAAACATAGGGAAAGCACATGGCGGGAACAAGGAAGCACGAGGACTAGACATGGGAACAAACATGTGACCACACAAGGGAGACAAACACAGAAATTAAACACGGACAGAACACAGACCTTACAGCTAGTATCTGCGTTGCGGCAATAGTTAGTATTTCTCCCACGGCTCAATGTTTTGGGCTGTATTGGTAATTGGAAATATAGGTCAACAGTCTCATCTTGGAATTATTTGTATACATCACCTTATATTCGAGGTTGAGATGGAGAATTCAGGCACACCTCACAGGAGCCCCCCAAAACAATCCCTACCTACAATCTTCACCCATTCACTCGAAATGGGTCAAGGCAGAGGGGGTAAGGATATAATTGAATGCCTGACAAGCAGGAACTGTCTGGCCTGTGAGGTTCACTGCAGTTGGCCTTCAATGGGGAAAGAGTGAATACATTTCTTCATCGGTAGAATGGTATTGAATACAGTTACCAGTTTTTTGCTGACGCAGTCATAGTGACACACGTCCTGCATCTGTACTGAATATCACACATCGAAAATACAAGATGGCGCCAGTGTTTATGACATCAGATTGAATTCCCTTTCATTCCAAGTTCCATTTCATATTCTCATGTTTCATTCCATATATTCAGCCCAGGTGATCAGCCCCCGACTGGTGTCCAAGTTGTGCACTAATCCACTGATCCCCCTCGGGATCCACAGCCACCGCAAGGCCTTTTCAGCAGCCTCCAGAATGTTCTTGGTGGCTCTCCTACACTGCAGCCCTTTTACTCCAAGGAGTTTGAGAGTTTGCTGTAGTGAATGGCCAGCAAATCCCCGGCACCCAACTTCGACTAGCTCACAGCAGGCTCTCCAGCCATTGCTCCAGCACACTGTAATAAGATGTGCGTAGTTGGCCCTTTTGCACTTGTTGGCGTCTCCAATCCGGTCTTCCCAGAAGACAGTAAGTTCCAGCAGAACCACTTGCTTTGTTGACTCCGATGTTAACACCATGTCTGGGCGGGCGGAGTGGTTGCAATGTTTTTTGGGAACATGTTAGGTTGACTTGGAGCTGCCAGTCCTGTATGGTGGCAAGAAGCCCCCCCAGGGAGCTAGGCTGATGTTGTGCTTTCTCCCCAGCTCTGATGAAGGTGATGGACTGTTTGGGGGCGTGCTAATACTTGCTGTTTTGAATTGCTGTACTGATTGTGTCGACCATCATTAATCAAGTCATTAAAAGTTGGTCATGGCGCCAGCGGTATTGTCTTCCCCCCAATGCCTTTGGGCAGCAACTGTGCTCCAAGGTGCTCCTCTTCTGCCACAGTTGGCATACTGTTTGCCATAACCCAGCTATGCAGGTTGCCTGGGCTTATAGGAACATCAAAGACTGATTGGATGAGAAGCTTGATGCGCAATCGGCTGTCCAGATGTCCAGGTGATCTTGTGAGGTTCCACATGCTCCCATCTGGTACACCCGCCTTGTTTGTACATGCCGACCATCTTGCTGTAGCGTTCTTCCTCCACCTATGCTCGTATCTCATCCTGAACCAGTTCACTCTCTGTGGGTTTTGTCATAATGTGGTTTGGAAAAACTGCCCAGTCCTGTCCGCCCCACAAACATATATATTTAAGCCAGTGGTTCTCAAACTTTTTCTGTCATTCCCCACTTTGAACAAGGGGGCCTTTTCAAGCCCCACCTGTCCCTCATCGCTCCCATAAAATGGTAGGCCAAGCTTAAAATGGTCAATTATTGAAATAACCTCAAGTAATAACAAATAGCATCTTATTTAGATCAGAAAATATATATTGCGTGGAGTGATTTCATGTTTCATGTTGTAGTGTATTGTTGTTATGGACACGCACACATGGACGGATTATGAAACCATGAGTCAGGAGGACGTGTAACAAAATACACCGCTTCCAACCACAAATATGAGATACATTTAAGCCACCTCTGATATTAACAAATACAAAGTCTAAAAACAATTGACAGCAAGCAAAGTTAATAACAGCGACTTCACGCAGAGGCTCTGGTTTAGGGCCCCCCTGAGCTCATGTTCGGTAATCCATCCCTGCACGCACACAGTATTGTATTTCTTTCTGTTGACGGACTTTTACTTTGACATCATACTCGTCTCATGGGATTCATGGGTACCAAAGACGTCACTTCCGTGAAGCCTGCCGCCATCTTTGTGTCCGACTCAACCATTATTCCCGTTGTATTTGTCGCTACACGATGGTAGTCCTTTGGGGGATCGTAGTCCCTCACATTGCGCATGCTCAGACACAAACGGTTTACGGCATAAGGCTCAACATCAACATCAACATATCTGGCTTGTCTTAACGCATAATGTAGGTTTATTTAACGTAATATTTAATAATGTTGTAAACGGTTTAAACATCAACATATGGGGCTTGTCTTAACGCATAATGTGGGTATATTTAATGTTGTAAATGGCTAACAGCATGAGGCTCTACGTCAACATATGAAACGAAACTGGGGAGAGACTTTTTGATCCTCCACCTCATCTGTTTTGTCCACTGTGACAACATCTTCTTTGTTTTTAAATAAATGGTCATGTTTTAAAAAAACTGGCTTTCGTCGCTTTTCTCCATGATTGAAAACGGATCTGTCGTTGTGACGCATGCGCGCGCGGCTTCGCAGTCGACAGTGTCGCAAAATGACGCATGCGCAATGTGAGGGACTACGATCCCCCAAAGGACTACCATCGTGTAGCGACAGTATTGTGGCGAAGATAAGAATGGGCTTTTTACTTGTTCTCGAACACTCATTCATACTCGTACAAAGATTAACACTAAATACACAGGATTATATTCACAACATCTATAACACATAAACACGGTTGACACTTCAGTTATATATACAAAACACATCAATACAGAACAGGAACATTTCTACATCAACCACACACACAACAATGGGACATACACAACAGATAGCACTGTGGCTAAGCTAACAGCTGCGGTGTAGTACTCCCACAATACACCGCGGCATAACAACAACACCAGTCCGTGTAGCGGAATCCGAGCTACGCTACATAGCCCCCTCTAGGCGGGTTACATGTCCTCATGAACCCAAGCCTGCATTACAAAGTCCTGAAGACAAGCAGGGGCCCTGCACGTACGCCCTGAGTGGTTCAATGGCGTCCTCATTGCAGGCGGAGGTGTTACAGTCCCAGTGGACGATTCCCCCACAGTCTCTATTTCCCCACTGAGGCGAGCTAAAGGTCGGTAGGGTGCTAGGCGGTCACGGTGAAGGACTACAGTTCTTCTACGCCCTGTTAGCTGCACCCGGTACACCACATTCGACAGTTTATCTAACACCACACATGGCCCTATCCACTTGCTAGACAACTTTGGACACATACCTCTTTTCCGCTGCGTTGAGTAAACCCACACCTGGTCGCCAGTGGCAAAGTTTTGTCCAGTAGAGCGGTTGTCATAGGCGCGCTTCTGCCGTGTACCCGCCGTGTGCAGCGCCTCCCGGTTGAGCTCATGCGCTTTCCGGAGTTGATCGCGCAGCCGGTAGCAGTAACTCAGTCCTGCTGCGCCCTCGACCGCTGGCTCTGGGGGTGGTCCGAACGCCAGATCCACAGGCGTCCGGAGCTCGTGGCCGAACATCAAGGCAGCGGGTGTGCATCCGGTGCTCTCCTGGACTGCGCTCCTGTACGCCCACAGGACCATGGGGATGTGGAGGTCCCAATCCGCCTGTCGATTGCCGGTGATGGTCAACTGCTCCGCCAGCGTCTTGTTGAAGCGTTCCACTAATCCATCGCTCTGGGGGTGTAGTGGGGTAGTCCGTGTTTTCTTTACCCCCAGCAACCGACAGACGTCCTGGAACACCTCTGCCTCGAAGTTCCTCCCCTGGTCGCTGTGCAGCTCCTCCGGGGCGCCGAATCGAGAGAACATCTCGTTCACCAGGAACTTTGCTGTTGTTGCGCCACTCTGGTCGGAAGTGCGTACGCCTCGGGCCACTTGGTGAAGTAGTCCATTGCCACCAGGATGTAGCGGTTATTCCGCTCAGTGACGGGAAAAGGTCCGAGGAAGTCCACGCCGACTCGTTCCATGGGTGCCCCGACCTGGTATTGCTGTAGTGGGGCATGGGACCGCCGCCCGGGCCCTTTCCTGGCTGTGCAGGCGTCACAGCAATGCACGTATTGCTCTGTGTCGAGGCGGCAACCCGGCCAGTAGAACCGTGACCGGAGTCGGTGTAATGTCTTTGAGATGCCAAAGTGTCCTGTCCCCACCGCGCCGTGGTTCATCCGTAGCACCTGGCCACGCACACAGGGAGGCACCAGCAGCTGTAGTGTCTCATGCTGTCCAGATGGTTTTTGCCAGCGGCGATACAGCAGCCCTTCTCTGATGGTGAAGTTGGGCCACTGCGAGTAGTGTTTTGGTCTCTGGATCCAGAGCGGAAACAGCAGACCACGGTGGACGCTGCCCCTCTCCCACCCAAGAACGGAGCCTGGTGAGGACAGGGTCATGCTCTTGCATCTGCTGCAGCTGTTGTCTGTCAAAGACCTCCCACTCGTTGTCTGTGGCTGGCGCTGCGTCCGCGGTGTTGGCTGTGCGGACATCTGCCTCTCTCGGATGCTGGTCGTGTGTTGTCTCAGCCGTCGCCGTGCTCTTCTTCTCGTGACGCTCACACTGCCTGCACTCCGTCGTCACACACGGTCGTCGCGACAGTGCGTCTGCATTGCCGTGCAGTTTGCCAGCCCGGTGTTGGATGTTGAAGTCGTAATCCTGCAGTGTTTCTAGCCACCGAGCTAACTGCCCCTCTGGTTCACGGAATTTTTTTCCATAGAGATAAGTCCGAAAATTCTTTATAACCAGGACCAACGCCAGCAGTTCTCTTCTCGTGACGCAGTAATTCCTCTCTGGTCGCCTAAGGGCTCGACTGAAGTAGCCGATTACCTGCTCTCCGTGCTCACCTTTTTGCGATAGCACTGCCCCAACACCCACGTCGCTGGCATCGGTGTCGAGGATGAAGGAGCGAGTGGGGTCGGGGAATGCTAACACTGGTGCCTCCACCAGCGCTGCCCGCAGCCTGTTGAATGAGTTGGCGCAGTCCGCGCTCCAGTCGAAGGGCTGCGCTTTCTGCGTCAGTCGATGCAGGGGGGTAGCCATGTCAGCGAAGCCCTTGACGAAGCGCCTGTAGTAGGATGCCAGCCCCAGGAAGCTCCGTAGCTCAGCGACGTTGTGGGGGGTTGGCCAGTCTCTCACGGCGGCGACTTTGCGCGGATCAGTAGACACGCCGGCCTCGCTGACGATGTGTCCGAGGAAGGCTGTTTGTCTCCGCAGCAGATGACATTTCCGTGGGTGTAATCGGAGTCCTGCTGTTCGGATGGCCTCGAACACTTCTTGCAGGTTAGCCATAGCCCCCTCAAAGTCCGCAGCATGGCTTAGCAAGTCGTCCAGGAACACTACACAGCGACTCCGTGGCACACCAGCGAGCACTCTCTCCATTAAGCGCTCGAAGGTGGCGGGCCCGTTGCACAGTCCGAATGGCAAGACTCGGAATTGCAATAGCCCTTGCCCGATGGAAAACGCCGTCTTGGCGCGGGCCTCTGCCGTCAGGTGTACTTGCCAATACCCGCTCCGTAGGTCCAGCGAGCTGAACAATCTCGACTCAGCAATGTCGTCGAGGGCGTCGTCGATCCGTGGTAAGGGGTACGAGTCCTTTCGTGTGACATCGTTCAGTCGTCGGTAATCCACACAGAACCGCCATGACTGATCTTTTTTCCTTACCAGGACCACCGGCGCCGTCCATGGACTGTTGCTGGGCTCGATGACCCCTGCTGCCGCCATCTCCGCAATCTGCTGCTCTGCTGCCTCCCGTTTGGCTAGGGGCAACCGCCGGGGACGAAGGCGAATCGGGTGAGCATTACCCGTGTTGATGTCGTGTTGCACTAATCTCGTGCCAACACACTCTTCGTCTCGTGCAGCGAAAATGTCAATAAATCCCTGCAGCAGTTGCCGTAGTCGGAGCTTTTGGGCAGGCAGCAGCCCTTCTTCACTACGAGCACACAGGTCTTGGACTGCTTGCCTTGTTTCCTCAGACGGCTGTGGTGTCGTAGTGTTGAAGCTGCTCGGCCCTGCGTTGTTTTGCTTCCGGCGTGATGTTGTTCTTCCGGAGCCTGGCTCTGCTGTGGCGGTGGGCGGAGACTGGCCCGGGCTGGGAGGGGCGTGCTGTTGGTGGAGCGGACCTTGTCGAGGACTGCCAGCCTTCGGTTGCCTGACAGCTGATGAGCTTCTAGCTGCCGGCCCGGCACTGACTGCTGCAGCGCTTCTTGTCAGCTCTTCTCCAACAGACTCACGGTCACTCTGCCTATGTGAAGCTGGGAGTCTTTTATGTTCACTGTAGCCCCCCACAGAGTCAATAGATCCAAGCCAATGATGCTCTTATCTTGGATATTGGCCAGCCAGAACCAATGTTGGACAGTGCGGCCAGCAATGGAGACTGTCAGGGCTTTTCTTCCTCTCATTGACGCTTGTTCTCCAGTTACTGTCGCGATGCGTGTCTTTGTGGCTACCCAGCCCGGTGGTGTTGGCTGGTCGGTGCTGGGTAGAACACCCGGTCGGATGATGGAAATGGTGGACCCCGTGTCTACCAACGCCCGTACGGGCACACCATCAATGTCGCAGTCCACATACAGTCCATGTGCTTGGCCAATATGTCCCAGTCTCTGTTGATCAGGGGAGGGGGCTATGGTGATAGACGAGGGTGGCGATCCTCCCATTGGGCCACCCTCTATCAGTTTAACGCCGGCTGCTGAGGTGCGATCCGTGGTGCCGGCGGCAAGCATTGGCGTGCCACATGCCCAGGTTCTCCGCATCGGTAGCAGCCGTCGTCTTGCCTCCTCTGTTGTCCGGGGCTCCGCCTGGGGTATCGACGTGCGTTGGTCGCCGCTGCCTGTCGTGTCACCACTTCGTCCTCGTCGATCTCCCCGGTCACGTCCGCCTGCCGTATCTGATGTCTTGAGACGCAGAGGACATGTTCCACTCGCTCTGCTTCGTCCAGCGCCGTAGCCAGGGAGTGGGGAAAGTTCAGGCGAATGTGCTCTCGGAGCCGTTCTGGGCGCAGACCTCGCACAAACGCCTGCAGTGTGAGCTCCTCCTGCTCGGCATCCGCAAAGATGGAATATCCTCTCCGTGTGTAGAACCTCAGGTCAGCGGCGAAGGCCCCGAGGCTCTATCCTTCCTTCCTGAAGCGGTTGGCCAGCTTCTCCCGTGCGTCGTCGGTGAACACCCGCTGTCCGAAAAGGCGCTGCAACGCGTCTCTGATCGCCGGCCAGCTGGCGTGCTGGCCCGGCGATAAGTCCATCAGCGCTTGCAGCGCCTTTCCCTCCAGGGCGAGTGCGACTTGCACGCCGGTCTCTTCGCTCGACCAACCGTTGAAATTGGCCGCCAGCTGCACCTGGACGAAGTAGGTCTCCAGCAGTCCCTCTCCATGGTACTTCGGCAGCTTCATGGTCGCTCGCCGGGGCGGGTTGTAGGTGGGTCCGGCGTCCAGGGTGGGCATCGGGAGCCGTCGATACTGCAGCTGTCCCGGATATAGCGGCTCCAGGGCGGGCAGCTGGTCCACGGCGGGCAAGGCAATGTCGTCCCCCTTCGTGTTGCTCCTCTGCCGCAGGCCGCTGGCGCTGTCTGTTCCCTCGAAGAGGCGTCGTGGTGGTGCGTCCAGCGGTGACTCCTCCATCCCGTAGCCTGGCAGAGTGGTCCTTGCGTAGTTCGCCGGTCCGGTGGCACCTCCAGGTGCTCCCCATGGCGTGTACATTCTTGATCTCCGTCGATCCCACTTCTGACACCAATGTGGCGAAGATAAGAATGGGCTCGAGACGTTGAATGGTTTTAGAACTTTTTACTTGTTCTCGAACACTCATTCATACTCGTACAAAGATTAACACTAAATACACAGGATTATATTCACAACTTCTATAACACATAAACACGGTTGACACTTCAGTTATATATGCAAAACACATCAATACAGAACAGGAACAATTCTACATCAACCACACACACAACAATGGGACATACACAACAGATAGCACTGTGGCTAAGCTAACAGCTGCGGTGTAGTACTCCCACAATACACCGCGGTATAACAACAACACCAGTACGTGTAGCGGAATCCAAGCTACGCTACAGTATTATAAGATTTTTGTACCCAATAGTAGCTAGGTAGTCATATATAATAATATATAGTAATAATATAATAATATTAATAATATAATACTAGTATTGTTTTCTATTGATAGCCTATAGGTTCTTCAAATTTAGACTTTTTAAATGTAGCATTTTCTAATTCTAGTGGTTAGTTATCATAGTTAGCTAGCGAACAGTCATGACTACGAACATAGCACATCTAAATGAGACAGAAAGACAGCGATATTTAGAAAAAACATTGATTATTGGCCGCGATCCATATTTATTACCTTCAACTTCATTTTGTCCCTTAAAGTCTGCCCCAACTGTCTTTTCCAGACGTATACATTTATCTTGTACACAATCCATCCCCATACACCGGAGATAGCCTGAAGGCTTTCAAGATTACAGATATCAATATGCAGTTGCAGGATGGGTGAACTACACCAAGATATGGCATCTGGAGACAAAAAATATGTGTCATCACAGGACATCTTAGTAATTCAAACAGCGATTATCAACCGATTTATTTTAGTGGTGGTTAAGAGTGCCAATGTGGGCTAGCTAGGTGTAGCTAAAGCCTTTAGTAAATGGCTAAACAGCTCGCTAACTATTAGCACTCTAGCTTGCTCAGGAGAGTTTAGCTCTGATAAGACACAGCAATTATTCACGATTGTATCAACGTGCTGCATTTCACTTAACATGTCAGTCATTCCCAGGCTCTGAACACAAAAGCAACATGCCCGTGGATAGTGGTGCAGGAAGATACAAAGTGTTGACTGCACAATCTGAAGTTAGATGTTGGCTGCCAGTTGTCTCTTCTAATTTGCAGCCAACCATTTATTCCGCCGATCTAAATCTTTTGGTATACAATTAAATTGTTTCTTTGGGTAATTTTCGCGACTATTGTCGCATCCATCAGCACAACATAAGCAGGGCATTTTAACTTTCTGTGTGTTGTGACCGACTATTGTCTGTGTTGTGACCGACGCTCAGCTAGACTTTCGGACACAAAGATGGCGGCGCTTAAACGCAGTGACGTCACATGGTATCCATGAATAGGGAACAACTGTGACAGTTAGTAACGCACATACAGTATCTAGTAAGCCTCTATTAAATTATGCTTTTCCTCGCACCCTCGAAAACAATGACTACGTTTTTTTCGCTGTCTCACACTGTGATAAATATGTTTAAGTGACCTATGTTTAAATTATATGAACTGTGTTAGTTCGTTGAAACGTAAAATTTAATTATTATTCATTTTATATTACGTTCTAATATGTGACCGTTAGCACACCATTCATTCATAACTCCGTTGGTGGCTAACGTTAGCACTTATTAGCCAGCTGTGCTGTAATCTGTTGTTGCTCTGATTCTTGGTGTAATGAATCTAATAGTAACTTGCTGTGTTTAGTTAAGATACCTTCTAAGTATTTTCTGTTTCTTGTGTATTATTGTTTCAGTCATAAGTTTTCACCTGAAGGAGCAAGATGCTCGCCACCTGGCTCGTGAAATCAAGTTTGGCTGACTGTCAACACACTGGACTTGTAAAACACGTAGCGAGAACAGTACACAGCCCTAACTAAACTAAACTAAAGTTTTTTTTTGTATTGTCCCGCTGCAATTAATACGCAGACGCCAATGAAAATCTACTGTCTATAAAGGAAAGCATTGCCATAGATCAGGGAAAAAAATAAAAATCTCCCGTTCATCACATCCATTCGCGCCCCACCTGTCACGTCTCCGCCCCACACTTTGAGAAACGCTGATTTAAGCAATATGACACGAATTAGATTGGATTTGGTAAAGGATATCCTCATGACTGTGATTCGGCCATAGGCACAAGGATATGTTGTGTCTTGAACAGAGTACGAGGATGGGGACAATAGACCAGATAAACAGTGTGAGATGTTAAAGTGGCATTTTGTAGGAATTGCTAATCGCTAACGAGATGCTAGCGGCTAAACCTAGCGAAACCTCTTGAAATTTGATTACTTTGACACTATGACAAACTAGTAAGTCAACAACTTTCCTAACACAGTCAAACATCAAGCAAGTGCAACACAAGACAAAGCAAGACGGCAAATAAGCTACTTACTAGTTCGGCAGACAGTAGTAACCGGGCGGCTTCAGGCAAACCTACATAACCCAGTAATATGCCTAAGGACCCTGGTATGGCAATTGTTGTACTTTTTTAGTTCAGGAATAAAAGTACTCGTAGGCTGATTCGTGTTGAACACCTTGCATGTAACGTTTAATAACTACGGCCCCAAGACACAGATATCGCGATCACACATCACTCATAAGGTTGCCAGGTACAAACATAATCCCCGACTAACAGACCACTTCTACAATATACTACATCCTCCTTTTCCAAGTAAGATAGTCCCCTTTGACTGAATAACTGGACCTCAAAACAATTTCAGTAAATTACATTGGTCCCTAATAACCATACTTTTTTATGCATCCAATATGACCTTAGAAACACAAACTGATTTGCATAACACTCATATCTGTTTTAACTATTATTATTCGGTTAACTAACATTAACTTGAACTTAACCCATCAGCAGGTCACAATCATCAGCATTAGCTCATCTCAAAGTCCTTGTACTTTGAAGGAGGTTTTATCAGTCTCCCACTTCTGGTGCTTCGAATAGGAGTTGATGGAGAACCTGTGCTCTCTTCACAGGCAGGTGCACTCTGGTCTTGCTGTGGGCTGAGAGGTGGTTCTGAGTCCTCCGTTGGTAAGGCTTCTGGCTGTTCAAATAGCTCATACTCACCATCTCTCTGCAGATTTGGGTGGATTCTCCTTAGATGTCGCCTGCTTCTCCTGAAAGTGACACCACTGGGGGTTTGCACATCATATGCACGCGGCTCCCCTCTTTTGCTTATGACTGTTGCTGGTTCCCATCCACGTCGTGTTGTCATATGAACTGTGGTACCAGGAGTGAACTCAGGCAGAGGTTTTGAGTTGGAGTTATAATAGTGTTCCTGTCTTGCTTGCAAATGTTTAAGCTTTGAATGAAATCCTTCTGGAATGGCGGGTTGTAGCACAGCTGTAGCGATTGGCAAGGTACTTCATAACACTCTTCCCATCAGTACTTGTGCTGGGGAGAACTCTGTACCAGTCACTGGTGTGTTTCTGAGTGACAGGAGAGCTAAGTGTGGATCTGTACCTGTTTGTGTTGCCTTTTTAAGTGCATGCTTTACTGTCTTTACCATCCTCTCTGCAAGGCCATTTGATTGCGGATATCCTGGACTGGAGTGGACGAGCTTTATGCCCCATGAAGCTGCAAACTGTCTCATGTCACAACTTGCAAAAGGAACATGGTCGCTTACCAGCTCTTTAGGAATTCCATGCCTAGCAAAGACCGCTTTCATCTTGCGTATGACCGTATGTGCAGTCTTGTCAGGAAGATGGAGCACTTCTGGTTATTTTGACAAATAATCCACATTTATAAGGTATGACTGTCCATGGAGCTCAAAAATGTCTGCCCCAATCTTCAGCCACGGCAGCTCAGGGACCTCATGTGGGATAAGAGGCTCTTTTTGATTTTGTGGCTGAAGCTGTTGACATGGAGCACAGCTTTCCACCATGTGCTCAATGTCATGTGTCATCCCTGGCCAGTACATCACCTTCCTGGCCTGTGCTTTCATCCTCTGTATACCTTGATGTGCAAGGTGCAGTCTGTCAAGCATCATCTGCCTCGCACTCTGTGGAATCACAATCTTATCACCAGTCATCAGTATTTCATCTCTGATGCTGATGGCAGTTCGCATAGGCCAGTACTGGTAGAGGTTAGTGGCGATGCTGCTTCGCCTATTGGGCCAACCATTGTGGTGCATTGCGACTACCTGCTGCAACACGTTATCTGCGGCTGTGGCATGCTTCAGTGTCTTGAGAGTGTCGGCGTCCATTGCAGCTGTGGCCTCCATTGCGTGAACTACTCTCTCTTCAAACAGATCCTCCTTTACCTCGTCATTGTAGCCCTCAAGAAAGGCACGAGACAGGGCATCAGTGACATGCATGTCCTTGCCAGCAGTGTATACTATATTCAGATCATAGCGTTGGAGCTGCAATAACATGCGCTGTAGGCGTGCTGGTGCTTTGCTTAGATGTTTCCTGAAAATAATTTCCAGCGGTTTGTGATCTGATTGGACTGTCACTGTGTTGCCATAAAAATATTGGTGAAAGCGTTTTGTTGCAAAAGCTATCGCCAACAGCTCCTTCTCAATCTGAGCATAATTTTTCACAGATTCGGTAAGTGCACGTGAAGCATAAGACAGTGGACTACCCTCTTGAAGAAGACAAGCACCCAGTCCATCTTTAGATGCGTCACATTGTATAGTGAGAGGCTTGGACTGATCATAAAATTTGAGCACAGGGGCTTGTGTTAGGGTGGATTTCAGCCTGTTCAGTGCAGCTCTGTGTTCATGACTCCAGTGCCATGCAGCTTCTTTTCTCAGCAACTGTCGGAGTGGAGCAGTTATTGTGGCTTCATTTGGAATGTACTGGGACAGATATCTTGTCATTCCCAGCAGCCTTTGCAGCCCTTTCCTGTCCTCAGGCTCTGGCATGTTCTTGATGGCCAGCACCTTGGATTCATCAGGCTTCACTCCTTTGGACGTGACAACATGCCCCATGTACCTGACTGTGTCCACTTTGTATTGAATCTTCTCCTTATTAAACTTCACGTTGGCTCTTTGTGCAGTATCCATAACTTTTTGAAGGATGGCGTCATGCTCTTCGTCAGACGCAGCGGCGATGATCAAATCGTCTGCAATGATGTGCACGCCATCAACATTTCCAAACGTCTCACAATTCTTTTGCTGAAAAACTTCACTGGCGGATTTCACGCCAAAAGGAAGCCTCTTAAAGCGAAACCTGCCCCAGGGTGTGCTAAATGTGCACAACATAGATGAGGATTTGTCCAGCCTTACTTGCCAGTAGCCGTCCTTCTCATCTAAAATTGTGAAGATGGACTTTCCGGACAACCTGCAAAGGACCTCTTCTGGGGTGGGTATGGAGTAGTGCTGCCTCTTAATGGCTTCGTTTAGATCACGAGGGTCCAAACACACCCTCAGAGACCCGTTCTTCTTCTCTGTGATGACAAGGCTATTAACCCACTCCGTCGGCTCAGTCACAGGTTCTATGACTTCTTTGTCAACGAGCTCTTGCAGTGTAGTTTTCAATCTGTCCATGACAGCGATGGGAATTTTCCTGCAGCCGTGTACTACCGGGGTCACATTGGGGTCAATGTGAATGTGATGTATGCCTGGAAACTGTCCCAGACCACTGAAGACAGATGGATAGGCTTCCACCAACTCCTCTTTCGTGGCTGGTGCCTTCACTCTGATCATGTCCACTCTTTTTACCAGCTGTAGTTTCTCGCACGCTTCTCTGCCAAGTATTGGAGTGGAGGAGTGCTTTGTCACAAAGAACTGCAGACCTGACTTGCTCTTGGTGGTTTCACATATAAAACTCACTGTGCCTTCTGGTGCCAGGCGTGCTCCTCCATATGCAACGAGAACTACTGGGGTGGGCTTCAGCTGATTAGGGCCTGGGATCTTTTGGAAAATGTTCATAGGCAGTGCATTTGCATCTGCCCCAGTGTCCAGTTTAAACTTAACAGCAATGTCTCTGATATTGGCTGTGGTGTACCATGCTCTGTCAGCTTGTTGAGCTGTGTGGCCTAATTCAGCACAGGACACAGTGCCTATGAAAAGAGACTCGACTTCTCTTTCCAACTGATTGACCCTTTTCACAGAGTCTAGCCTGTCTTGTGATGAAGTGCACACTTTGGCGAAGTGATTTTGTTTGCTGCATTTGTGGCATACAGCTCCAAAAGCTGGACACTGTCGTGGCTTGTGTGTCCCACCACATTTTCTACATGCATTTGCATTAAATGTTTGTGCTCTATCTGGTGGCCTTTGCTTTCTCTTTTTGCTAAGTTTATATTTCTCTGAACCAACTGCCATCTTACTTAGTGCCTGCACTGATGCTTCTGTTAGCGTTGTTCCCATGACACGCATTTGAGACTTAGCAGCTTCTGCAGCTCTGCAAATATCAACAGCTTTATCTAGAGTCAAGCCTGTTTCTCTTAGTAGTCTCTCTTTCATGCGAGCATTTGGCACACTAAACACAAGTTTGTCTCTTATCATATCTTCTTCACCCACACCAAACTCACAGTTCTTGCATTTCTAACGAAGTTCAGTCACAAACTTGTCCACAGCGAGTCCTTCAGGCATGGAATGAGACCAAAACTGGTGGCGTTCAAAGACAATATTTTTCTTAGGTGTGCAGTACGACCTGAATGCATCCATAATCTCGTCCAGCGTCGGTTCATAATCGCCGGCTGTTTCAACATTGAGGGTGTTGTACACCTCAAGTGCATCCTCTCCGACGGTGTGCAACATGATAGCAGGCTTCACCGGTTCATCCTTCTCGTCCGCAACTGTAGCCGTCATATAGAGCTTAAAACGCTGCTCCCAGCGTCGCCAATTTTCGCTTAAATTGCCGGTGAGCACGAGCGGTGCAGGGGGCTTGAACTGGTCCATGCTTAGCTGCTAGCTTTCTACGAGATTCAACAGGCGTGAACTGCTAGCTACTTATTTAGTTATTATAACGCGGGTAATACTTTCCTTTTCTCAACCACAGGGTTACAGCTTAGTGCAGCATTCACTCGTGGAAGAAGAAAAATCCTTTTCTGACACCATGTTGTACTTTTTAGTTCAGGAATAAAAGTACTCGTAGGCTGATTCGTGTTGAACACCTTGCATGTAACGTTTAATAACTACGGCTCCAAGACACAGATATCGCGATCACACGTCACTCATAAGGTTGCCAGGTACAAACATAATCCCCGACTAACAGACCACTTCTACAATATACTACAGCAATGCCACGGAGAATATTAAACGTCATTGTAGCGCCCCAATTTTTTTAAGCTGTTAATTTAAGGTAAAACTGCTAATCCTAACCCTAACACTGAAGTACAATTCCTACATAATGCCATTTTAATGGAAGTGTTCACAGAGGCTTTAAACTGTTTTCTTACATCTTCTTCCAAAGTCCAATGCCATGCCTATTTCTTGTTGATTTTAGAAAATACACATTATTGTAGGTTAAATAGTAAAATTGTTAATGTGTCCGATCAGAGCATTGCCTCAATCCATCCTCCTACTCCAAAGGGATAAAATCTACAGTATCTCCCAACAAACAAAAAAATGCTTTAGTGCTTTTGTCTGGTCATGCTTTTCATGTTGTAGATTTCCATATTTCAGAATTAGGAAATTAATTCTATCACAGATTCATTCCAGATTCAGTGGCACGCAAGTTTTTTCTGCGCAAACATCTCACTATCAGTATGATGATCACATTTTTCTGACGGCCGTGATCGCACACAAAGAAGGAAATGATGTTTAGCAACTCTACCTGGATTTCCGTTGACGACTGACGAGTGAAGAGAACTGGCAGGAAAATGATAACTAAGTTTGTATTTCTGACGGGTAAGCATTTTGAAATTATTAAAATTAGCCAGTTTTATGGAAGACCAAACTATGTAGTTTAACTTGTTTTAAAACTCTTCACATGAAGCAGGTTGAGTTTTGATTTTAGCTGTAGCTCCGAGAGGCGGACATTATGACAGTTAAGTTTTATATGTTGTAATTATTATGAGTCCAACAACCAAGATTGAGCCCACCCCAGAGGCAATATCTTCGAATTATAGCGGCATTTGATTATCTAAAAAATACCGGCGCATGTCTGCAAACTTGACAGCTAATTCCAATTAACTTTCGATATAGAGGAATGTAGGGGTAAACTACTGCCCGATTACTCGTCGTTGACAGTTTCACATCTGCAATTGTATCCAACTGTTTGTTCAGCTATTTGTTTTTGTTTTAATATAATATGTGTTCACTCTTTTGTGTGTTAGGCGTACTCATGACGGCCGGATTCAACATCTTAAAAGAGGCTGTAGTTTCTTTTGACAATGATGACCCTCTTTTTGGACGAGAGATTGTACAGTCCAAAGATGGGTACGTGGCTACAATTAGTATCACAAAACTGTTAGATTGAAGACAAAACCTATTTCATTAAATGTATATATATTTTTTGTCCTAGGATTCTTGTTACTTCCCCCTCATTTGGAAAAATGTTTAGATGTAACCTCATCGACAATTGCTCGGTGTCGATTGTCACAGGTAGGTTCTGTTCCGTTGGAGTGTAGTTTATTTATCTATTTGAGAAGAAAAATGATAGAAAGACAATTTCTTAGAGCTCACATGTCTTATATTGCAGGAGATATTGCACCAAAGAGTGTGAGACCCATCCAATCAGCCGCTAGCAAGTTGTCCGGAAAAACAGAGGGGGAGCAGCACCTGGTATGTTGAATGGTCTTATTATATAATGCTTTTATACAAGGTAGTGATAATTCAGTGAACACTAGATATGTGGGTAAACCAAACCTTTGCTGTGTTGACTTTTGTTTAGCACATTAATGCTTTAGCTTTTTTGTAAGACACTCAAATGCTTTTTTTAAAATTTTCAGTGCATTCTAGTGGTCTGACATTTATTTTTTAGAATTCTAAATCAACTCATGATGTGGTAAATTGTGGTAAATTGTCTCTGGCTTAGTTTTTGTTGAGCTGCTACTCTCCGGAAAATGTCTAGATAAGTTCAGGTTTGCAGTGCATGTCTGCAAATATCGTACGAGAATCACGAAGCATTCTAGTGCATATCAGTCAGAACACAGACCAGACAGCGTGTGTTCACCGTTTCTCCACAAAACCCACAGTTTCCCCTTGTTGGCGTCAGACAGCAGGGTTCACTTTTTCACTGTCTGCATGTCCTTACCAAATAAGGAGGCCTATTTGGAAATGCTGTGAACAAGTAGGCCAGTGAACATATTTTTTATATAGACGCTTGCTCAGTCGGTTGTCCATCATATTATATGTTTAGCATTATGTCAGTTTATCGTGCAACTAACTAGAAATACAATGGATACGTAGTCTTCAAAACCAGTTATTACTTCAGGGCAATCCTGGTGCAATACATCCCCTCTAAACAGTGGTGTAGTCCAGGGTATACGCAGGTATACGGAGTATACCCACTTCTTTTTCAGTCAGCATTGCGTATACCCACTTCTCAAAACAGGGCGTTTATCCTGTGCTGTATGGGCTGCTTAAAAAAAAGAAGAAGAGAATACCCACTTCTCCAGGGACCACTACAGCACTGCCTCTAAAGGATGTGCAGTAGCATATGGACATCAGACATAGTTATGATGGCATATGCTGGCATCTCAACCTTACATTCCCCTGCCTTTCCACCTTTTATTCCCTCAGGTTTGTCAGCAGATAAAAACCAGAGTATCGAAGAAACAGGACTTAAATGGTCGGTGTCTGTATTCAAGCCAGGAAACACCAATGTATCCTGCTAAAGAAGGTATGATTGATCAAAAATGGAATTTAATACATTTTAGGGTATTACACAAAAATCAACCAGGGCACCAAACGGTTACTGGGAAAGATTGTAATCATGCCTAATAAATTGTCAGAATGTTTAAATATTTGAGTCACAATGCTACAGATCACATTACCTGATCAATAGCCTATAATACATAATTATAAATAAAGTTTTAACCAAAGTAGTTTACAGTGGGTTGAAACTAAATTAATTGATTAAGATTAACCCCCAGAGACCTTTGAAAAGGTCCCTTTTCTGTGTCTAATATTCTTAGTAGTCATAGTACACATAGTACACACAGTTCTAGTTATACACAGGAAAATATGTACCTTCTATTGGTTGGGGACTTCCCACAGTGGCAAATCCTCTCACTGTCACTCATACGTACTCATATCCAACAACCTAACCTAATCAATATAACAACCACCCAAACATGAGTAAAAGGATGCAACAACAATACACAACAGGTTAGTGACAGCCACAACAATCGCTGCATGTTGTACCTGGGATCCGTAAAGGCCCTCCTTCATGGTACAACATGCACTGTCTGTAGCCCACAACTGCTAAACACAACAACATGAGTGCCCAACCATAACACCTGAGCAGCAGGATACAACAAAAACAACAAGGCTGCCTTCGTGAGCATTTCACAGGGGTTTTCAGGCAGGCTCCGTCCTTCATCAGTGTTTTGTTGAATTAGGCCCATGACGCCTCCAGAAGGCTCAGCGGTGGTGTCTGGCATCCCAGATCCACCCCCCTCCATACTCCATGATTGGTTAAAGACACATGCCACTACCAGTATATATTTAAAGAGGTTATTATGCCCTTGTTGAGAATATGTTAAGCTATTTTATGTGCCTATTTTATTGTGAATTTACATTTTTCAGCAAACAGAAACAACAACAACAACAACAACAACAACAACAACGACGATGACGAAGATGAGGATGATGGTATTTTCTTTTCTTAATGCTTAATATTTTTCTTAAGCCCTGGAACAGGACATGGAGAAAAAAAAACGATGTAGCCTAGCCTATTTTTCTTCTGGGTCAGCTCGACACACCTGTCTTGACAGTCAAATGCACAGAGCGATAAATGTTATTTGTCCAGCTCGGGGACAGGTCCTTTTGATGACAATTAGATTTGAGCTTATTGTGTACTTTACAGTTGGAAAGAGGCGTTGTTTGAGTTTGAAAAGCATTTTTACTCATAACATATTGATCTGGTAACTTCAAATCAGTGAATATTCCAACTTTACTGAAATTCTCTCACTCCATAAAACCATGCCTACAGCCAAGTGAAACAGGGCTGAGAGTGTTTCCCTGAATGTCCATTCTTTGGTTCATATTTGCTTGTTGAGTTTATGCGACTGAGCGACTGCTTGACTGATTGTGCACGCAGTATGCAAATAGCTAACCAACAGATTTTTTTTCTCTACGTCCCTTCCGGGGCTCTGTGCATTGTATACAGTAGCTTGTTTCATTTATATTTTAACAATTATGTTCATTGAAACTGAACATCCCATAAGATCTTAGAGCAGACTATTGTCTTGGAAACAAAAGCATTATATCTTGGTTCAGTTCAGTTAGAGAACCGTGAAATAACCAATACACAATGATGTTTAGGTCACATTGAAATATTCATTCAATAGTATATTATTTTAATAGTAATTTAGTGATAACAATGATTTGACAATGAATATCTTTTTATTCTATAGCCTCATTTGGAATTTAGTAATTCTGATTCAAATACAGCACAATTGCATACAGCACATCCTGACCGTGCCCTCTGGTTCCAAAGTCTTCTCTTTATGATCAACTGTTTCATCCTTCTAATTTAAAGATCCAGGAACAGAGATTGCCTTTGTGCTTGATGGCTCCGGAAGCATTGATCCTCCTGACTTTGAACATGCCAAAGAGTTCATTGTTAAAGTTATGAATAATACCTGGGCAAAATGTTTTGATGTAAGTATGAAACAGTTTCTTCTCTAATCTTTTTCATCATTTTCATATTGACAGTAACACTAACTGTAATTGAGATGCATACTGCACTGGTGCTTATTATTTCTGAAGTGGATGACTCTACATATATATCATATATTAATTATCAAATACCTGTCAACTGGCCTTAACTCCCAACTAACCTGTTCGCTAACCTGATTCTAACCCAACCTGTCACTACCTCCAACCTTAGTCTTTAAGTACTGTAGAAGCATTATGGATTTGATTTATTATTCCTTGTTAAAAATAGACTATGCTAATAAATGAGTCTTAAATACTATGTACATGTTGTAACAATGTTAGAGGTATTGAGTAATGACAAATGTAATACTGTCATCTTCTCATCAGTGCAACTTTGCAGTTGTACAATATGGAAATTTCGCCAGAACTGAACTTTCACTGAAGGAAAATGATAATGCAACCAAAGCCATTGGCAAGATTCCAGGCATAGAGCAAATAACACGAGTTACTGTGACCGCTACAGCCATCAATCATGTTCTGTAAGTACTACTAAACAGTATTCCTGTGAAATTGATAAACAATATTAATAATATTTACAGTGCATGCAAAGCACTGTGGCTTTTTCTTATTATTCTTTGTAACAATTTTTGTGATTTACTCAGCTTGAACCGCTTAACACAGAGATTTCATTCAAACTTTGTCGCGTATGTCTTATAATGGACACTTAAGCTATGCATCGTTCATTTTTCTGAACTTTATACTTTTGTAAGATATTAAAGAAAAATGAATTCAGTTTCTCCCATAGACTTACATTGGGCCATTGTGACATCATAATAGGGTAACTAGTAGGACTGTAGGTAACTGAAGGAAATACCAGTGCATGCAAAGTAAAAGTTAAAAATTCTAAATAAATATTAAGTAAAAGATCAGGACATCTGATGCAATTCAAAGCATGCAGAGAGAAACAAAGGAGAAGGAGGGCAAAAAGGAAGAAGAAAGGTATGTCAAGACTGATAGATTGAAAGATAGAGACACAGAGAACAGAGAGAGATAAAGAGAAAGAAGGCATAATGCCATGTTCTTTATGTCTATGTCAGCACTTAAGAATCAAAGATACACAGAGACAGAAAGGACATGTTTCAGTTTACAAAGGCATATGATTAACACACATACATACTTGATTAAAGTCAGAGTTTCACATTTCTCTATCACTCACTCACTCTCTGTTTCTCTTTCAAACTTCATATTATGCAAAAATCCTCAGTGCAGAAGAAGGAAACACCAGAGCTGTAAATGGAACCTAATGGCACCATCAATCTGAATGTCTGATGAACGCTGTTCAACCTTCCTAAATATTTCAACTCAAATTTTAGATTCTAAAATTGAGCCAATTCATCAATAATTGTCCTGTTCAATTACTGCGCAAAATGAACCATGCTCCCTGAATACTCATGAAATGTTCTGATTATGCTATATCTCAGTGTAAATGCATGAGTAAAGGTCTACCTATAGAAACAGTTTGTTTTGACATCTGAACTACATATTCCATCTTTAAAATATCATTCACCATAACATAATAGCCAAATTTACACACTCAATACATTGTAGTGTGCTTTTTCATTTTTCACTTGTCCCATAATCGTAATCTACAAATCTGTGTTTGCTTGTGTGTAGTTAATACCTTGAGCTATTGTGTCAATATATATTTTTGTATTCAGTGAACAGGTTTTTGTCCCTGAAAACGGATCAAAGGCGGGGGCTAAGAAATTTATAATTGTGGTGACAGATGGAGTTACATTTCAGGACGATATGAATTTGACAACGGTTTTGCAGAAACCAGAAATGAAAGGCATTACCCGCTTTGCAATAGGGGTGAGTTTGACACATTTATGACCTCAACATTGACAACAGTGTCAATAAACCCTAAAAATTATTTTTTTTGGTAAGGAGCCGAATCAGGGCTGAACTATTTTGCCTTTGCAGGTTGGGCCTGATGTACTGGCAAAAGACAAAGCGCTGAAAGAGATGAGAGAGATTGCATCAGACCCAGATGATGACCATTTTTTTGGAGTTGATAACTATAATGCACTGAGTAACATTCTGTCAAGAATAGAGCAAGGCATTGTTGGGATAGAGGGTAAGCAAGCTTCTTTGGTATTACACTTTGAACTGACCCCCATTTGTTGGGATTTAAATTTTCCCACTCAAATCGTGACATGTATTTATTTTTTTTATTTTTTAACATGATTGTGTAGGCACTAATCAAGGAGTAGGATTCCAGTATGAATTAGCGGAGGCTGGGTTCAGCTCACACATTGCCCTTGATGTGAGTTTGCTATTTAAGGTTTTCATATATGTTTAGCTTTTAAGATGTTTAGTGGACAGAAAATATACTTTACAGTTAATGTAGCAATGCATGTATGTGTTCAAGTAACTTTGAAGGATGTTTGCACCACACATTTTCTCTCTGCTCTTGTAATAATTGGAGAAATATATTGTATTGACGTATCAGTAAACATGGCCTCATTCACAGAATACTTTAATGACAATCAAATATTTTGCAGCGATCCCTTCTTTTTGGGGCAGTAGGTGCCTTTGACTGGAGTGGAGGAATGATAGTAAAATATATACAAACCAACAAAACAGCATTTCTTAACGTAACAAACAGTGAACCAAAGACATCTGGGAAAGAACAGAGGTTTTCATACTTGGGTAAGAGTTTTACAATGTTGTCAACTGAGGTCTTCTGGGCCATTTGATCAAGGCACTTACTTCATCAACTTTGCTTGTAGGCTACAGTGTGACATCTGCACAGAACTCTAGTGAAACTCTCTACCTATCTGGGGCACCCAGATACAACTTGACAGGAGGAGTTTTTGTTTTCAATGGACAAACACATAAGTTGCAACAGTCATTGCTTGGAGACCAGGTATGCGAATCCTATGTGCACTCATAGAAGCTGTAAATCGTTGATATTCCATCCTCATGTCATTCTGAAGGAGAACTGGTTGTTCCCCTGGTCACATGTGCTTTCTATGATGATTCATTCTTTGTTTCATTTGTTTTTTTATACTGATCAGAAATGTAATTATGTAAAGTCCTGAAAGAGAATGCGCAGCACATCATATGTCACGTCAGTTTATTATGTCTTATTCTGCTTTATAGGTGGGCTCATACTTTGGGTCTGTTCTCTGTGTCCTGAATGTGGAAAAAGACAACATCCAAAAAACAGACTATTTATTAGTTGGAGCTCCATACTTTCATAGAGACGGAGAAGAGGGGAAAGTTTATGTTTATAAATTGCACCAGGTAAGTGAATACTGGGAAGTGAACTTTTTGAATATTAATACTTGGATGACCTTATTGGTATGTGGGTCACTGAATGATTTTTTATCAAAAAGTGACATTTGCTATGAGGGGTATAAAGGAATATCAACTGGATACAGACTGGAGAAGATCTCTTTTGTTATCCTGTTTTTGTTATATTGGACAGATGATAATGATGATGATGTCTTTCAATTCTGTAACAGCATGGATTTCAAAAGCAGGACTGGGAGTGGTCTGGGCTGCCTAAATATGCTTTTGCTAGATTTGGGTCTGCCATAGCAAACATTGGAGACATCGATGGGAACAACTACAACGATGTGGCTGTTGGAGCCCCTCTTGAAGAAGGAGATTCAGGGACATCTGGGAGCATCTATATTTACAATGGATTCAGTGATGGCCTCCATCAGCAACACTCACAAGTAACCCCAGCATGTTTTTGGTTTACAGTTCCACCACACTTATGGTTTCTCCTTCCCCCAGAGGAGCAGGCCAGGATGTTTCCACACCAGTAAAAACCATACTTTTGACATATTCTTGAAGGGGTTGTTAAAATATGTCAGTGATGGTCATTAAGCACAACAGGGATTAAAAGTAGTCTTTGTGTCCATTCAGATCAGCTGACATGTATTTGCTTTATTGCTTTTCTTCTCTCCAAAGAGAATTTCAGCAGCAGAAATGGGCATGACGCTAAAATACTTTGGCCAATCAGTGAGCCCCATGGCTGAAGCAGGGCCAAACCGGCAGGAATATATCAGTGTTGGGAGTGAAGGGAAGGTCTCTGTCTTTAAGTAAGTGGTCAGAAAAGTCATACATTTTTATTGAATAATCCACTAGTCACTCCTTCAGAAGGTCTCTGTATTTAGGTAAGTGGTCAGAAAAGTTATACGCTTTTAGTGAATAATCCACAAGTCAATCCTTAAGAAGGTCTCTGTCTTTAAGTAAGTGGTCAGAAAAGTCATGTTTTTAGTGAATAAGCCATCAGTCACTCTTTCAGAAGCAGATAAAGAGGATTGAGATCAAGATTTTGAAATCATGATCTCAAATTCTGTTCAAAATATTGCAAAAACACTGAGCGCTGTTGTATGCAAGTGATATTTTGTTATTCGAAGCATCAATGTTGTCCATTCCAGATTTTTGTGTGATTACTATTGAAAATTATGCAGCAGAACTCCAGTGAAACTAACTCACTGTCATTTCTATTTTCAACAGGACACTTCCTGTGGTTGTCCTTGAACCCAAAATCAGCACAGTTCCTTCAATGATTCCCCTGTCTCATCAGGCCTCAGTCATTTCAGAAAAGTTAAAGATTAAACTCAAAATCTGTTTCGATGCACCCAGAAAGCCTGTTGATGGTAAGAACTGATTAATCCCATATTTTAATAAAGTAGAATATATATGTAGATACACATCACATTCACACTAATTAAATTATCTTGCTGGGACAGTCTTGAATAAAATAAAATTGCTATTATTTTTAATGTTGATTTAGTCTCTAGCATTCCTATTCTATACCACATTGACTTGGATGATGGTCAAGCCGAGAAGCATCTTACCTTTTCTGATAACAAGGCATCAAGACAGGACATTTTTGACCTGACACCAGATATTGAGTGCATCCCCAGTATCACCTTGCTGTTTCTGGTATGCCTTTTCACCTAATGAGAAAACCTTTCAGGAAAAAGATTGTAGTCAACCAACAATGCTGAGTCTACAAAGAATGTATCTAATGTAGGGCTGAACGATTTGGGAAAATAATCTAATTGCGATTTTTTTTTTATCCTCTTTTTTTCCCAACAAAACGTAATGAATTATTTAAATATGACCAACATTAGATACATTTATTGTAAAATATTCTTTCCCATATTTTACATTTTTATTTAACTGCTCATTACAGAAACAAGAACCACTGTGCATTTAAGTAATTTAAAAAAGTCATTTTAAGTATAAACACTAGGCATGCACTTTTTAAACACTGTGTGCAAAATGTATCATCTTAAAAAAAAAAAAAAAAAAAATTTTTTTTTTTTTTTTTTTTTTTAGACCACGTTTTTTAATCGCGAACGTTGCGGTTAGAAAATCGCGTTCTATCATATCGCGATTAAATCGCAAATGCAATTAATCGTTCAGCCCTAATCTAATGTCAATAATAATAATAATAATAATAAAAATGTATTTATATAGCACCTTTCATGCAAAAGAATGCAGCTCAAAGTGCTTTAATGAGAATCAATTGGCGATTCATGATTAAGCTAATTTATTTCATCTTTCATGAAGCCCTGCTTTGACTGTTTTTCACCAATCCAAGTCAAGTTGAATTTTAGTCTGCAATCAAACTCAGCGACAGCACTTCATTATGTTCTGGATGCATTTACCCCAACTGAGATATCAGCAGTGGTACGTTTGTCATTGTTTGCATACATTTGTGAGACCGATATACTGAACTACTGAGCCAGGATACACATGTAGTATGGGATGAATACATTATTGTAACATGTGAAATATAATTCTTTGTACAAACTGTAGATTCCTTTTGAGAGAGAGTGTAAGCAGGAACCATGTCAAGCAAATATAAGCCTTTCAGATTCACAGCTCAGGTTAGTACGATGATGCACATGACATACAGTAAGTTCATTTGTTTTACTTTAAAAAAATATTAAAATAGTTTTGACCTAAGAATGTAATTGTTTTATGATTACAGCAAAAACAAAATAATAATTGGAGACACTCAATACTTGGACATATCTTTCAATCTTATAAACACCGGATACAGTTCCTACAAGACAACACTGACTTTGGCTTATCCCAATGTTCTTCTTTTTTTCAAGATATCAAAGGTAACAAAAATTGTTTCACTAGTTTGAGTTTCTAGGCCTTTTAGTCTGGGCTTTTAAAAAGCCTCAACCTGGTGCTATGTGTTACAGAGACCAGAGAGATCATTTTCCTGTGAAAACAAGGTCGGAGAAACATTTTCTGAGCTGAAGTGTAAACTTTTTCAACCAATCTTCCGGAGATCATCTAAGGTATTTGGTTATGTACTCAATATGTATGTTGTGATTCCAACATATTTAAAACATTCATTTAAAGCATAAATAACTCCATATGTGGTTTACATTTTCAGGCCATTTTCACCCTATCATGGCAGCTTCGGGGGACAAAATCAGATCTAAAGACGGCTGAGATCAGGGCCACCTTAGCAAAGTCTGTCATGTTTTTCACTTTTTAAAAATTATATAATTCTTCTTCTTTTGACTTATCAGTAGTATTGTGATGGATTGATTTATATAATTCCTAAAAATATTGTCCCTCCTTCACCACAGTGACAATAATGGCACTCAGATCCTGGGTCATAGGAATTTTACATTCGGAATAAAGAATGCCCTGAAAGTGGAACTTGAGGGGTGAGTGTGACTAGAAAAACAGGGGCATTGAAGATGTAAAAATTTTAGGTGGTTAAAATTGACTCAAAACCTTCAATGCTAATCCTAAGGGCATACACCATCTTGATTAAATAAACAAACAAAAAGTTGTCATGTAATTGTAACCTTGTATGCTCACATCTTTCTGCCTTCACAGTCCACCAAAAACACATTTTCTTTTCTATCAGATAACTCTTGATTTAATTATATGGCTTAGAATCCCAAACATACTTTGTTACAGGAGGCACATGTTTTTTTGTTTAGATTTTTTGGCCCTTTGCTTTCTGTGCTTCCCTTCAATGTGTCTTTTGCTTGTGTTGCAACTCACTTCTAAATTACTTTGGATGAAAGCTTTCTACCAAATCTCTTAATGTACATTAGTATTGTGTACAGGTACTGTCAGGCAACACAACTATGACTGATCAGTTTAATCTATGTAATGATATCTGTTATTGTACCTGCATGGCAGAGAGGCTTCACCCACTTCACTGAAGAATGAGGACAAGGCGGACACTAAACCATTGGAAATCAAATTTCAGGTACAGAATTACAACACTATTTTTTTTAAAACTATATGTTTTCCATAGGAATACCATGTGACACTAATTTCCTTTACAGCCTCAGAACAAAGACGATGCCAATTTGAATATTACCATCACTATAAAATTGGAGACAACCCACACCAGGGTGTTTATCACAAAGATCTCTCCTCAGGTACGCTCAAGATTTTCTTAGTTTGTTATGTCATCATATTACTGTTACTATTAATATGACTTTTTTTTACCATATTACTAATTATCGTTTTAAAATAACGTTAACTGTGTCCATGTTTTTCAGAGTGCCTGCATTTCCCAACATGGAGGTGAAATTAAAGTAAGAAATTAAAATCAGTCCTGAAATAACTGAAACAAATAGAGCGATCATGAGAATGGTGTGGCCTTAAATGTGTGTTTGTTTCACCTCCAGGGAGAGCGCCATATACAGTGTATTCAGACTGACCTCGAAGAGATTACCATCAACATGGAAGTGCATATCAGTGAAGCACAGGTTAGAGTTTTACTGTGGTGAATTTAGAGAATTAAGTCCTAATAGCCCTTTCCATCTCAGAGATTCCCCCATAACAGAAAATAAAACAGATTATTTCTGTAAGCATCATTAATTGAAATGTATTTATAGCATTTCAGAACAGGAGCAGGTTACAGAGCAAGTAATATGTAGTGATTTATCAGAAACATTTCTTTACCTTTTATTTCAACCTTGTTCTTTAAAATAGGAGAAAGATGAACAGATTGTGGTTAAAGGAGAGCTGGGCTTTGACCAAAACACTTATGTGGCATTGGACGGGAGTCAGCTGAAGAAGGAGGCAAGTAAAACCTCATAGTCACTTCATATAGAAGGGCTGCTGTGTCTCATAGGAATGTCCTTGACCTCTCTCCTCTCTCTCATGAAGGTGACCGTAACAATAAGGAAACTGACTGTTGTCAAATCAATGCCAGCAATCATTGGAGGGTCCGTTGGAGGCTTTGTGTTCTTAGCCATTATAATTATCATTCTTATTAAGGTAATCAGTTAGTGAAACACACACACAGACTTCCTCTGTTGATAATTTGACATATGGTATATGTGTGACATATATGTGATCTCTCACCTCCACTTTAGTGTGGGTTTTTCAGAAGGCGCCATCAAGTGGATCAAGGACAGAATGGCGGCTGACGGATGTTCAGTAAGGGTCGATCTCATGACCCATTTACTTGATCTATGCTCTCCAAGTTTGTAAAATGTATTTCTTTTTGCATCGCTCATATGAATGTTTGGAAAAAAAATATTTCTAAAGCTACTTAGTTGTAGGTCTACATACTGTTCGTAATAGGGTCATCAGTGTTGGGGAAGCTACTCTGAAAGCATATAGCTTTGCAGGCTACCAAATATTTCACACTGGAAGAAGTTGAACTACAGTAAAGCTACTCCAGGGAGAAATCTAGTTTGGTTAACTGAATCTCCTTGGAGAAAGTAGTTGAAACTATTATATTTTGTTATAATTTCGTATCAAATTTACATTGCAGTTCGCCAGGTAACTTCTAAAATAGCATTAACTTCTCTGAATATTTGCACATGCACTACGCAAATGTCAAGTGTGTGGTGGTGGCTGCCGGACCAATGCATTGCCTTTACAATGGTCAGGATGTAAGGAAAAGGAGGCGGTGCTGGTCAAAGGGGGTTTAATTAAAGTTAAAAATAAAGAATCATTCCTTTCCTTTTATGACCCAAAATTGTTTGTAGTTTCAGTAGTTAACCACACAAAATATGGCAAAACAATTATGTAACTACTTGAATCACTATGCAAATATAAATGTAGCCTAGTTGAACTACCAGCATGCTACTGCAAAATGTAGTTCAACTATACGTTTAATTCCATGTAGTTCACTACTCCCCAATACTGAGTGTTTCTGCATATTCATATAACAGTGTATTATAGGCCTACAAGTAGTTGTTTGTCACATATTTTATTTTTCACTGTTCTTAGTTTTCTGAAAATTATATTTGTAATTTGTTTTTCAGCGAATTAAATGTATTTAAAAGTAGAGCTGAGATCAATGTTGAATTTAGATTAAGACACATTAAGCGCTATATTGAAATTTAAAAATAAACTTGCTTATAACATAAATAAACATTAAGGATGAGCATATGTCCTTCGCTATTAGTCTTGTTGTATTCTATATCTTGATGGTTCTGATGTCTTTTAACATGGCTATCTGAGAAGTTGTGCCTGAATTGGAGTCCAGTCAGCAAAATATTGTCACCATGTTCATAAATGTTTGATTGTTTAAACAGTAAACACGTTAAATCAAGTTTCTTCTGTCACTTTATTGTTTTAAATCATTTTTGTAAATGACTGCACTTTGAGTCGTTCAGTGACATCAGTTGTGAACCTCATGTGAGTAAGAACTGAATTGAGCATTGAAGATGAACAGAAAAGGCAAGACATCGATGCCATAGGGATGGCAAGTTCTATAGCCTACAGGTTTCTATAAATGTTCGCTTGTCATTGTACATCCTTATTAATAAAAAAAACTTGTTTTCCTTTAGTGAATTTGTGAATCAGAAGAACATTGTCCCAGAGCCAGAGCCAGTCTCTACGCGCATCTGGGATGGCCTATTCCATTCAATGGGACTGCCTGCAGCATTCTAAGAAGCTGTATGATAAGTCTGTAATAGTAGTGTTTTTAAGAGCTCTCCCTCATAATTTATGGTCAGACTTCGAATTACCAATGTTTAAATGTAACATCCATGTAAGTGTACATTTTAAATGTCGACAAATGCAACCAGCAATCTACATGAAATGTGAATAGCTGTAGCCTACTTAATAACACTTACTAACAGCAACACACAGTTTACAGTATGTTGTGTGCAGCAGCCTATTCAAAGTTTAGATTAATCACGGCTGACAAATTAATTGAATTATTCAGGATTAATGGAGATTTAATACAGTTGCTACACAGATTACTGAACTCCAGTGAGAGTAAACGGTTCTGACCTTTTGGTGGCGCTAGAGACTCCATGGATGGTCTGGAAATTTGCCCTGTGTTCTAGTCTTTGACGAATAGGGAGAAGAGACTTTTCTGTCACTCTGAATATACTCGTGTTTGTTTCTTTATGCTTCCTAAAGGGGGTTACCTCGTAAACGGAATTATGCTCTCTTGAGGAGTGTGAGGCGGGCCACAGGGTCCATTGCAGGCTTTCCCGTATCCTTGACATGTGACGCCCCCTTTTGTGGAACTCATCGCATTTGAATCTAAGTTTAGCACTTGGCCAGTCAAATGATCTATGTTTTGCTTTGCTATGCTTTACTTAACTGCAGAAACTGAAAGGAGAAAATAAATAGCTCAGTTATATTCTCACAGACGTTTTAAAAATGCACAGTCAGTACACATGGATGCATAGAGGCCTTGGCTTTTCAATTCAGTTGTAAAGTATAAGAAACCTAAGCAGCCTCGATGCATTTACATGACAGCACAATCTGACAGCATAACGTTACCTAAGCAAAGCTCGCGAGATTGAACGAGGGGATAAGTTGAGGAAATATGGCGACGTCTAATTTGTTAAAGGTAGGAGGCACTTCAATTCAATGTTCCCAATATTTTTGTTTTTAGGTACCGGCTTAGTATGCCAAGTAGTATAGCTGCAAATTAAGAGTGTTTAATTTTTATCACGCAAAGCACGCGAGAGACGACATATTCTGTTTCTTTGGCTGCTGTTCAGCCAGTAAAACATAAAGCTCTTAGCCTGCTAGCTGGCTAACAAGGTCTTGCCGAAAGCCAACATTTGCTGGCTAGCTCGTTCGTCAGGCATAGCTAGCTATTTAGCTAGCAATTTAGCTTGGAATAACGTTAGTCTACCAATACATAATCAGCAAGACTAACACAGTGGGAATGAACCATGTTAACAACTGCAACATGTAGCATTATTTGAAAAACATTGTCGTCCTTTTCCAATACCATTTCATAACCACCTCAGAGTTTATAAATGCAACACTTAGCTAGCTAATGCTGGAGTCGCAGCTATAACTCAGTTCATTTTCGGGATTTATATTGTATGTAAACGTTTTCGTGATACGTAATTCGCTATTGCCAGGCTGGAATCATTTTCCCTGCCGAGGTATCAAACATCGATTGTCAACACTCCAGGCTGTTTTAAAGGAAAACTGTTGCCTGCATGTTCAGTTGATTTTGTCTACACTGTGCTGCTCAAATAGTTAATTAATACCATAATTTCACTTAACAAAAATGAACTCTGGTTACTTTTGAATGTTCGTTATTCCCTCAACACCTAGTGTAAGTCGTGTAACAAATGTACTGCGATGCCATCAAAAACGAATGTACGACTACGGAACTTGATTGAATCAGAATAAAGTATCATCTGTCAGACAGTTTCCCATAGATTTTGTTGTATAATTTTGACAGCCGTCTAAATTTCCACTACTAAAAAATCAGTTCTCCCATTGGGAAATTTCAGCTTTTAATGTTAAGCAATGTTTCTAAACAAAAAGTGGAGATGGCTGTGTTTACTTGATTTTATGATTGAGCAAGGCCTGTGTAAAGTTTTATGGAATGCTTAGCTTATAAACCCAAGTCATGTGTCCATTTTACCCCCAGAACAAAGGGTCCCTCCAGTTCGAGGACAAATGGGATTTGATGCGGCCAATTGTCCTGAAGCTGCTTCGTCAAGAGTCTGTGACCAAGCAGCAGTGGTTCGACCTGTTCTCGTAAGGCCAAGATAAATATGTTAATTTTCATGCTTGAAACTTTGTGCTATAAAACAATAATCGTTAGTATTTTCTGGTGCATGAGATTCCTGACTCCTGTCACTTTGTCCCTCTCACAGAGATGTCCATGCAGTCTGCCTGTGGGATGATAAAGGTCCTGCAAAGATCCACCAGGCACTGAAGGAGGACATCTTAGATTTTATCAAGCAAGCTCAGGCTGTGAGTTAAATGGGTTGCAGTGGGTGAAGTCCATTTGTGGCCCAGCGTGTGAAAGATTCTATATGTCTGTTTATCCGTCTCCTGTTTGATTTGGTTTCCTGATTTTGTAGCATTGCCCTCAAGTACAAGTAGATGTATAAATGCATTTAACTAATGCCATCTTTGCCCTCTTCCCTGCCGAATGTCTAGCGAGTGCTCAGCCATCAGGATGACACTGCTCTCCTCAAGGCCTACATTGTGGAGTGGAGGAAGTTCTTCACGCAGTGTGACATCTTGCCCAAGCCTTTTTGCCAGCTGGAGATCACTCTGATGGGCAAACAAGGCAGCAACAAGAAATCTAATGTGGAGGACAGTATAGTGAGGAAGGTGAGGAGTGGAGTGGGATGTGAGGGCAAAAATGAAGGGGATTGAAGAGAGATGCGGGGTTGCACTGAACAAAGGAGGGAGATGAGCTTAATGCCATAAGCATGGTTAAGTAGGTTTTAATAATTTTACTGTAATTTTTGTAGTCCGTTAGTTAGAATCTGAATCTTGTCTGGTCTTGTCCCAAGCTCATGCTGGACACCTGGAATGAATCCATCTTCTCGAACATCAAGAACCGCCTGCAGGACAGTGCCATGAAGCTGGTCCATGCAGAGAGGCTTGGGGAGGCCTTCGATTCGCAGCTGGTCATCGGGGTGCGGGAGTCATATGGTGAGTTTGGCTAACCATCCAGTTTCAGTGGCACAGAGCATTACTGATATATTTTCTCTGTACATTTCACTATTGAGTGATTGTGCTTATGCATTTCTATAAATCTTACTGTTGTGGAGAAGGGCAGTTAAATAAGTAATTTTGTAATAAAGTCTGAGCACAAATATTTTTCACATCCCATTGGGCGTAGAGGAGCCAAGTTTTGATGGCTACAGCTTAGAACTCTTGTTCCAGTCAGTGGAAGGTGCAGTGATGCCGTCTTTAAATTGACAGTGATCAATGATTCTTAAAAAGTGATCTGTACCAAATACACAGCTGAAGTCAGATTCAGTACAGTACAGATTCAGTACAGTCTTGTAATGGGAAGAGGAATACACAAGCAAACATATATACGTAATAGTCCATTTTCACAAGATTATTGAATGCCATAGACTTTTTCCTGAGGTATGTTGGCATAAACTGGATGTTTTCTCTGTGTTCCCTCATCTCTCCTTAGTGAACCTATGCTCCAACCCTGAGGACAAGCTGCAGATCTACAGGGACAACTTTGAGAAGGCGTACTTGGACTCCACTGAGAGATTCTACAGGACACAAGCGCCCTCCTACCTGCAGCAAAACGGCGTGCAGAACTACATGAAATATGTAGGCATCAATTGTTTCAGGCAGCCAGGGGTTTTAGTGATGCCTATATTGTGTGGTTTTAGATTAGATTAGATTCAACTTCAAATAAATAATCTGGTCTAGAGTGAAATGCTGTTAGGGCAGATAAAATCTCCTATAAAACTGAGTGATTTAGTTTTTTTGGCTATGCTTGGTGTGTTTGTGGGTATGAGTGTGAATGTGGTATTGGAAGTCTATCGTGTTTATAGACAAGCACTTCAGCAGTGAGGCCTATCTTGCATTGTGGTTTTGTAACCAAACCTAAATTGTGTTGTGTTCATTGTTTTACAGGCAGATGCTAAACTGAGGGAAGAGGAGAAACGTGCCCTTCGTTATTTGGAGACGCGGCGTGAATGTAACTCTGTCCAAGCAGTGAGTGTCAATCTACTTTGGTGTAAAATGTCAAATTGAGAGTTAACTGTTCTCTCTGTTATCGCACAAGTTTCAAATAGGATAATCCCAAATGTCCCAATTGATTTTCAATTCCATAAGATGATTTTAAAGGCATCTGTGTAGAATCACCCTCAAAATGTATGTTGCTTTACTCTTTCTGTTTATTATTGAAGTGTTCATTGTATGAACTAATACCTAATGGACAACTGGTTTTGTTATCTAGGGTTAACAGAAGTAGCAATGGATAAATATTGTCTTGGTGTCAGAATACACAAACTTTAATGGTGTAATGTCTCTCTTGCAGCTTATGGAATGTTGTGTGAATGCTCTTGTGACGTCCTTCAAAGAAACCATTCTGGCAGAATGTCCTGGCATGATTAAACGCAATGAAACTGACAGTGAGTGAGGCCGCACTGGACTGTGTGAACTTCAGTACTTTCTATAATCACATTCGCTGTTACCAGTAACACTGTGCATCTGAAGAGCTTGTTTTTTTTTTAAATTATCTTCAGAGTTGCACCTGATGTTCTCGCTCATGGACAAAGTCCCCAGTGGAATCGAACCCATGCTCAAGGACCTAGAGGAGCACATCGTCAATGCTGGACTTGCAGATATGGTAGCTGCGGCTGAGACAATCACTACTGTGAGTATGCACACTGTTTACTGCACAACATTTAATAGACCTGTAAGATGAATACCCTCTTAACCAGGTACTGGTTTAGAGTTGGTTCAGTCAGGAAACTCTCAGAATATGTTTATAAGCCTTTATTTATCTAAAGGACATGGTAGTATGTTTGGTCTTGTCAGACTATATCTCCTGAAGCTGCTTCTGCGGCTGTTAAATGCAGCTACTGCCAACCTAGTGGCAATTGCTGCTGCTTAAGAACAATGGGCCTCATTCTCGAACATGTTTTCTTACGGACTTCGGAAGACCAACGTAAGAAAAGACGTCTGCCTGATTCATGAACGCCTGAAAATGTGTTCTTACGCAGCCAAAGTGTTGTCAGCTGTGCTCCCCGAATGAGGATTCTTAAATTGAAAGCGCGTTCTCGTGCACCTGGATTTGCATACATACACGTCCCGCCATCTCCTTATACTCGCACGCAACCATAGTGGGGTGTGCAGTCAGAATCGACCGAATCCACGCGAAAGCAACTCGAAAGCGAGTCATGTCAAAGCGGAAAGCGAGCACCGGTCGAGTAAACGCAGACCTAACTTCACCGGTGCAGAGGTGGAGGTACTGTTGCAGAATGTAGATGTGTCCATTCTATTTCACTATGGTTATAGATTGATTGCTTATTTATTTATTCACTTACAAGTGTTCGTGTAGTGCTTTTATTTATTTTATGACATCACGATGCCTGGTAGAATCATGACTTTAAATGTGAAACGTAATTGTTAATGACAGTGGTACAGGAGGTAGAGAAGTCGTTTAGTAATCAGAAGGTTGCTAGTTCGATTCCCTGTCGAAGCGTCCTTGAGCAAGACACTGAACCCTAATTGCTCCTGATGTGCAGTGTGTCATCAGTGTAAATGTAAAATGTGTATACATTGTAAGTCGCACATATGTAAGTCGCTTTGGATAAAAGCGTCTGCTAAAATGACTAAATGGCACAAATATTCTCGTATTTATTATTATTATAATTATTTAAATCCGAGGATGTTTGTAGAGTTGATGTGAACTTAATCACCAACGATTTTTCACAAATTCAGCCCTTAACCCTTCTAACACGGAACGGCCCTGTGGGGCATCTGGTGTTTTTTTTTTGAGGAATTGCATTTAAGAAAACTCTGGGCGACTTGCGACTGCTATTTCGCCTTCCGAACTTCTTATGAAGAATTCCAGATGAGAGAACTTTCATGAATGCCGAAAAACATCATAAGTGGAGTTCAGAAGAAATTCCCTCTTAAATTCTTCTTAACTGCGTTCGAGAATGAAGACAACATAAAGCCATGCGTGCAAAGGCACCCTAGCTTAGGCCGATCTAGACATGTGGTGCTACGGAGGAGGAGGGAGCATGAAAAAATCTTTCACCTCGCGGAACAGCTGCTGTAACTTAGAGTTACGGAAATGAAACAAAGTTGCGCTGGTGGTTGGAAGCTGATTGGCTCAAACGCCGGAAGACCAATCAGCAGTGCTACTTAAAGTTTCCTGACTGAACTAATTTATTTCTTGTTTTGTAAAGTATGGTGCAAGTCTGGGTAAGTATGAACAAAAGATTCAACCAGAATTACCTCTATGTAAACAACCTTTATATAAACATGCCAGTTATGCCATTATGTGGCAATTTCTTTAATTATGTCATTGTTCATGTGATTGCCATTACCAGGACTCGGAGAAGTATGTGGAGCAGCTTCTCACTCTCTTTAACCGCTTCAGCAAACTTGTGAAGGAGGCGTTTCAGGATGACCCGAGGTTTCTGACAGCCAGAGACAAGGTAAGTTTGAAGCTCTCGTGGCAGTCATCCATTTCACTGTCAGTTTTTGTCTTAGAGACAAATGTATACCATTTGAGTCACAAGGTTATAGAACATCTAAATAACATTATGAATTCAAAGATTTGGTTTGAATTACAATTCTTGATTTGTGATACAATCGTAAATATCTCATTTCTACTCAATCTTTAAACTTGCTTTACAATACCTAGAACCTCTCAAATCAACAGGCAGTAGTACAAACATCAATTTAAAGAACTGAGATTTTCTCAATGACACTGCATACATTATGTATACAGTATGTATACATTACAAAGAAAGTGATGCATTTAATATGCTATTCATTCAAAATGATCCTTCCCATTGCATTGGGTCCAATATTATCGAATGAAATAAATCGTTTGATCCACAATTCATGGCAAATTCCTCTCTATACCTCTCTACACCTTTCAGGCATACAAAGCTGTTGTGAATGACGCCACAATATTTAAGCTGGAACTGCCAACGAAACAGAAGGGGTGAGTCACTTTAGATGAGCCAAATTTCATTGTTACATTTACATTTAGTCATTTAGCAGACGCTTTTGTCCAAAGCGACGTACAAGGGAGAGAATATTCAAGCTACGAGCAATAGAACCTGGTGTAACAATAAATAAATACTACTTTACATTAGAAATATAACAAAATGAAATAAAAAGAAAGAAAGAGTGCAGAAGTGTAACTGCTGTAATTGCAAGTTACGCACTAGTCGAAGTGCCAGTTAGGACGGGAAGTGCTCTCTGAAGAGTTGGGTCTTCAAAAGCTTCTTAAAGGTAGAGAGGGACGCCCCTGCTCTGGTAGTGCTGGGCAGCTCATTCCACCAACGTGGAACTACAAATGAGAATAGTCTGGACTGCCGTGCTTGCACAGACGGCAGTGCCAAACGACGCTCACTAGAAGAGCGCAGCATCCTGGGTGTAACATTTGCCCTTACAAGAGCATTTAGGTAGGTGGGAGCAGAACCATCAAGCACTTTGTAGGCAAGCATAAGTGACTTGAACTTAATGCGAGCAGCTACAGGGAGCCAGTGGAGGTCAATGAGTAGCGGGGTGACGTGTGCCCTCTTCGGTTGGTTGAACACCAGACGCGCCGCCGTGTTCTGGATCATTTGTAGTGGTTTCACCACGCAAGCCGGCAGGCCCGTTAGGAGGGCGTTGCAGTAATCAAGGCGTGAATTCACCAAGGTTTGCACCAGCAGCTGGGTGGCATACTGGGTTAGGTACGGCCTGATTTTGCGGATGTTGAATAGCGCAAAGCGGCAGGACCTAGAGACAGAGGCAATGTGGTCCGTGAAAGTCAGTTGGTCATCAATAATGACCCCGAGGTTTCTTGCTGTTTTGGATGGAACAAGAGACAAGGAGTCAATATTGATGCTGATGTTGTGGTGGATGGCCTGTTTGGCTGGAAAGACCATCAGTTCCGTTTTGGCCAGGTTCAGCTGAAGGTGGTGGTTTTTCATCCATGTGGATATATCAGCAAGACAGTCCGAGATCCGCGCCGAGACAGTGGTGTCCTCAGGAGGGAAAGACAGAAACAGTTGAGTATCATCGGCATAGCAATGATAGGAAAAACCATGCGAGCGGATGATAGGGCCCAGCGAAGTGGTGTAAATGGCAAAGAGAAGTGGTCCCATCACCGAGCCTTGGGGCACCCCTGTGGTAAGGTGGTGAGGTACAGACAGCTGACCTTGCCATGACACATTGAACGAGCGCCCAGTGAGGTACGATTCAAACCAGGAGTGCGCCTTGCCAGAAATGCCCATACTTGACAGTATGGACAGAAGGATGCGGTGGTTGACTGTATCAAACGCAGCTGATAAATCAAGCAGGACGAGAGCTGAGGATTGAGCTGCTGCTCTAGCTGTTTTCAAGGCCTCCGTCACAGACAACAGGGCTGTTTCGGTGGAGTGACCACTTTTGAATCCAGACTGGTTTGGATCGAGGAGATTGTTCCTTGCTAGGAACTCTGTGACCTGTTTGGAAGCTGCCCTCTCAATGGTTTTTGATAGGAGCGTGAGAAGTGAGACCGGTCGATAGTTTCCCACCTGAGTGGGATCGAGAGACGGCTTCTTGAGCAGCGGTGTTACCCGAGCCACTTTAAATGAAGAAGGGAATGTTCCAGAATTAAATGAAGCATTAATCACCTGTGTTATTGCCGGTAAGACGGCAGGCGATATGGCTTGAAGGATATTGGATGGGATGGGGTCCAGCGGGCATGTAGTTGGACGGCTACCTGTTAGGATTTTGGAGACCTCACTCTCGCTGAGAGGGGTGAAAGAAGGAAATTATGAGCCATTGACGGTTGCGCCCTTAGGGGGGGAGACAGTTGGTCGAACTGTTTCCCGATGGCTGCCACTTTCTCTGTGAAAAAGGAAGCAAAGTTATCAGCAGTGAGGTTAGTAGCTGGGGGAGGAGGAGGAGGGTAGAGCAGAGTTTTGAAGGTGGAGAATAGTTTCCGAGCGTCAGTTGCACCGTTGATCTTGTCGTTGAAAAAAGTCTTCTTAGCAGCAGTGATGCTGGATGAGAAGGAGGCCAGCAGTGTCTGGTAGCTTGCAAGATCGTCCAGTGCTGCAGATTTGTGCCACTTTCTCTCAGCCGCTCTGAGATTGGAGCGCTGCGTTCGGAGGGTATCACTCAGCCACGAATGAGACTGGGTAGAACGAGCAGGTCTGGTGGAAAGTGGACACAAAGTATCCAAGCATGAGCTCAGAGTGGAGCAGAGTGATTCTGTGGCATCATCGACACCTAGTGAGGAGAAAGTGGATAAAGGTGGAAGAGCAGAAGAAACCAGAGAGGAAAAGTTGTTTCTTTGTTGGCGTTCTACAAGCAGCGATAAACACTGACTCATACTTTTACTGTACTGAACTCCTCCTGTCATATAATGTGCAGGTTCCCTATGTATATCCATGGGTGATATGAGTGTGTGCTTCTATTTTTGCAGGGTGGGCTTGAAAACACAGCCAGAGTCCAAGTGTCCAGAGCTGCTGGCCAACTACTGTGACATGCTGCTAAGGAAGACTCCGCTCAGCAAGAAGCTCACGTCAGAGGAGATAGAATTAAAACTAAAGGAAGTGGTAAGACCTTGGGTCTGCATTTTATTTGTCCTTGTCTTATGATATTCAGTGTCAAATATTAGTAAAAAAAATATGTATTAACCATCATTGTTGTTTTCCCATATTGTAGCTATTGGTGTTGAAGTACGTCCAGAATAAGGATGTCTTCATGCGGTATCATAAAGCCCATTTGACAAGGCGTCTCATCCTGGACATTTCGGCAGATAGTGAGATAGAGGAGAACATGGTGGAGTGGCTCAGGGTGAGTGTGGGTTGGGAGAGGGCAGAGTTAGGCTGTGTCGGATTAAGTAGCTGCCTGTTAGCACGCTGGCTGTACTTTTTGTAAGGCTAATGGGGTTTAAAACATCACCCACTTTTTTTCTCTCTGTCTACAGGAAGTAGGTATGCCTGCAGATTATGTGAACAAGCTTGCCAGAATGTTCCAGGACATAAAAGTCTCAGAGGATCTCAACCAAGTCTTCAAGGAGGTGCATAAACACAACAAATTAGCATTACCAGGTGAGACCACATCAGTAGCCACTGAAGTACTGTTTGTCAGTTTTGAACTTTTCAGAACAACACCATTTTGTTATCATTTTCATTGCTTAGAAGAACATTTTGACATGTTGATTTTCACACTTAGTAGTGGCTCTTGTATCAAAGTGGTTTTCTCATCTGATTGGTAGCGGACTCTGTGAACATCAAGATCCTGAACGCGGGTGCGTGGTCACGAAGCTCGGAGAAGGTGTTTGTGTCCCTGCCAACAGAGCTGGAGGATCTAATCCCAGAGGTGGAGGAGTTCTACAAGAAGAACCACAGTGGCAGGAAGCTCCACTGGCATCACCTCATGTCTAATGGGATTGTAAGTATTCCCGCTCCAACTGGCTGTTAAGAATGAATGAATGCCAACTGAGGAACATTAGCTGCTGACCAACCAAATTATTATGCCAATCAGTGTGAGTGTGTTGATTGGTATGTGGGGTCTGTGACTGATCTAAAAGAATTGCATAGTAGTATAATTCATGATTGTCTCAACCCATCAGATCACGTTCAAGAATGAAGTGGGGCAGTACGACCTGGAGGTGACGACTTTCCAGTTGGCTGTTCTCTTTGCCTGGAACCAAAGACCCAGAGAAAGGATCAGCTTTGAGAACCTGAAACTGGCCACAGAGCTGCCGGATGCAGAGCTTAGGCGGACACTATGGGTAAGAAGTAGCAGGGTCATCAGGAAAAGCCTCAGAAAAGATGCAAGATGACCCCAGGAGTTTAGGGTCATATTCCTAGGTTCTGCTGCAGACTAGCTGAGTTGATTTGAAATAAATCAAGAAAAATTACAGGTCATTTTCAATTTTTTATATGTCTTGACTGTATATCTTCTTAAGATGGTGCAAACATACCTAAGTTACAGCAGTTTAGTTACACCAACTTATGCTGACTAACCATTTTTGAGCCCCTGTTGTTTTTCCTCACTCTGCTCATCTGTCTTTGCAGTCTCTTGTTGCCTTCCCAAAGCTGAAACGTCAAGTCCTGTCCTACGAACCTCAAGTTGGCTCACCCAAAGACTTCACTGACAGCACGCTATTTTTCGTCAACCAAGAGTTCTCCTTGATGTAGGCATTCACTTTACTCTGGTCAAACAGTTGGTTTTATTTGGTGGTTTTAACAGCAGTCTTTTACTGTTTCACTGAGTAGGAAATAAGTCTTTCTGTTCAGTCTGTACTTTTGTTGCCATGTGAGAATTTAGTGTGATTTAGTGTTACAGCTGAAGTCTGTCATCCTGCAGAAAAAACTCAAAGGTCCAAAAGAGGGGCAAAATCAACCTGATCGGTCGTCTCCAGCTGACCACAGAGCGGATGAGAGAAGAGGAGAATGAAGGCATCGTCCAGCTGAGAATATTAAGGACGCAGGTAAGCAAATCGAGATGGAGGTATTAACAAGGTTTGGCCTTTCAAACGGATTTCAGATGGTTAGGAAACACATTGGGTGTTCTGCTGTGTCATCAGTGCCTCTTTCCCTCTCGTCCCTGTGGTTAACAGGAAGCCATTATCCAGATTATGAAGATGCGCAAGAAGATCACCAACGCGCAGCTGCAAACAGAGCTGGTGGAGATCCTGAAGAACATGTTCCTGCCGCAGAAGAAGATGATCAAAGAGCAGATCGAGTGGCTCATCGAACACAAGTACATCAAGCGGGACGAGACAGACATTAACACCTTCATCTACATGGCGTAGCGGAGCCGTATCAGCAGACACTAAGGAGGAGATTGACAACGATGATGATGATGATGATGTGGAGGAGGATGTTGCCGGTGGGGGGTTCGTTTGCAGTAGGAGTGGGATGCCTTCTGGACCCTGTACTAACTGCTGGCTCCCTCGTCTGCACCCAAAACGGGCTGGTTTTAAGATCAACAGTTACAATTCATTATAGCCAGTGGAAAAAAACAACAACAAAACAATCCCTGCCTTATGTTACATTTTAGCAAGAAAAATGAACCAGGGGATAAATGTTTAGCGAAAAAAAGAAACACAAGTGATAAAAAGAATTATTATTATTATTATTATTATTATTGTTCATTTTTGTTTTTGCCAATCGGTAAACAGGATGCATGGTGGACGGTTTGCCGTTTGTGTGTCTACATCTTCTTCAGCATGCTGTCCCATGGGAGCCCTTTCCGTTCATTGCAGGACTTGTCCGTGCTGTTTTTTGGACAAACGCCCCGTCCCCATACATCCCCCCACCCCCATCGCTCCACCCACCTGGCCGTCTCTCCCCAGCCACCGGCCACACCGGCACCTGTCCCAGCACACATCCCAACACAAAGCGGCACTGAAGAAGAAGCGTAGCCACCCCACCCACTGACGATGTCACAGAGAAGAGCACCCCATAACAGCCTCTGACGTCACTCTGTTCCCCAGGAAATAAAAAGAAAAGCATACAGAAAACGACTAAGATGAAAGCATCAGCACTTTTCACTTGCTCACAGTATGTCTGCATGGCTTTCTTTGGTTTGTTTGTTTGTCGGTTTCATCCTTTGCTTTTTTTCTGCAAGATTTTGTTTGGTTTGTTTGTTTGGGTTATTTTTTATTTTTTTTTGGTTTGGTTCTTGCCAACGCTTGATTGGACAGCTGTGGGTGTGAAGTGCTTTACATCATCATTGGAGATCTGCTGCCCAATAGCACCTAATTCATCAAACAGAGAAAACCCTGTTTCCACATGGATAAGTTTTGTTTGTTTGAGTGTGAACTAGCCATTCACTGTCATTTGGATACAAACCAATGTCACGGTCAGACATAACTTTATCATGGTATATTTACAGTTTTAACTCTCATTTTAGGTGAAACAAAGGTAGTCATTTTTCTGAAATGGTTACATGTACTCCTCCCAGCTGTCACTTTCCAGAGTGTGTGGTGTGCAAATTGAGTCCTCATCTCAGACCCAATGTAAAACCAAGTGTATTGCCAATTCTGCCTGTGTTGCATAGCAACTGAGAAGTGAGGCGCAGGTCATTTGCTTGATTAAATGTTTGTTACAACTTTTGAATTTTGCATTTAGAAAATACAAAATTACGAATAGAACTGAGGTTTGGGGTGGCACTGAGTGTAAGTGACAACTGCGTCACAGAAATGCTTAATAATAACACAAGGATTACATCTGACCTTGGTACGAGAGTGTGTCCCTCTTGACGTGGTTAGCAAAAGGAAAAGAAAGCACTTCTGAACCTAATGGCAGATGTATCGGAGATGGTGCATGGAGTTTGGAAAAGTTACTGCCTATCACTTTGATGAGCAATGTGGAGATTCTCTTGTCAGCGGTTTATGTCCTTGTGTGATCACACATTGCCAAAAGTAAAGTTCTGCGCAGTCACACCATTTCTACAGATCACGTGAAGGATGGCCTATGCCAGCTTTTACTAATCTTAGTCACTTCATGACACATTTTTTAGATGTTTCCTTATTCATCGTGTCATTTGTAACTCATCTCAGTCAAGCTGCAATCATTTAAGGAGGAAGTAGCCATTGTTATCCACCAATGTTCCATGTCCCAGATCTAAAAGAGATTCTCTCCTGGTTATTTATTTATTATTTATGCCAGAATCTATGTGTGATTGAATGTTTGATAAAGAATGAGTGTAGCCTTTTACTACATGTTGCCTCTTAGGGTTGTACATAATAACTTTGAATTTGTTTCAATGAAAAAGGTTGGGAAGGTTGCATAGTGAACACTAGCTCTTGCATTTCGCAGAGTTTTTTTGTCTCAATGATAACAAAAGTGACATGTTCTGTGTGTCAGTGAGAAGAAAAAAAAGATGACAACCTTTTGTTATAATTGTCATAAAATATCAATGCAGAAGTTCACCAGCTTTTGTTCTGTTTTTTGTTCACTTCAATTTTTATTATTCCGTGTATGGGGAATAAAACGTCCCTATATACAGTTACGATTTCCTGTACGATTTGCAGCAGTTTTTTGTGATTCAGCACATTCATTACATTTTTTTTTTACATTTTAGCCCCCAAAAGCTTAGTCTGCTTTGCATTATATTTATAACCATGATTGGTGAATTAATAACACATATGGACAGTATGAAGTTAAACACAACTGTATTTCTGTGCTGACAATGGAATGACAAATAACTTCAGACTCAAGTTCCATTGCTGTTACAAGTTGCAGTCATTAAACAGTCCTGTTCCCTTCTTCATAGGTGCAGTGCATTTTGCAGTCAAGGAATGGAAATGGTGTGAGCCTACAGTCATGTAATTCTGCAGGAATGATTAAAAGATGGTTTCTCTATGTGCATACATGTGTATTCTGTGCTTCTTGTTTCTGGTACAGAGGGTTTTTTGCACATTTTGTGAGCCTTTGCAAATCAAAACACACCATGAATACCCGAAACACAGAATCAAGAAGCATAGATTAACAGCAACATTTTAAAATATATATATATTTTAAACAAATATTCATTACTGTAGGTTTAAAAGCAATTTAGCACTTCCTTTTTAACGACAGAAACAAACGACATGCGTTTCTCCATTCGTTTCTCTTTGAGGTTGAGACTAAGCCTCAAACCCATCAGATCTTGATGCACTCTTCATGCATTCTTGTAACTTCCCAAACTATCTGTGCACCATAATGTTTACTCTGCCTCTTGGTCAACCCAGTGTCATCTCAAACTCAGTGTCATCTCAAACTGCCCCCTCCCCCCCCCTGTCAGATAATGAACAAGCACCACATGTTTCTCAGTATGATTCTGTTTCCTCTGGATAACTTCAATTTGATTCCCAGGTGCATCTCATTTTGGCAGCAGAAACAAATCAGTGCTCCTTAGTATTTGGCAGCATAATGGTCATAATGAATCCCCTCCTGTGTGTGTGTGAGAGTGTGTTTCTTAATACCATCAATCACATTCTATTTTTACATTGTATTTTAGGCCTAAATATTTAAATTTAAGTTCTTTTTTTCTTTTGGCTGTCATGTTTTGTCATTTATGCATTGAATAGATATATTTTTAGACATACAAAAAATATTCCATGTGAACTGCAGTAAGTGTTAAGAGGCACTATTCGTCTTTGTTTTTTTTTTGTTGTCCCCCTCAGTTTGGAAAATCTCAATCTGGTCTTCATTTCTTTAAAAGACTGGAATGAAAACAAGCAGGCATGACTGTTTCATCAGATCTAGGGTGAAACCACAGGAGTGAAGTCCCTGCCACTGAGCATAGTGACATGTAGGTTGGGAAGCTGAGTGTGTAGCCTTGTGAGCTTGTGAGCTGAAAACTTGAAGTAAAATCTTTCATCATTATATGCGTTTATCAACTGAATGTGTGCCACTACTCAGCAAGGACTTAAGCCGTACAGTGTTTGAATGGATGTTTTCTCTTTTTCTTCTTTTGCAGTCTGGTTGACCTACTTTGATGTACTGCATTTTTTTGAATGAGTTACTTTTTTAAGTTGTATAATTTATTTCCTGGCAAATAAAAAAGGTCCTGTAAAGAGTCTGTTCTTCTGATCTGATATTTCTGTTGCTGATTTCGTTTCTTCTATTGCACTTTGTGACTTTTTGGCATATGCCCCACATATAAGGGCAAGTCAAGTGAGTATCAGCTTATACATACAAAAAGACAGGCCAAGTTACTTTTAAGTAGCCTACCTTAGTCTTCAAATCACAGATACAATTCAATATCATTAAAGCATTAGTAGTACACAATATCTTTTGAAAGTTCATGTTTCATGCGCAATCATTTCCCCAATAGCTCAATTTGTAGGCTAATGATAGCAAATACCAAACACATTACAAAAAACAGAAATACTTTATTCTGACTTTGTTTGATCAATATCTTTTATTTTATTAAATAACCTGGCTTTGTTTATTCATTCATAGCCTACTTCTTCGTTAATTTTCACCAACCCTAGATGCCAACAGTGCGTCACATATGTCTATGCATATGTCTTGATCAAGTCATTTATCACCTAGAAAGCCTTAGTGCCATTAACTTCTTCTGTTTAGCGACTTATATTTATATAGATAATGCCAAGGATGTGAATTAGAAATTCCAGCTAACGTTCCAGCTAATGTTATTTTCTTACGCCCAGTTAAACTAAAGATGATGGTGGTCCGAGAGCGGACTAGAAGTGGCGCGTTCACCAGGTTACCAGGTTCTTTTAAGGTCTATGGACATTATAGACATATCCTTTTAAGAGACAACCTGTTACATGTCAAGGTTATTTACCCGGCATTTGAAACGTAGTCATCCACTACAGATGATCATGATATTTTCTTTTATTCCCATAGCCTACCACCGTTCAAAATAGGAAATGAATGGTAGCATATTATTGTTACAGACTTCCAGAGGCGTTGCTTTCCTCCAACTGGGCCAATGGCATTTTCTTTTATTAGCATATTCTACCAATGATGCTTTGCGGTTCTACTTCTTCCAAACGAAATCTTCATTAATTTCTTTCTGAATGTCAGGAGGAATGCTTTAGTCAAACAGATATGCTTAGATAATGTACTAATGTCTATTTACTATACAAGTAACAGAAGTATATATATATAAAAAAGCAGTAGCTTACCTACCATGACTCATTTGTATACACACTCAGGTAGGAATAAATTGATTCTACGCAAGAAGTTCCTAGTGCCCGGATGATCCTCGGTGGTCCGGGGTGCAGGCTTCAAACCTGTAGCTGCTTAGCGGCAGAGTGGTTCAATTCCACCTTTCGGGCGAATGTTCGTCGGTTCGCTGGTTAGAAATTGGAGGGGGTTTGGGCATTGTTTAGATTGGCCTATTTAGAGATGACTTCCCTGTATTAACAGTTGATGATTTTTTTTAACACTACTACAAATATTTCCACATTTAAACAACACCTTTTCACTCTAGCAGATATAACCTCGACGAAGAAGTGGTACTACAACCAGTTGTCCGTCTATACAACCAGATATCTGTCATAGGCTCTGACTACTACCAATCATTGGTGTTTTTTCATAGCCAATGGCATCTCTTGTTATTATGAGTCTGGCGGAAGTAGGAACTTGGACGTTGTCCTTGGAACCATGCAGCTAGGTGCAGCGCCACTGTTGAATTGGTATGTGTCTCTATGTTTTATTTCGTACTTCATGAACTACGGAATTAACAGTTAAACTCAGGTTTGCATGTGAACAGTTAAATACTGCAGGTTAGCCAGTTATGTCGCAGTCAAGGTAGCTAACTTGCTAACGTATAGGTATCGCTAGGACAGTAATAAGGTAACGTTAGAGCCGTCATGGTGAGAGTAGAGTTTGATGTATTACCTAGCGAGATACCAGTTAATATGTGTATATTGTTGTTAGTCATTTTGTTGAAAATTTAGGCTAGGTATGACATGTGGAATGTCATTGCAAGCTAGCAACATAGCTTCTACTAAGTTACTTAGCCAGAAATATGTAATCAATGTATGTTGAAATGCTTTGCAGTTGTCATTGAATGTTAATTGCCAATATACTTCCTATTCCCGTTAAAACATCCAAACCATTCCATTTTCGACCTGTGTTTTAAATGATATGTTAATTATTAGTGGTATTCTATCCTTCAACCCACGAGTTTTTTGGCTTAAACAGTATTTCATATAAATACAAACCCTTGCTACTTCATAAACGGTAGGCAGAATAATTGATCGTGTGATATACATTTTGCAATTTGTAAAATTGTTATCTTCCACTGTCTGTATCGGTCATTATATTGTAGTAACTAAACTCGTCAAAAAATGTTTGGAAATTTGAGTTAGGTCGATTATTTCTCTGTTGTTACAATGCTTATTGGCATCGTATTTTATATCGTATGAAAGCATGTTTATTTACCTTTACAATGATGTCCAACTTGTAAGGATCATGCATTTGTGGGATGAGCAGCACAGCTGATTATGTGGGATGCACCCAAGTCAAATTTGCCCAAATTCTCTATTCTCCTCTTGGTATTGACTCTCTCAATCAGTAACAAGGAACAAACAAGACATATTGGCAATTTTACACTTCATGCAATAAATAAAATACTGATCGAGAGTTTAATCATCAAATCCACCAAATAACTCAAAACAAGAATCAATATCAACAGGAGAATACACTGTTTAGCATTGGCAGAGACTTTTGGCAAATTTGACTTGGGTGCTACCCACATAATCAGCTGTGCTGCTCATCCCACAAATGCATGATCCTTACACGTTGGACATCATTGTAAAGGTAAATAAACAGGCTTTCCAACAATACAAAATACTATGGCAATAAGCATTGTAACAACAGAAATAATCGACCAAACTTTTTTTGATGAGTTTAGTAGAAAATAGTTAGGCTAACATTGTTAGCACGTACCTTTTTAATGTCTTGATTGCTAACTTGGTTGTGTATTACATCGTAGATGTGAACCAGACTGCCAGGAGAAGATGCCACTCCACAAATACCCACCCCGTATCTGGGAAGCCCTAAAGCTGAAGAAGGGCATCTATGCTCGACTCCCACAACACTACCTAAAAAGTTTGGACGATAAAACGCCTCCCACACCTGTGCATTGGAAAGCACTTGGAGTGAAGTATCGTTCCAACCCAAAAACTGGTTATAAAGAGCGGGTGCAGGATGTGCCCATCCCCGTTTTCTACCCACGAGAGTCCCAGCAGGGTCTTTGGGCAGGGGAGGGTTGGATACAGGGCTACAAATATTCAAACGATGACAAGGTTTGTCCTTGATTGTGTTTTTGTCTTATAGTATTGGATGCCATACTGCTATAGTGGGTTTGCAGTGTTTTAATATTACAGCAATATTTGGGCGAAAAAGACAAAAAAAGGCAGTCATAGAATTTCTGCGTTATTTGCAATTGATTTTATCTAACTCAATCACTGCAATTTCTCTAGACTAGAGAGACTGATATTTAATATACTGGCAATAGTCTGTGTATGCTAACACACAGGTGCACTGTCTAACCTTTATGTTCTTGTTAAGCTGTCTACACGATTCAAGAAAACTTGGAAGCCTCAGCTCTTTAAGAGGGAGTTTTACAGCGAGATCCTGGACCAAAAGTTCAATATCACAGTCACGGCTCGCACCTTAGATCTCATCGATGCTGCTTATGGCTTTGATTTTTACATCCTGAAGGTGAGTGCCACTTCTTTAGCAGTCTCCCCAAAGGCTTAGAAAGTATCATACATCTTATTAGATTGTTAATAATTTAAATATAATATAGTATGATTATTTTTCCTCTGTTATGTGGTCAGACACCCAAACAAGATCTAAACTCCAAACTTGGAATGGACCTCAAGCGGGCAATGCTCCTCAAATTGGCACGGAAGGACTTCCATCTGGAGGATTCAGATCGTCGAGAAAAAGTTAACAAGAATTACAAGGTGAGTCTCCGCGGTCTTGTTTTCTTTCCTGAATCATAGTAGTGAATGTAGTGAAGAAATGCCTAACATCAACCCTCTCCACACGCCATATTTCATGCGAAGCAGCAGTTTGAAATCCCTGAGAAGGAGGCTGAGTGGGTCGGGCTGAGTCTGGAGGAAGCAGTGGAAAAACAGAGGATCTTGGAGCTCAAGGTGAGAACCTAGATTAAGAAGAGTAATATTGGTTCATGTCAATGTTTTCGCTCACTAACTCTTATTATTTCTTTTTGTGTGTGTGTTTGTTTTCTTTTTGGGTTTGAAGGAGCCTGAACCTGTGTTCAAGGAATGTTTGGACAGCCTGGTGAAGGAGCTGGCCATTCAGAAGCTTTCTGAACCAAAGATTGTGGAGAGGACGTAAAGAGTCTGCCATTTTACTGGCTGCTAGTGCATAACAGTTCGATTTATGTAACATATACCTATGTACATCATCAAAATGAACTGGCATTGACAACAACTGCAACTTATCATGTAAATATTTAACTATTTTCTGAAGTAAATTAATTGTAAGATGTAATCATTTGTACATTTGTGCCATTTTTATGTTTTGGGATTGATTGATTTAACATGAGAAACAAGTTGAAGACACCCTTCATATTTGTCTGCAATTTCATTTACAACTGGCAAATCAGACACTTACTTAATTAATTATAGCTCTGAACTTATGTGACCCTGCTGCCAACAGGGCAGTCCGGTTACGTCAGGAAAAGTCATAACTTGTGCAACATGATTCATCAGAATGAATGGTTATGCTCCAACCAGCTTTAATACCTTATTATTTCTAAATATTGGAGGAGAGGAAAGGAGATCTGTCATGTTTGTTCTGTAGGTTTGTCGTTATTCATTATGATTAGGATGGCCTTTTTGCAGCCAGGTCGTTAACCAAGGCATATAGCCAGTCCTACTCACCCAGTACTAGGTAACCAGCTGAAGACAGGTACGACTGGAGTTGAGGGGAAGGCAGGGTTTTCCCCTGGAAAAATGTTTCCCTTGTAAATCTACCATCCCCTTTTGGATTAATGACCAGGTCTGTATTTAATTGTTTTTGAAGAAATCACCGGATTACAGGATGTTTTTGACTTACTCCCCTTGTGTGGGATAATGTGGGTGTCATAAAACAATGACCACTTGTGGACTTCTCATTTGCATGTGACAGTGTAGTCAGATCTGTATTGAGCAACAGGGATGTGGTGGAGTTTCCCCATGGCTCAAGGCCAATTTCTTTCCAGTGTTGGTCAACCGTATTTGCGGTGAGGTGTTGCAAGCCGTCTAAATCTTAATAGATGGAAACTACTCAGATCCGCGTGGGAGAAAGGCGGAAACCATGAGGAGGGGGCGGGGGGCTTACCTCTTTGTGACAATCTGCTCATTCATTCTATGAAGTCACACTGCCATATGGTGAAAGACATCAGTTATGTCCATAAAGTCAACTACTTCAACTTAACTGAATTCCAAACCACATGCTTACTATCTCAACTGATTGTGTGATAAAAGTGTTGTGTAATGTTAAATTCAACATATGAATTCAGTCAGTACTGGAAATCTCAATAAGCTATACTGATAAAGGCTTCAATTGTTTCAAATTAGGTTTTTAATCTCCCTCATAAAACACCGGTGCTATGCAAGACTTTACTATGCCACAAGCATTGAAAGTGTTCATACAACACATTGAATTCGAGGGGGCAGTTCTATTAATATTCCAAAAAAACTAATGACAAACTCCAAAGGTAACAGATGTGAGAAACTCCTCTCTTCCCCTTATTTTATAACGTCACCTCACCCATTAGCTTTAAAACAGAACTAAGTTATGGAGGTCAATAGTGCTTTCTTCCTTCTGTGTTTGCGAGGACCTAGCCTTCTCCAAAATCACAATAAGTATTTGCAGCCCATTTCATCAAATCCAATAATAAAAGCCTAATAATGAAGGCAAGTGAATGTGGTTCATACAATAATTTTAATGTTTAACTGTAAAGCACATGGGTTCTACATATATCTTCTAAACACACTGACAGGAAACACTACAGAGGGCAACATGTTAAAAAAAACAAGCCACTAGTGCCCCTAAGCCCAAAGATGGCTTATTACTTTAAGAAAAAAATGTGGAAAATTGATGTAGCTATGTGTGGTCCGTCAACTACACTAATAATAGTATGAACATCTTCATTTATTTTATTTTATAAAACATTCAGATTTGGTCAATTGTCTACACACAATATGTACAATATGTCTGGACCCCCACAATGAAAATATCAACATGGAATAGCATTTCTTACAAATATGTCTGACAAGAAAAACAAGACCCATACCTTTGACAGCTACAATGGTTAATGTTCCTGACTGACCAACCAGTCGCTAACAAAACCTCTGCGTTTACAGTCCATTTGGCAGTACTACAGAGGGAATCAGTGTCTGTCCGTGGAGCAGCCCAACACTTACATTAATGCAAGCCATCACAAAGTTTGGGAGAAACTTTGCTACTGGGTTCGGCCAGCGAAACCCAACTAAGCAACAGCCATTTCCTTTCCAAGGTCTTCAAGTCTGAAACATTCTAATTATGCGTAAGGATTAGACCTGCAATGACCTGGGCGATGACTGGATACGCATGGATAGCCCAAACCTCTTGGAATAACATCACATACACTCTCAAACCTAAGGCTTTAGAGGTCACCTTCTTTCTCCGTCTTCACCGTGGAAATGCCATGACCCTCCACATCTCCAAGGCCCTGATCAAGCACATGGGGATGCGAGGGTTGAAGGTCGATGATGGGGACAGCATGGTGTCCACCGCTGACCATCTGACTGAACTGCATCTCGGTGTAAAAATTCATGTTCATTGAGGGGTCGTCCATGGGAAAGTTCATATTGCCAAAGTTAGAGTTTTCATCCTGGTTGGCCAGAGGCATGCCAAAACTTGCAGTGTTGCCATCTTCAAGCATCTGTATGATTGAAGAGAGCATGTTCATGGTGTCTGTATCCAGAGGGCCTAAGGTTTCTTCTTGCTTCAGCTCGTCAATGGCATACTGGACAGGCTGACTTGGTAGGTCTTCTTGAGAGGCGTTTACCATGCCAACTGAGCTCTCCAGGGGATAGGAGAATTGCTCAAAGACATGAGGTGCAGCAGGCTCTGCCATCACACTCTCAGCTGAGGTGGAAAGGAGGGGGTGAAATTATTACTAATTAGTAGTAGTAGAAAGTGATATTTTGTTCACAGCTTCTTGTCAACGGTGCAACTCAAATATGAGACGGAGGTAATATAAGTTACCTCTCACATTGCACCCATCAGTGAACTTGATGTCAGGCTTGATTTTTCTTTTGCGATTGACACCATAAGGATCTAAAACACACAAAACACAGGAATGTTGAATATCATACAAGCAGAATATATCCTCAATTGAATTATACTGTGACAAACAGTTTAGTCATGGCAACAGGAACAACTGCTCATAGGAAGAAACTATGTAACAGAACCCAGGTCAAAAAGTCGCGCACAACTGCTTCTAGTCATTCCTGGCATTGTGTCTCCACAAGCTATAACTGCTGACCACAGAAACTGGGAGATGATGTCAGCAGACAACTGGCAGTTTAAGTGCTGTATTCATAAATAACCTCTGATTCATCTTAATAACATGGAAATACACCACTACAGCCTAACATGTCACAGCATCTATGGAACAACACCATTCAACTCAGCACTGAAAGGTGGCAAAGATGGCAGATGGGTCATGCTGACCTGGATTATGCGGCGTGTAGGTGAACTTGACGGGTTCGCTGTCCATGCGATCTGAAAGGCGTCGCAGGAGGACGTTGACCTCCACTTCCTCATAGATGTCCAGGTCCTGATAGGGCGGCGACTTGAAGACGATGGCTATCTGACGGTGGACATCCGTCTGGGCAAACTCAGCCTTGGCCTCCCACGACCCCCGGCTGAAGATGATCTCTATGTCATCTGAGTGGGTTTTAAAAATGCATTTTAATAAAGACCAACAACACAAGACAACTTACATATTTACATCTTAACTAGATACTGAACTGTGTGTTAGCTTTGATCCTTTCCATTCAATCTGCTACTCTGTGACTGCTAGAATGTGAACTGGATGTAACAGAACAAAAATTAACCTTTCTGCACTTTGTCGCACAGCATGTAGATCTCTGTTTTCCCTATGCATGACCCCTTCACAGTATTCAAACGAGTTATTTTCAGCTCTGATGTTGTTGTTGCCTCTGTAAAAACATACAGACAGATACACACGCATGAGTTACAAGACCCAGATAATCAGACATGGAGAAAGTTATCACGTTTGTCACTTCAATTGTACTTTCCCTTCATGAAAAGGGAAAGCGTGGTCTGTCGTGCAGTATGCTCTTACTCTTGTCGAAAATGGGGTTGGAGACGATTGGGGACAGATGGATGCTCTCGCCGTCCTCTCTCTCCAGTTCACATTGGAAACAGAGTCGGACCACGTTCATGTCCATATCCTCAATGCTCTTAGACAGGCCAGCTGATATGGAATAAAACCAAGCAATTTCTTGATGATGTGTCTACGCTCCATAACCATTCAACATGTACACATATGAAATGAATAAGGGTAGATGTATTGTAGATATATCGCTATACTTATGCCTCTCATGTTTACACAATGTATACTGTACATGTAGGCTTGGAAAATCAGCATCTCTTTTCTGGCCTTAGTTTTATCCATTAGAACTTTCAAGAACAGTTTGAAGAGCATTTTGTACATTAGCTCACTCTGTAAACAAAATATTTTTAGAGAAAGTCTCTCATCATGTGGAGTAGTTGTACTCACTGTTAAATGGATCAATGTTTTGGTCCCTTCTCTTTTTTAGGGAGAGATCAAGCTCTTTCCTACGCACACACTGAATGCCCAAGTTGGAAAAACTATGGAGCAAGAAGGTATTCAGAAGATTAACACACCATCTTTAATTTTTATAATAAAAAAACGACTTATTTGACACCACATGGAGCACTGCTGCTGTGTACCAAAAATGGGCATACCTGTGTCGGCGAGTGTTGTGTGGGTTAAGGTGAATGACACAGATGCCATCAGAACAGTCTTTACCCACGAGGCAATGGGGATGTGGGCGGTAAGGGATGTCCTTGGTGATCAGGGAAACAGTGACTCTGACATTTTTGATATCTTGAATTGGTCCTTGAAGCTGGCAGGGAGGAAGAGAGAGAGGCAGACTGTAAGCGAAACCAAAACGAAAAACAAAACGGTGCCGTCAACGGCAGACATTATGGGATGTGTCAGATTTCAAGAGGTAATTCCCTCGTGTGACCACAAGAAGAGGGTGTAGACCTCTCTGAGAGAGGACTGCCATGCAGCTCCTCTAGCTTTCTAGAGGAGCTCTACAAAGTGCAGCCTGCCCACAGAGGGGGGAAACCCCATTCGTTTGGGACCATGGGTACATTCCAGACGTGCCCTATTTTCAAAGCATGCCATAATAGCAAATAACAGATCTGTACATACAGATGCGCATTAACAGTGAAACAGGTGTAACGAGTCAAGCCACACCATCACAACTGCATTCAGGTGATTTTCAAAATCCTGCATAAACACTGTTACATTGGTGACAAGTGCTGTCATGTCAGTCCCCACCAAAATATCTCAAACAATCAAATCCAAAAATACTTCATTGTGAGTGTGAGGGCCAAATTAACAGGTAATCACATCATTAGTTTGTTCATTTCTGTACTTTTATTCAATTTAATTAAAAAACATAAATTGGGCTGAGTCAACTATTTTATTGCCAGTGTTTAAGTCATAAGTGGTCAGTGTAATGGTGAATCATCATGAATTAGCTGGTCTTGCTCAGATGTTTTAGAAAAGACCTCTTTCAAAAGAAAGACTTTTGAATTGTTCAGGGTACCTGACAGTCATGCCACTTAAATTTAGGGAAAACAATACACAACATTTTGATGCTCAGCACAGAATGTCAGCACACCCATGGCACACCCATGGGACAGGGTGTTTTCCCATTAAAACTTGTAAATACAGGCCTCTTCCATTCTAGATTCTTTATTGTGAGCCCCACTTGCCTGCATGTCAGCAAGCCATCTCATCCAAGACTCAGTGGTCTCCATTAATCTAGGACAGCCTTCTCTAATCAACACAGGGTTTCATTTGGTCAATTATCTGTTATCTTAAAAACAGGAATAATGGAGGACAGTAACTTCCAGAATTACACTCACAACATATAAAGCTGTAGATGAAAATACAGGGACAGTGAGACAGACTACTAAATATACTCTCACGCAGTCAACCCTCAAGTCTATAGCATGGTTTGGGCCTGACCTCGATAGTGGGCAGGGTCTTGTTGGCCTCGTTGCTGCTTGCGCCGAGGATGCTGCCGGCAGAGCGACCCTCGCATTCATAGCGGAACCTCATGCCCCTCTCTTTGGGCTGCTCGGTCACAACCAGCTGGGGTTTGTCCAGCAGACGCTCCAGTAACTCTGTGTCCGAGCGGGCCGACTGCCGCCCTGCCACCCCGCGCCCACACCCAGGCCGGTGGGTGGCTCCCCTGGAGCCCTTCATGGGATGAATCACTGCGGTTGGGACTTGAGGAAATGTCCGCTGGGGCTGACAAGTGAAAGGCAAAAAAAAGATTTAGAGGTGAAGAGAGGTGAGTCTGGAAGTATTTGAGCACTTCAAGCCTGACAGGTTAAGCTGACAAGTGGATGAAATGAAATCATGAGAGAATACTTTTTTTCAGTTCAAAGAATCAGTATCTGTTTGGTCAGTTTTAAACCGACAATAATCCCACAGAATACAAGGCAAACACACAACAAAGAAAAAAAAAGGCAAACAAAAAAATTCTTACAGGTTGCTGCACGTGCTGGTTGACAACAACAACTTGTCAATGAAAAACAAAATGTCTCTCGACTTGGCTGAAGAATCATACAAGACGCTTGTGGAAGAAATCAGACTTGGTTCCAGCAATTTAGGCAATTTACAATAATCTGCGTAAGGTATTAAGACAAAGACAGTTTTCAAAAACGTAAAATACGAAATGAGGACGTCTACACAAAGGGTAGTTTGTGGGCGGAAACAGCCTTGAAACAGGAAGATGGTGTGGAGCGAAAAAAGTACAGCAAAGAGAGTGAACCAATAGGAAAGCCAGAAAGTGATGAGGCTGAGCCAGGGCTGAGCAACCTCACTTTGACTCTTGTACTTCCTTAGTGTTGGTTGCTATGTGTATAAATTACTGTTCCGAGACCAATATTTGCAATCACCTTAGCGTAAAATCTATTATAAGCAGATTTACAAACTGACTCCAGAACTGCACGGCAGCATGAAGAGGAAAATCGCAAGCCAACAGGAATGGAGGGATCATATTTCAAGACTTTCTTCTTCGTCAGTAAAGACACACATTTTGAAACGCATATGTCTTCAGCTTCTCATTATCACTCTTGAAAACCAACTATTGGAAGATTTTGTGGTGCCAACATTGTAATTGGCACTTTTTCAAGCCATGCGGCAATATGCGTCAGAAACCACCGAAAGTGAAACAAAAAAAAAAGGCATCCAGTCTTAAGCATTCATGCGTGTAACGGTAATGCTACAGGCTTCGATCATGAATAAGCATTTTAAAAGCCATATTAGGAAGCTATTGCAACGGCACAAATCATTTTGCGTTTATATTGAAGTGTTACTACCAAGTTACAGAACATCTATTATTTACATTGAATACAAATAACCTAGTAACAACTTCGCCTCCATTACTGTCATGGACGTGCCTATTCACTGCAGGTTGTTTATGGAACAGATCGGCAGTTTCGAAAGATAAGTCAATATGTTTATATATAAGTTTATATATGGATACAAAAAGCTAATGTGGGCCAAGAGGCAAAGGGCTCACCTGGGAGCTTGTGCCCCTGGATACTAGTACTGGAGCGTTCTTTCTGGGAGAATCCGGGTCGGGAGGAGGTGGTGGAGGCCCAGGAAGCACGAACGGAGGTCTCAACGACGTGTCCTCCACGATATACTCCTCGATTATGTCTATACAAAAAAATTAACTTATTGAAGACAAGCAGGCTCTTTTACCTATTCATATCAACCTTGCTGTTGGCTACCATGACAGTGGTTCAAAGAACAGGTCGGTGGAAATAAGTGTCAAACTCACCAAGGTCGATATCTGTGATGGAGGAAAGAAAAACGCAAAGTTAAAAGGGTAGAAATAAGCTCTGCAGCTCGGAAAGATGCTACTGGGTTTGAAAACAAATGAGTAAGATAAAAAAAAAAGTGAGAATACAGTAGGTGTCCGCATAACCTGATAAGGCTACGGCTAATAGAGACTGTGCAATGCGCCGGTATAATCAAAACGAAAGCTTAAGCGCCATACAGAACAAACGAAGGGTGTTGAATGGCGTCATAGATGTTCATTTACAGCTCATTTACCGTTTGTTTAAAAGTAATTACCTTGACAAAAATCTCGGTAGATATTCTCTTGGACCTTACATCACCTTACATCACAACCGTTCCGACATTATCAGCCAACAGAAAGTAACGTTTGCTACATCCCATATTGACGTTAGCTAACACTAGCATTACTAAGAGTCAACAATGTCAACATACCTGTACCACCTCGCGTTCCGTTGTGGACACTCATGTTTGTCATGGTATATAATTGTGATACTTTCCAAAAGATCTCACTCCAATGGGCTCATTCGACCTGAAACTATTTCAAACTTATATATAGCTATGCTTGAGTTCGTAGCCTCTAATACTCCGCTAACTCACGTTGCCCCAGTTCTCCCTATTCCTTGATTTTTTCTCCACCCGTTTGAAGGAATCCACGCGGTTTAGCATAACAGACACTATTAACACCCCTCTGTTTACTTGCTGAAATATATCAACCTCTCACGCTTGCTCGTGTTTTTAGATTGATCTTTTTCTGCTAGATGGAAATCCCCGAGCGTCACAAATCGGGAAACCCCCAACACGTTACTGTGACAACGAATTAACACCTGAGAGGACTACCTTGAAAATTACCTCACAACTATCAACAACCCATATGAGCACAAGAAAAATAACGTCCGTCAGAGAAGCTCACATCGGAGCACTAGGAAAAGTTACTATGCCTCTGACATATTTGAACATTACGATTTCTTGACATTGCATCACCCTATTCAACACTGGTCTGTGCTGTGAGGTCATACAAATTCCTCTAGCTCAAGAACTGAACTCCATAGACCGTGTAACAAAAAGATAAAACAATTAAATGATAATGTTAGTTTTGCATGGCATGGCGAAGCAAACCCAGTAAACTATTAACTAAATTAACCTACCCCAATACAATTTACCCCAGAGCAATTGACATTTTTCAAAGATCATCAGCATTCCGACTTTACATTATTCTGAGCCACAAAATTATAAACTACTGCACAGCACCAGGATAATTCACCCATGGTTGCTGTATGACACGATTTTTATTTCCGAATTAGAAAGTCTAGTTCGACTTGGTCAGGGGAATTCTACTCAATCACGCCATCTAGAGGTATCTGAAGGACACTTCAGATAACACTGAGGATAACCTGACGCCTGACCTGATATGTTGATATGGAGCCCTCGCCCTCGACTGTACGCTACTAATTAGGAAACTGGTCACATAACATATTGTAGTCATTATGTAAACTTACCATGCCTGCCAAGTTAACATGACTGAAATCCGTGAGCCACCCCAACCCCATGATTTACGCGATTGGCCATACATTACGATCCAATTAATTTTGCAATTCTCAACACATCTGACAAACAGCAATTTGTAATTAAAATGGCATTAAAGAGTTTTGGACTAAAAACTGTCTAGGTAACTACCAAGACATACAAAACTTTGCAAGCACACAGCTAGCACTGATTAGAAATGACTAGCGTACTAACTGGTGAAACATTTATGTTATGACCCCAGCACACAATGCATAATTTAGGTGGCTAGTGGGAAGGAAAGGTGTATCTGTCATTCACATCTGAACTGAACTATATGACCAAAAGACATCAGTTAGAATGCTATCAGTGCCAACTAAGCTGTCGTTGGAGTTTTTTGAATATACTATAATAATGAATTAGAAAATACCAAACTAGATGCCTAGATAAAAAATATGCTGAAAACTGCCTTCATACAGCTGCTTTAAAGTAAGAACATTTCCATGCATTAACCTCTGATCCAGTTCATGAACACTGAATTAGCTTATATGATCCAATGGTCATTTTTTTTTTTTTTAATTAGACATGGAAATAAATCAAGAATCCCATACAATTTTACTGTACTTATGCTTTACTATAAACATGAATGATCAAACTTTAATGTACCAAAATAAAAAGCCCCATCAAGTCATAATTACGGCACCAAAAATAAAATCAAAGACAAAACAGGCTGTTTGTCTCTAACACACCTGATGGTGGAACAGGAATTTCCCCCCATTCATGATATCAATCGATGTGGCTATACTGTTAACCGTCAACATGGTCCTGCAATGGAGTGTGAACGCATAGATGAACATTTCAAAATAAAAATTCCTGGTCAATGAAACATTTCAACTATTGCTAGACAGTTTTGACATCAATACAAGTTTACAAGCTGAGATTCTGTACACTTTTCAGGACATTAAAAAAGTGACAAAGAAAAAAAAAATCATGTCATTATTAATAATATTAATATATATTAATACCTACAAGGCTGTTATTTTTTTTTTTTGTTCAAGTCTGGAACATCAACAATTTTGCTTAAAAAAAAAATGAGGGTCACAATCTTCTGCAAGTAGCATTTGGATGAGGTCAGCCATTATGACTCGGCACAGAAGCCTACCTCCGCCCCCTCAACCGCTCATGCATTTCTCACCAGCTCCCCTCAACACAGCGCTCACACATGGAATGGAGGAAAAAAGAAATCACAAGGAATCCACAGAAAAATAGCAGAGTTGCTTGACGCTTCGTGTTTTCTGCACTTTTTTTCTCTATAATTTGCTGATATGTACTGCGATCACCCTAAGTTCCCCATCTCGTATGGGCTACAATTTTTTAGTTACCCCAATTCCCCTCCCCCTCCCCAATATCACCATCCCAACAATATGTAAAACAGTACATCACATTTTTACTTCACTTAAACTGCAAAAATATGGAAACATTTTTGAAAAAAAAAAAAAGTAATTAGGAAGTCTACGTTAAATATGATTCTTCTGCTGTGGATCCCACATGAAAGAATAACAAAGTTGAACTGAATTTTCTTTTTTTGCAGAGTCAATTATAGAACACCGTATACTCCAGTTTCCGCCCCTGGCAAACAGACGCAAGAATTTTCGACTTGAAGCTGTTTGGCTACGTCTTCGCCTGAGGAGAAGGAGGGGAGATGAAGAGGATTGGAGCTTAATCATTCTTCTTCTCCTCCTCTGCTTTTTCTGTGATGGCAGCAGGCGTGGGAGCGTTGTCGGAGGCCTCCACCGGGCTGTCCTTGTTGGGCTTCTCCACTCCACTAGTGCCAAACTCATTGACACGGTTGGGATCCACTCTGTAGATCCAGCGCTGATACAGATAAATGAAGAAAACTACATCTGTTGGTGGGGGGAAAAAAAGCAGATGTCATTTTTGCGGACTGAACATTCAGAGAACGGAAAAACAGAAATGTTTGAAAATCCTTTCAAATCTAAACCATACAAGAGAAATGACAAAAGTCCTCAATCACGTTTCCATTCTTGCAAGTGACGTCATACTGGAGACTTAGCCAAGCATTAATGAAAATAACCTTTACTGAAAATATTCAGAAATCCAGACAGCTATGTAAAAAAAACCTGGCAGGAGAAAGCCAGTATTAACTCCTATATCACTGGACATACACTGTCCAACACTCACCATCTCTTAGACAGCCTATTCTGTACATCATGGGCATCTTGATGACAAAGGCAAACAGGTCATCAATGAAAGTGTTGAGTGCCTTATAGGTAAGCATCCTCCATGGGAGGTGGGCCACAGACTTCATCTTATAGTTAATGAAGAGCTGTGGTGTCATGGTAATAAAACCTGTAGAACAACAAATAAACAAGAAACAGATGGAATGAGAATATGGTTCTGGCTAAGAGAACGTTCACGCAGTATGCGAGAGCACCAGAGTGTCATTTTACCTGACAAAAAATGTCACCTGACAAAAAATGTCTCCACAACCAATTAAAACAGACTGTGCTGTGTGTTTTTTCAAGGTTACTTGGAAACTCTGGTTTTCATGGTTTTCATTTTATGGTTTGAAAAACAAAAGGATACTCACCAAAAGTTAACAAAAATCCATAAAGCATGCTCAGTACCCATGAGTACCAGCCTTTGTGCTCCACATACAGCAGGCTGTAGACAGCATAACACCCAAAGAGAGGGTACAGGCACCACGAAAGGTACTTGAAAGCCATCTGAGAGACAAGAGGGATATTTAAGGAGGAGTCCTAAGTTTGTCTCCACTTAAGTTAATGTATGTGCAGTTTCATTTCGGTGTCAATACGACTACTTACATCATCATATTGCTTGGTGGAGGACTGAACGTATGTGGACTTGTCTTTGAATACGAGTCGTGGCAATACCCCAGCAATCTTGTTCTCTCTGTCCAGCTGGAGACAAAAAAAAAATGTCAGCTTAAAACCAGAACCACTACCAATTATATGAGAGTGCTTACAGTTCTCACGATAGTAAGATTTAAAAAAAAAAAAAAAAAAAAAAAAAACACACACTATCAGCAGAAGTCAGAGCCACTCACTTTGACGTCCATGACTTTTGTGATCTTCCAGAAGTCGATGAGCAGGCCGATGAACACGCTGACCTGGACCACAAAGTTGGTCTCATTGTCCAGGATGTAGAGCAACACCACCAGGGACTGAAACACCCCAAATGTGATGGAGCGAACTGACAGGCCCTCCAGGGACTGCCGGCTGTTCCAGAACTGGATGTCTGAGGAGACAGACAGAGAGGAAGATTGAGCATTTCTACGAGGAAGTGCACCCAGAAAGAGCCAGACAAAAACACATGTTCAGTTTAATTTGGGGGAAAAAGCATTTAAATCTATTGTAGTAGACCCCAAAATATATTATGAACACTGAAAATGAGCATAGCAGGTCCTCTTTAATGTCTGCAACAGTGTGATCAACATCATGCTTATTGGTTTCATAAAACCATTTGCTGCACCTCCTTTAAGGCATGTTTTTGGAGTTACGTAGTTTTTATAGCATTTATAAATACATCTTCATAGTATGTGGTTGTGTGAACGGGACAATCCAGATCTGCCACTCCCACAGACACCCTGGGTTTTCATACTGTACCTTTGTGAATCACGCACTCACCGTTTTTGAAAGCCAGGAACTCAAAGATGCTGTGAACTATGGAGACAACGATGGTCACACCCAACAGATAGGGATTGGTCTCCAGCAAGGCCACCTGTGAAGACACATCATTATCAACTGTTGCAACTGGATGCAGTGAGCTGGCCTGTCAAGCTTCATTAGTTGAAATCTGTCCACCATTTCGTAAGGCCTCAGTCTCTACTCTACTACTGCATCTGTTCAGTCAAAATTCTCTTTTCACAATGAACCTGTAAGGAAACGTAGATACAGATCAACATTTAAACTAGTGCTGTCAAACGATTAAAATATTTAATTGCGATTAATCGCATTTATGTCATAGTTAACTCAAAATTAATCGCGATTAATCGCAAATTTGTATCTATTCTAAATGTCACTTCGTTTATACATTTTTTCCATCATTTTATTTTTATTTTAATGCCCTTATCAACATGGAAAAGTGGATAGGCTTGCTTTATGCGAATGTTTTATTTTATTGAAAACCAACATTGCCAAACAGGGCGGTACAAAATAAAATTATAAAGTGCACATCTCAAGTAAACAAGGACAGCCTATAGTGCAGTTAAACCATGGCTTAATATTTTCTTTTTTTCAAGTTTGCTGGGAACATAGCAGTCAGGCCTCTTATTTCAGAAACAATGAACAGTAACAGTTAGGTTACCAATAAAAGGTAACCCTATTACTTCTTTGCTTTCAGCCAGCTGCCTGTTGACATTTTCAGACAACAGTGAAGCTCGCTTCTTTTGCAGAACACAACTTTTAAAAGTAAACTTTCCATTCAGAAGCTTTTTATCATCCATTTCGCCATATCGCGCCGCTCACCATTCACTCAAACCGTAACGTTAGACAACTACACAGTTTTCCAGGCCAAAAAGAACGTTAATCTTAAAAAAAAAAAAAAAAAAAAAAAATTATATAACAAAAAACGTGTTAATCTCGCGATAAAAAAATGAACGGCGTTAAAATGGGTTTGCGTTAACGCCGTTAATAACGCGTTAAACTGACAGCACTAATTTAAACCATTTGATTGGCTGATATGAATCTCACCAAAGATATTTTTCTATGGTAACAAAAGGCCCACTGCTGTAGGAACTAGCCACAGGGCACAGCACACAGCACAATGGAAAGAGATAACCTAATTTATGAGACATTAAATATCAGGCAAACAAGGCCAAAGTTCTATTGTTGTCAAGAGTCCATCTTTCCCCAAATAATCATCTCTTCACAAGCTAGCCTGTTCCTTTATAGACTACATAGCAGCTGGGTGTAAAACAAACCAGCGGTGGAGAACCAGTCTGACGGCTAAAGTGCTGATGGCTTATCAGTAAGGGCCAATTCAAGCTCTACACGAACGCCTGAACAGCTAGGTTAAACCAACTAATCTTCATCACATCTCGCATCTGCTCCTTCCCATCAGTCCCTACCTTTACAGAATCTTGGTCCTCGTCTGACTGGTCGTGGGTTTCCTCGGCCAGGAAGTTCCAGGGAGAGCGGGCATTCTGGGCAGCATACAGCTGCCAGCGCCAGAGGGACAGCGGGCAGTATGTGATGCGCAGGGGCAGCTTATTCAGGGTCTCGTTGATGGGGATGTAGTCTTTCTGCAGGTTCCAGTAGTCATTGAAGTAGACTATTGGGTAGTAGTCTCCGCTGACTGCATCAAACTGCACATCTGTTAATTGCGGAATATTTTTAAAGAAAAATCAGTAACCGAAATACAGCTCTGAGTCTAACCACTCCTTTATCTCTGCCATGTGGCTTAACAGGATTGACTACTTATTAACATATATCCAATTATTAGTTACCACTAACTGAGGCAGTACTTAGAAATTATGTCTGTAATTGGTTAGTATTCGCGAGGTGCCCACGTGGGTGGAAAGTTCATGGGTGTTTATGGATGAAGTTTTTCTGCAATCAGAGCTGATTTTCACAACAACTTCTGGGTCTGGGTCTTTTGCCATCTGTTTGATCTGGCCAGGTTCTTCAATGCCCTTGTTCCGCTCATATCTCTATCCAGTCCTCCCTAACGAGTAACATCCAGGTTCCCTTATCTCGTCCTTGGTGCCTCTCTGCCCGCACAGAGTCTCTTTGTGTGCTGAATAAATGCTCAATGGTGTTGTTTGTTGTCTTTACTGTAATAAGAGTGGACATGGAAATAACAGGTGTGTGTCCAGAGTCCTGGGAGCAGAGGAGCTACTGTGTGTGTAGGTAACAGAGGCATGCAGGCGTGGTGAGGCTTACGCTGGTCAAGAGGTGGGGGAACAGACCCTTTGACCCAAGCCGTGTGGTCGTCCACCATGTTGATGGTGAGGTTGGGGTGCCAGTGGGAGATGATCTCCACAGGTCCGTGGCTCTCTGCCCTCTGGGGACAAAGAGGGGCAAGTCCAAAGACATTGTTACACCATCGATCAAACAATCCAACCACGAAGACTTTGGAATCGGTAAGAGTAGAGCAGAGCCCATTTTTACTGACCTTTATCATCTCTGGGTCTGCTTCTGTCTCGCCGGTCAAAAGATTCTTGGTCTTCATAAACTTTCTCTTCTTGAACTTGTTCAGCACTGAAAGTCAGTTTTAAAAATCAATCATTCAGAGGAATATTTTTTGACAAACGAAATGAACTAGAATTTCTAGTCTCATCATCTCATCTCATCTATCAAGGCCACCCCTAATAAGCATGTACTGATCTTTGGGATAGCTTCTCCATTAGGCCATGCTGCAGCCAACTGACTAAGGACAAACAACTTATTTAATTAATGGATGCCATGTGTAGGTTGGTTTTAGGAGACTAACTCGATTAAGATCTATCCATCACGGAGGACTTCATTACAAACAGAGATGACTTACTTCGAGAAGCATGGACAGTGGCCAGCCTGCGATATTGGCCTTTGCGCTTGGGGTCCGGGTGAAAGCCACTCTTGGTGAAGAACACATGGATGTAGAGAGAGCCATTCAGCTGGACGCTCTACAACAGAAAGGTAAAGAAACAATCATGTCAGAGGTGTATTTAAATATTGAGTAACAAAGATATTCTGTCAGTCAACACCTTATTGTAAAACAATAGTGTGTTTTTCTCATTTGACTCAGCTGACAGACATAGATAGGAACCTGATAAATATTCCAGTTTTTCTGGTTACATCAATATGCAAATGGAGGAGGCTGCTAGTCAGAATTAATTTCTTATGATTTTTATATTAATTTAGTAGTTATGCCCTGATGTCTCTTACGGAGTTAGAATTAAAGTTAAGCAGAGGAACTCTGGAGGTCTTACATGTGTTGGACTGAGCCCAGTCACACAAATGGATCAGGAAAAGAGATAAGGAGAATGGAATGTTTCCAGGACTGAGTACATTCTCTGCATCATTAGACGTTTCTTCTAAATTAAGGATGTCACGAGAACCAATTCTTTGGTACCAAGATGATGCCAAAATTCTGAAAACATGATGGTACTCGTTTTTCTACAGTACCGTAGGTACCGGGATACAATTCTGCCAGGGGTTGCATATACGCCTACAAGTGTTTTAGTTTCCCATTAAATGGCAAAAAAGAAGAATGCCTACCAGCACGGAACAATTATCTTAAAAAAGAAAAGAAAAAAGACTTCAAGATCAGTGGTGCAGCAGCAACGAAAGCTCTGTTTAGATGTCAAAAAGATATAACAGTATATATAACTGAGTATATAGAGGCCTGTTAGTGTGTTAGTACATTGTAAGAAAATAGCAGAAGTTGCACAGTCATTAACCTCTACCTGATTACTCAAAACTAATAATTTTGCTTTAGGGCCTATCCTTTTTTCTTGCATGTCTTAACCAGGTTCTGGAACTGACATGCTGTGCAATCATAAAAAGTTGACCGTTTGTAATTAAGCCCAGTATTGCTTGTTTTAAATATTTTAAAGCCTCACGCCACTGTTCTTTTTGGTAATGTTAATAGTAGTTTTGTTTTATCGATTACTTGAAGGCTATACACTACTGTTGTCTTTGTAATGTTCAAATGTTAAAGTACATGCGATTTATTGTTTTCATGGAACTTACTAAATTTCTGGTATCGTGACTATGTATTCTAAATTGCCTGGATAAAAACTGATAATGGAAGCCTTGAGATTCTCTCAGTGTGACCTACGTAAGCTGGGCCTGGTGATTAAACTAAGGCTGCGGTCAGATTCTCAAAATAATTACTTCCTATGTTCTTTCCTAACCACTTTTTCTTGACCTCAATGAAAAACGTCACAAGGTCAAGGAAGGAGGACAATTAGGACCTTAGACTACTGCCAAAAGAATCCAACTGCACTTGCACTAGGCTACGTAATTATGTGACATCGTTATTGACATGGCTCTCATCATGGCTGTCACTTACATACTTCCAGGTAATTTCACTCAGTTAGGAACCTCCCTAAGCAAAAAAGAAAAAACCTCACTGCAGCCAGAGACTTCCTGAAGTTTCTGATTTTTTTCTACCACTGCCTGATTGAGTCTCCATGTATCTACGGTAGAAAAATCACCATCAAAAGAGAGTGTGCCCCCAATCCCACCCCACCCACCCACCTCTGGTATCTCCAGGTCCTTGTAATGTTCATAGCACCCTTCTTCTCCTATACTCCAGTCTCCATAGACTAGATCTTGCTGGAACCAGAATAGTGATCCTGTGTCATTGAAGTCCGTAAATATCTCATCTTGAGAAATATACACAGCGAGATCCTACAATGAACAGAAAACAGAGCAGAGTCAGAGAGCATTCTCTAGTGTGCACTTCAAGAATATGTATTTAATATGTGAAGGACTTGTGTGGAGGCAAAGGGCTGGTGGGGCAGCCTACCATGAGGGTATCCTTGGGAAAGAGGTTACGGCTGGGAAGTCTTGGTACACCGGCAGGCGTGTTGGGATCCGGAGTTGAAGACCCACGACGGAACCAGCTACTGATGGCCCATATGACAAAGATCCTATAGACGGAGGGTTAAAGAATGTCAGCTTAACTCTGAGGGTATAACGAATGCCTGGCTTCAACACTTACTGTGAGGATAAAATATCACAACAGATAAAAGCAAATAAAACTTTTAATGCTTGCAATTGAATCAACAGGTTTAAGACTGGATCTCATACAAACATACAGCATCTGTATTTTTAGGTCTAGTGGGCAAAGTACACTGGCTTGAGTATGCCAAAGGAAAAGCAATCATTCACAGACTATGAACGGAAAATGCAGTTAATGCAACAAATCCAAAGTCCGAAAACATGCCGTAGTTACATGCGCAAAGCTCCAGAGACTTCATTTTCAATCCTAAAACTTGTTTTAATCCATCATAGACAGAGGAAACATCCATTCCCTTGGACCATGTCGCAACAGTGCAGCATACTTAAGTGTACTCTGCCAAGGGAGTCATTCCTCTGACACCAATTACCACTGCTAACACCCCTGCACTCCTAAATATAATATCAATGCTTCAGCTCTAAAGCTGGATGTTTCTAGACATGGAGCAGCTCTAACGCTGTTCTAGGAAGGCTTTTAAATAATCAAGCAGGCGTCGTGGCATTGCCCATCAGCACAAGCCTAATGAATAATGAGGGAAATTAAAGGATAACCGTTGGCAACAGTACAGGAGGTACAGTACAGGAGGTTGCTAATCAGCCTCTTCAGATGCACTTGGGATAAATAACTAGCTAGCTGTATTTGGCTATATCCAACCCATAATAGCTAACCCTAAACCTCTATGTCCATAAACAGCAGCTTTCTAACATTCCTCAAAGTGGTGTAGTGTGCACAATGAGCACTTTGTGTTTTAATTCCAATTTAATGGGTTCATCAAAAAGATTAAACTTGTTACTGATTGTTAATACGTAGTATGATAGAATTATCAAAATGTTTTTGTATGCATGGCCCATTTTACACCAGCGCATGGTTTCCGTAGACTGAGGTGGAATATATAGGTCACATCAATGAGCATAAAAAAACCGCACAAAGAACACTAATAGACATAAGCAGACACACACCTACCAAGACTCTGAAAGTAATTTAACACCTCCCCAATATTATACTTCCCTTGAATCCCAAATAGATTGCTTAATCAAAGGTAGTTTTCAGGGTCCTAATAATTCAGCTGGATGGATATCAGAGCCTGACTATGGCTTATAATTGCACCCCAAGCCATAATGAGTGCATAGCCTGTGGCTTCAAGCAGAAAATTGCAATCCTTTGTAAGATCTAGATGGACATTTAGAACACTTCCTGAGGAAGTTCAATAACTGCATAGTTAGCCTGAAAATGATTATATTTGGATTTAAATGGTTATACTGGAGTATGAGAAGTATGAGTCTACCAAATACTCTTCACCTGCCACACCTCAGTAAACTGTTCTATCAAGAGAATAGGAGTGAATCAACATGAAGCTGAGCATCTTGACTGGACTCACCTAAAGAGAACGCCCTTGATGACCTGCCATGCGTTTTGAGGTGGCTGTTGCTGCTGTGCCGGATCCTGTGCAGCTCCAGCTGTCTCTGCAACCTGGTCACCTGCAACCTGGTCAGCTGCAGCCCCGCCATTAGTGCTCACCACCTGCAGAATATACACACTGTTAGATGGGGATGTTTTTTTTTATTTTATTTTTTTGCCCTAACTGAGTTGTATTTCTAAATATCCAACTCTACATAATACATAAACACGTTCCCCATCAAGTTAACCTTTTTTAAAGAAAACGTAGAGAGCAAGCTGCCGATTACAGTATTTTATGTAATTTTATAAAACAAACCTGTGTATCCGCAGCACCCCTCTATTAACTGCAGTTTATTGAACGTTGTGTCATGCCATGCAGTTGTGGTGCGAGCAGTAAGTGTCATTTAAAAGTTGTATGAAGTAGGAATGGTCATTTCAAGCAAAAATACTACACCAACACCCCCTGTCCACACACACACAAATACCTCATTCCCATAGAGTGAAAACCCTTTAATGAGCATTTATTTAATGTCATGGTGTGGCTAGTCATCTAACTAATGTTAGTCTCCTGGATTTTTGTTCTTATTCTTCTTCTCCAGAGAAACGCGATGGGCAAAAAACGCAAGTCGCTCACGCACCAAATCTTGAGCATAAATTCCAAACCAGTGTATCTTCTCACGCAAGTTTAGTTACCTATAATATAATACGCAAATTTACATTTTCCCTCAAATCTTTTTTCGGCTGATTCCTTGAAAGCTCCCGAATCTAATGCACCCATTCCTACCAATTTCCATCCGCCAAATTTCCCCAGAGGCCATTCATCCGATTCTCACAAAATGTAGTGTACGAAATCTGCATACCAATACCATGATGATTAAAAAAGTTCTTCCGGGACTTCCGATTCATCAAAACATTTAAAAATGATGTGTCTGAGAGCGTGGCCCATAATAACGCTGCAGCCAATATCTTCTGATGTAAAGGTCCAAACGTAAACAAACTTCATACATACAATCACTACAACATTCTCTGGACACATGCTAAATTGTCAATCTCTCAAGAACCACTTAACATATAAGAGTGAAATTTGGTGTACTGGTGTACTTGGCCTCATTTGATCACATTTCCTACAGTGCCAATTTGCCCGCTCATCAAAATGGCCGACAACAGCCAATCAAATTTCAATATTTTAATCTTTGCCAGTGGCCCACCTTCATGAAACTTCATAGGCTCATTCATAATGGAACATAAAAGCTATGGATCAGATATGAAACAGATCAGCCACAGGTGCTGCAATAAGCACATTTACGTTTTGTTTCATAGCTTGGGATCCGCATGGGTTTTTCCCCTCAGATTGCTTATAAACTGCTAAATCAAAGTGCTCATTCCCACCAATTTTCTTTCCCAAAATCTATTTCATGAAAAGGGCACGAACTCAAACTCATCTGAGGCTACTCATCCCATCATCACGAAAATTGGTGTACATAGTCTTCAGACCATCCTGACAGAGTGATTGATTTGTAAAACCGTTTCCAAGATATGCGTCAATCAAATTTGAGGCCCTGGCTTACAATGACTCTTTGGCCAATATCTGCCTCCATCACTACCACATTCTTTGGACGTTACAAGATACCAGATTTTGTGAAATTCATAATTCATTCATCCATAGAGGCACTGCAACTGACATTTAAAAATCTCAAGAACCACTTAAGCTAAAACTTTGAAATCTGGTATGCTTACACTTGATATACTAAATGTGCTCACATCTCCTGAAGTTCCACTCCTCAACAAAATGGTTACCAGGGGGCAATCAAATTTCAGCAGTCAATAAAAGGACAATCTTAATGAAAATGTGTAGGCTCAATCATATAGAAAATATGTACCCAATTAAAATGAAAAAGAAATCAACAAAAGATGTCACTACAACAAGCTACAACTAATTCCCCTCTGTTCCTCTGACATGGTTTGGTTTTTCTTCTAAATTGATTTAACCTTACATTCTTATATACCATTTCTAAAATTAAAATGTTTTTTTGAGGTCAGAGGTGGATCCTACATTCAATCAACATTAGCAATACAACACTGCATACAGCCGATTTCTTAGCACGTAACAGTTGGTTTATGGTGGCATCATGATACCAATTACTAAAGAAACAGACCAGTAATTGGGATACAATGAAACGTTTGGTTAAAACTAAAGAAACAGGCCTTCAACCTGAGTACTGGCATGCAGAAGACACCAGTAATGCAAGTTTAAACCACAGTTTAACATTAGGTCAATATGCAGCCTAGTTAGTTAACGCTTGTTCACATAGGAGGGCCAGCTGAAGAAGGCTAAGTTAGTGCTGTTGGCAATGTTTGACACGTTTCAAGGACGTCACTTAATCTTCAAAACGAGGAGCGGATATCAATGGAAATGTCACTTCCTTCACATCGAAAAAATTGAGCATTACTCACATATTCAGTGAACGCGGTTTGCGTCACTAGAATATAGAATACTAGAATAATATCAGGAGATGAGTTTAAGATTAGACTATATAATAACAAATTGAACACACTTGTTGGTTAATTTAAGGCGAACTGGTATTTGGAAGTGTCGTGTATGTTAATGTGATTTAGTATTAGGCCAAAATGAACCTTTCCTTTCACTATGACTATCTCCTATGAAAAGAAAATCAGTGAGCTCAGCACTAAGTTAACCTAAACCTACACCGTGGACTATTGCAGAATAACCCTAAAATGTACTGGCTATGACTACAGTTAACAAACCAAATAATATGTTGTAGCTCGGTAAGGATACAAGGCATCCCTACCGACCCATCCAGAAATGCTTTTTACAAGCAGTCATCAATGGCTCATCAAGCTAGCCTCAGTTTTCAAACGTTACCTGGGGCGACAGTGAGCTAGCTTGCGATTCTAGCTAGCTCTACAATATAGCAAAGTGAACTAGCCTAGCAGCTACCTAGCTCTCAAGTGTTAAGTCATTAATCAGATATTCGAATACTGACATTATCACTCCGTTTGTCAAGCCTAGTCAAATGTATGAATGGCGCTATAGCGAAGTCTGCTTTGGAGATCGTTAACTAGCTCAGTATCATTAACAGAGGATTACCCAACGCAAATATCATAAAACAGTGAAAAGAGAAAATGCATATGATGATTAAGATAACCTTGCTAAATTAGCCTGCAGGCTAACTAGCTTTAAACCGTTCAAAAACCAGTCAGTTTAGTCTTTTAGAGAGCATGCTAAATCAGCTAACTAGCTAGTGGACTTGTCTACGTATACTAACGTGAGAATTCGAGCAGAAATGATGGCAGGTAGTTTTCGCACCCAGTATAAATAGTAACATAGTGGGTGACCCTTATATTAGTTCAACTGTATTTTAATGTTCATCATACGACATTAACGTTAAAATGAAACGTTCCCCGTAGCTTGCTTCGTAGGGTCGGAAACAACCCGGCTTTCCTCACTAGCGATAGTGAATTACGGCAAATGTGAAGAGTAATCACCCGTGATATATGCCAATGACAGACTCAAAAAGATGTCTCATCAAAAAAACATCTGATGTACATTTATGGACTGTAATATAGTTGTATTATATGCTTACCTCGCCGTTGCTAACGGTGGTTTCACTGGTAGCTTCGTTCTCCTGCGCCGCCATCTTACCTGTCTCTGTCGCACACTGCTGGTGATGTGCAATCACATGCCTCGCGTGAATTCAGATTGCGTAGAAGCCGATTCAACTGGGCCTCCGTAGTGCTGCACATTTAGGCCACGCCTACCTGCACAGTGAATCAGAAGTGTTTCACTCCATAGACATAGACATAGTATACTATACTATAGTATACTATGTCTATGTTTCACTCAACCTGACCAGTCCAAGCATAGACCTATGTCTATGAGTCCAAGGCCTGTTAGGCCTCGTTCGGATAGTCTTTTTTCTTTAGGAAGGATCCTAACTATCCTTACATCCCTTTACTGGCTATACTAGCCCCTTGCACAGACTTAACCACTTATATTCTGCACTATCTCTTTGCACTATCCACACACAAGCACAAGAACACTATCTTTGCACTATCCACGGAAGCACAAGAACACTATCTTTTTGCACTATCCACACTAGCAGCACAAGAACACTTTCCTCCTGGGTATCTACATCTACACTGTCACAATCAATGCATATTGTACCATAGGGTCAGACACATTCTTGTATCTGTAAACTCCCCACTCCTTGTGAACATGTTCTCCCTATGTGTATGTGATTGATGTATGTATGTCTGTGAGTTGTATAAGTGTATAAGTGTATAAGCTACTGGATGACCTAAATTTCCCTCTGGATTAATAAAGTATCCATCTATCTATCTATCTATCTATCTATCTATCTATCTATCTATCTATCTAACTGAGTGAAATGACCCGGAAGTATGTAAGTGACAGGCATGATAAGAGCTGGTCAAATGAATGCTTAGGAAATGTTAAAAATGCTCTAAATGCTTAGGAAAGCTTCAATGCTTCCTTTCATATATCCTTAAGCATAGGGTACACTGGAGCATCCTTTACGAAGGAAAGGAGATAGTATTGCCCCACAATTCCTTGCGACAGCAACAACAACCCAACCAACAATCAGCTTGACCCATGTCAAAAACATCCGCCTTTGACAATTAGTAGCCTAGTGTAAGTGCATTTGGTTGTCTTATGAATTCTACTTCACATCTTTCCTTGACCTCATGACGTTTTCCATTGAGGTCAAGGAAAAGGGGTTAGGAAAAGACAATAGGACAGACTATCCGACTGCAGCCTTGGAAATTCTCTGGCCAAAGATTTGTACATAGTGGGGCAAGGTACCTCATGAAGATCCACTTCCTGCAACCTAGATTGCGAGAGGAGGGTCACAAATCCCCCTTTATGCCGACCAGAGGAAAATGTTAATCAAGTTCGTTATCGTGAGGCAAACGCAAAGGCTTTTTCAAAACAGATTTCAAAATATAAATTCATATAAATTCAAGTTCAGGGCTCAAGCCGCTTACAGCAGGTAAGGTCTTTCCAGGGGCCACCACTTGATAGATGCTTTCCGTAGCCCAGGCTAGTGGCATAATTGAGTTTCTAATGCTGAACACTGACTGGACGACTAAACATTACCTTAGGTGACATACTGCACTGAAGTTGACCAAAATGTAGCATTAACTTTTATACCTAAAATAACAGCTTGAAAAAAATTGTGCCGCTACAATTACTTTTAATATGGAGAATGGCCTCTCCGCCATTGCCATCAGGGGTCTGTAGGGAAAATATTGCGGTATGTAAGATTTCTAGAGCCGCCCGGCTCTTTGTGTCTGAGCATGCACGACTAGGATCGGGTAGTGACAGTCACTATCGGAAGAGCTTTTACTCCTTGGCGAGAGCTGAAAGACACATTTGGATACAAGTTCGATTCAGAGCTAGCCATCTTTTCTTGACTGTGTTAGCAAAGTTGTTGACTCGCTAGTTTGTCATAAACGAGGAAAGCAAATTTCAACAGGTTTCGCCGCTAGGGGGAGCTACAAGCCAAAAACTACTTATTGCTGCTTTAACACTTCCTGGTTTAAAAATAAAAACCTACACACACCAGCCAGAGACGTAAAAGGTAAAACCCTGACGGTGGTAAACCTCCTAAAAGTAGAGCCCTTAGGCTTGATTTTGCTAGGAGAATGATAGGGCTCTTCTATTCAGAGGTTTACTTCACCCAGGCTTGTCACTAAACCACAAAGGCCACTTGGAATACCATCCGGCTGTTTTAGTTGCGCAATAAGTCAGCCTAGAACATGAACGCAGCCATATCACATCAGGCTTTGTAAAAAAAAAAAAAGAGGTGGTCACCCAATCGTTTTCAGGATTGGATGGCAGTCTGTGGAAAATATTTAGAAATGGTAACAAAGTGGCGAATAAATGTTAAAGCAAGTTGTGATTTCAGGTCTGAATTTCAATTTCCAAAAGCAAACCTTTGAATTTATTGTTTTCTCCTAATGCATGAAAATAGGCTTGGCTACTTCATTGCTTTGATAGCCTTTACAGTATATTCAAAGGACTAGCCTAAATACCAGTATAGCCTAGCCTGAGCAATATCTTAAAGAAATCTAAAGATAGCCAACCATATATTGATTAAAGGCAAAATGGATGGATGAGTTATGGTGCAGTCACATGGGAAAGAAACTTTAACATTACTGTAATAATGTCAGCAAAGTTAGTAACTGTCTATACCAAAGGTAGCCTACTGAAAAGAGGTCTCCTGTGGAGTCTTTGACTTTAGTTTAGGTCAGTTTATATCAACACTTCTTTTAGAGGAGGATTTATAAATAGGCCTATCTCCATGGTCTCAGCAATAGGCCTGGTTAACATCTAATTCCCTGAATGGGTAAAGATGACAAAAGTGTTGGTATGTCAAATAATCCATAAAGAGTAGGACCACTAGTAACGATAATTCTTTAAAGAAAGTTAAACCAGCATTATAACAGTGTCAAAACAGGGAGCACAACTGCAGGTTTTACACATACAGGATTGTTCAGCATGATTGTTTTTATCAATAAAACTGTACAACAATATTCCACAATATTAAGTCTTCCAATAGACAAATAGACATCACGGTTCTATCCTATCACAGTAGGTTGAAACAGTATTTTTACATTAGCATATCATCAGTCTCAATCGGTATGAAGTGGTTGTACATACATAAACAACTGCACTATGCACATGGAGACTGACCAGGAAGGTCAGTTTGAAAGAATTATGATAGGTAACATGCAGGTGCAAAAATATAAATTAGTTGTATATTATTCTTGTTGAGACGAAAGCACCCACTTCTTCACTGAGGAGATTTGTCCAAGAGAATGCTATGTGAGATAATAAAACACATTCACTGCGGACAACCCTTCAACAAGACATACTAAAAAAAGACTAATAAGCAACACAGTAAAGGGCACTACATGGAAGTTTGGGAGAAGAGTGATTTGTGTCAAATTTCTTTTCAGCTGACCTCTCCAGCTGCAACATTTGCATGGGGCCGGTTCTCAAGCTTTCTCGGCACAACATCTCAAATTACATCACCAAAAGACATCAGTTTGCACATTAGAAAGCTTTAATCAGTGCCAGCTTTGTGTTTGCAATATTTTTATCCTTCTGCATAGTTAGCTTACTTTAGACAAAAACTCCATACTGTTGCTTTAGGAGCCAAGGTCCGATACACCCAATGATAACCCAATTTCTTAGTAATGTTTTTAAATCAAACAGAATATTTTACCGTCAACACGTTTTAAGAACAGCTTTAATGGGCGGGTACAACTAAAATTTCAATCAATCGGCGACGTGAGGAGGAGCCACAGACTACTCGCTGTTGGGCAAACACCGTTGCCATATTTCAGCGTCAATCTGCCTCATCTGCCCAATAACGCTGCTTGTCAGTTCATATGACTGAGGAGTATCTATCCAGGAGATGGTTTGTAGATCAGTGGTTGTGAGGCCCATACACTTCATGCGCATGGACATGAGCAGTGTTGAACAGCGGTTGAGTAGTTGGGCGGTGGACAGAAAAAATGATCTCCTTTGATTTCGGCGAAGGCGTAGGATATTCGTGGTTACAACCAATGTAACTGTACTCATTTGCATATGTTGTTACTTTGTTTATCATTAATCGGTTTCCACGTTGTTCGTGGTACTACATAATGGATCGAGTAAAGAGTTCCATGCAGCAAGTACCGAACCCAATTCCTAAAGTGCTCAGTCGTCGGACCGGAGGTGCGAATAGTTTGGAAGTTGAGAAGGAGAACTTTGAGCGCAGTCAGGTAAGCTGAATCTGGAGAACTGCATAGTGCTGACCAGATTGGTTAATTTATTAATACGAACTGTTCAGACTTGAAAGGTAGCGTTCCTCCCGCTGTTTTAAGCAGCGATAAAAAAGACAGAGCACAACTGAAATACATACAGGCTATGTCTAGGCTAGCCTACGATTTTTTTCAATGTTGGTTGGTTTTTGTAATCTCGAAGATATTAATCGTTAGCCTACCTTTATTGGTGTCATATTGTGCACTTCATTTTTGTGAAACAACACTTTGTTTACCATAGATGGCCAATTACTGGCCTAGCAAGCTTAACGGTCTAACACGAATTTATGTTTAAATATAACTATATGTAAAATTTGCCAGTATTCAGTCGTTAATTATGTATAACTGTCAAGTTATGATTTTGGCTAGTTAATTTCACCATTGTGTTTTGTGCCATGTTCTGACGATAGCGTCAAATGGATTTCACTGGGTATGCTCTTCACTGCTGATTAACTTCGGAGTAAGATTCATGTTTAGATAAATAATAGAACATTTAGAAAAATATATATTTCATTGTTCATTAAGTCAGTACATTTTCTAGATACACAATTTACTTTGCAGTTTCTGAGAGGGCCATCCCACTTGACAATAACGGTCAACACTGCTTTTTGGAGTTTCTCAGTTGACCTTTTTGTCGACAACATTTTAAAATAATTGTATGTATAAGGCAAGGTTACAGACTGTCTTTGACTGTTACAATTCCTTGAAATCTTCAGATCATGATAGATCTTCAACATTACAATTTAGGCCTTCATATAGGCAGTTATTGGCCGGTCCTGTGTGAGATAGATTTCCCTACAATTGTTCAAAAAGGTAATACTGTAAAAATTCCGACTTCAATAAGTGAAGCCTGCTTTTTAATCTGAGATCTTTGTGAATGGGCTTGGAAGTGGTCCTTTTAAGAAGTTGTACATAGTGAGTTCAAGTGTTTTGTGTAGTGGGAGGTATACTATTAAAGCGTATAGCCTCGGGACAAGGGTCTGGGAAAGTGCATTCCGCAAGGGTGCAGAGGAAGTGTGTGTGTGAGAGAGGAGATTGTTGATGGGAGACGTATAATCAACATTGTTCCTGCCAGTCCTGAAGATTCAAGAATCAGGGAAAGCGTGCATCTATGTGCGTGTATGGTGGGGGGTGGCAGCGTAGCTGCTAAAGCCTAAAGCCTATTGTTGCCACATCAGATGTGGGCGACTGGCAGATCTCATGTTATCAACACAAAGAATTTTGCCTTGATGTCTGGGGCTAATTGTATGGTGATTGTACATGCTTGCATTCCCCCTTACCTCCCCCACCCACCCACCCACTTCATTCTTCCCAGGGCTGGGGAGACAGAGCGCCGAAAAGTAGGTCACATGAATCAAGCTGCAGCAAACTGCATTGCTGGTGTGTTGTTAGCAGCAGTTAGCAGAGCTCATCCATTTTGTTGTCTCTGGCTTTTCGTTCCTGTCTAATCATAAAACTAAACAGTACATTTCATGTGAGGTAATAGGTTGGATTTTGCTTAACCGGCATGCATATCCCAACCCACTACTCCCCCTCCCCTTCCAAAAATTGCACAAACACTCTTCAGCCACCCCCCTTGTTTGCAACTAGGACAGGGACATGGATTATAGAAGCTGGTGTTATGAGACGCATGCGCAGCAGCCATCTGTTAGGCCTGGTCACTGGGTCACACACTGGCTGGAAGATCTCTGCCACTGGAATCCGCAGTGTGTACTGAATGCAGTGCAGTCAGCACATATTTAGCTTTTCCCCTCAGACATTATTTCATTTTTTTTTGCGTAATGGACCTGAGGTGACTGTGGCAATTTGTTTTGGTATAGAGTGGTATCTCAAAACTGCCAAACAGTTTACAGACACAGAGGATATTGCCTGTAACAAAATGCACATATTCACTGATTTGTTCCCCAAGTCACTGAATGTAGCCGACCATAATTTGAGATGAGTTTGTTTTGATAGAAACCTTCCTGACAGCTATTGCCATAACAGCAAAAAGGCATAATGCGCTGTGCTTTGCTGCCTCACTCCACAGATATAAGGGCACTAAGTGAAAACAGCAGAGTCATTAAATTGGGTTTTACTTAGTCAAAATGGATTGGTAACTGAACTTACCATGCAGAGGAAAGTGGAAACTGTTAACACGACTGCATTTAGAATTCTGGTAGACATGTTGCCACCCTATTCTTTCACACATAATCATAAAAATAGCTGGAACACAGATAAGACCGTGATGATGTAATGTTGACAGATTTTAATGGAGACTGCCTATCAATGCTATTTTTTGGATGATTACTGTTAGCCTGGTACAACCAGACACAAATTCACTTGTGAATAGGATCTGGCCACACTCCATTGGGGTTTGTTTACAGTTGCTGCATCCTAATGGGTGTAGTCTTTGGGCTAATTTTGAAACCACAACCTTTAACCAACCGGCATTAACCACTATGGGATTGCTATACTTCCTACTTCACCACTAACGGTGCAAGCTGATATATTAGTCTTTTTTCAAACCCTGCATACTCAATTCATGTTAAGAATGCAAATCAAATTGCAAGAAGCTATTATATGGTTTTATATAGGCCAGATTAGACTAGATTTAAAACTTTTTTTTTGCTGATTATAATCTTAATTGTGCTGCCAGCATATGTGTAAATTTGTGAGGTATATAAAAAAAAAACTCAGGGTACTATGGTTTGTCAAGCTCCAGACTCTCATATTCTTATCTTAATGAGCTCAAGACTTCCAGCGTGAGGTTATAATCACAAAAATACAGTTGGTCGTGATATTTTTTAAATGAGGGAATTGTTCGTTTTTGTCAGTTGTCAGTGGATAAGTGCTTGGCACAAACACAGATAATAAGGCACACACTCATGTATACTACCGGTATTATGATATAGGATGTTGTAATGTGTAACTAACTTCTTAATGTATTATTTAATTTCCTATATATAATGTATAATTTAATTATGATTTTCTGTCATCCTTACTCCACCCTCTCACCCACTCTCTCTAGAATAGAATAGTTACACGCACAGTATATATGATATACATTTACATACATATACTGCATGTTCATCTGTATTGTACCGTATGTATGTACATATACAGATAAGATTTGGGTCTACAAGTTTTTAGGGTGCACCATCTTTATTGAACTTCATCATCATCTGTTTGTTTAGTCCAAGAAATGACCCACCCAAATGAGTTCCATGCTGTTTTCAGCCACGCTGCATGCTGCTGTAATAGAGGTTTTTCTCTCTTTCCTTTCCTGGAATGCATTGCAGGGATAAAATGGTTCCTCTGTGGTTTAAAATGTAGTGCATTGCAAATGAAAGGGTGTCCACATCAATGCTCTGTAATGACAAGAGAATGGTAGCACTTGTGGCAATATAGTGCAGACCAAAATCCGCTTTAGAATCTGGAAGGAATTTGTTTGGATGAAACTGCTCAAAATGTCTGTAAAAAACACACAGCTTTATTTTAAATTAGATTTCTTAACTTATGATTATGATAGCTTCGGTCAGTGGATGGTTCCTAAGTTTTCAGATTCATAAATCATTTATTATCAATTATTTAATGGACAGGAACCTTTGATTGCTAGGTTATGGTTAGAATATCTGGTGTTGCCATTGAGACTAGTGAATGGCAAAGGCATAGAAAGCCACAAAGCAGTAGACAGACACACACACACACACATATGTGTGTGCTCCAAAGTGTTTCAGTGTTGATAGTGAGTAGAATCAGTGTCCTGTTACTGTCAGTAACATGTAGTTTTCTGGCATACAGTGGCTTGCGAAAGTATTCAACCCCGAAAGTCATCACCATTTTCATGATTCATACAAACAAGATGGTATATACGTGATGCATACAAATTGATAGTGGATAAGATGGGAAAAGAGCGTTCAAGTATTGTAGGACAGCTGAGTGGGTATACAGTGTTCTCGTAAGGTTACTAATACTAAGGGTAAGTAGAGCAATGAAACAGAATACTATATATCGATGGTGGCAGTTATTTACATTAGGGCTAAATAGGCTAGCCTAGAGTATGTTTGTATCATGAGCTGGTTAAAATGAATGCATGACAATGTGGTTGGGATGGGTAGGCTTCTGAGGGTTTCTGCAAGTAGATCAGGTGGAGAGTTTAGAACAGCATCCCACAGACAGACAGTTTTGTCTAGGAGGAAAGAAAAGCGAAAATGTGAGTGGGCAGAGCTTGGTTGCCTAATATGTGTGTAAGTACTTAATCGTTATGGTGATCAGGAAAAGTGTTTCCACCGCCATCAGCAAAGGTTGTGCTATAAGAGAGAGAAGATTTGGTTGGTAAACATCAATTTGGTAAACAGGTAAAGAGATACATTTAACAACAATTAACATATTATGGCCATGGTAATATGGCCATTTTATCAGTATTAATGCCTTATCATAGAAGGAGGTGAAATGGGAGAGGCAGTCTGGCATGGTGTGTGGGAATTTTGTTTATGTTTATGTTTAGTTTTGTTGAGTTATGGTTGGCTGACATGGTGTATGCAAATTGGTGAAAAAGGATAGCAAGAGTGGCTGGATACAACAACAGTGCACAATTGGCTGGCGATAGCCGCAACATGCTGTACCTGGGATTCGCATGTGCTGTCTGTTGCCCAATTTCATTCATGTTGGGAATTTTGTGTATGTGTAGTTTTGATGAATTATGTTTATGTTGGCTGACATGTTGCTTGAGAATTTTAGTTGTACAAGAATAGCAAGTGTGACAGGATACTGGCTGGAGACAGCGGCAACATGTGCCGCATGCTGTACCTATAATCTGTAAAGGCCTCCTACACAGTACAAAATGCTGTCTGTAGCCCACTGCTGCCCACACAACAACATGGCTGACAAGAAGTATAAAGTATGTTGCGACAGGTGCCGGGTTTTAATGCATTATTCATTACTACAGTATGCTGTAAAGAGGAATCTCTTTAGTTTTGATTTAAAGATGGAAAGGGTGCCCGCTTCTCGGATGGAGACAGGAAGATTATTCCACAGAAGGGGAGCTTGATAGCTGGAGGCTCTGCCTACTATTGTGCTTTTTGATATTCTTGGAGTTACAAGGAGACCTGCACTCTGGGAACGAAACTGGTCTTGGTGGGCAGTAGGGGACAACTAGTTCCTTGAGGTAATTTGGAGCTAAGCCATTTGGAGCTTTGTATGTTTGAAGGAGTACTTTGAAAAAGGTTACTGTCACAGAATGTATTAAGCAGAAATGTTTATGTAATGCAGTCTCATATAAGAATGCACACACAACCACATACGGGATGATGATGATGATGACTGCTTTAAGTTAGGAAATAGACAGGCATGACAGTCACAACTGTGCAGCTTCAAATGGCCCTGTAAGACTGGTGCTAATTTAGTTATGTTTGGTAGTTAATAGCACAATGCACCGTTCGCTTCAGTGCCAGGAGTCACTGTAGTTCTGCTTCTATTTGCAGTGCCTTTTTGGTAATGTGTGTAACTATAATCGTGTACTTGTCGTGGACTGTGTGTAATAAATTGTATTAGCTTATTGCTTCCTTGTTAGTCAACATTTTGTGTGTTGTGTACTGGGCTACAGTACATGCTGGTTATCATCAGATCTTTGAACTGAATGTGAGTAAGAGCTGTAGTGGTGGCGATATTTGAGAGGTAATTACTTTGGCTGCAGGCAATTACTTTGTTGTGACATCATTTTATAATGTGTAATCTGTCTGTCATTACAGCTGTGTCAGTGGACCCACTGACGGAACCACATAATACTGGAACTGAAAAGCCATTAATGTGTATCGTTCTCATGGTATCGAAATGGATACAATATTTATTTAGCAGTAATAACAATAGTGGTTATAATGCATTGTGTTTTATTCAAACCTGCCATTTTTATACCTGTTGATAATATGTATATAGTGCAGGGCAAGAGCTCTTTTAAAAAAATAGCAAATTATGTACAAAGTAACCATAACCCTAAAAACATTGTAGAACACTTGCTATTCTCACATTAAAGGCCACACACGACTATTTATGCTGGTAGCTTTCAGCAATGGAACATTGTCTTCCCAACTTCAATATTGAAGCATGAAATCACGATCATGCTACCCAGACAAAATGATGTAAAACTGAACAAATAAAACCACATTCTCTCGCTGCCCTCTCATTCTCTTTCTTTCTGAGTGTGCTATCTTTTCCCCCGTGCTCTGTTGGCGATCTTGTGCTCTGTCAGTAGTGGAATGTTGGGGAGGAGCCTGGCTGTGTCCCTCTGGCACTGCAGGACTCAACAAGGCAGACCCCGGCATATTCACAATCCCCCTTATCTTTCACTCGTCCCTCTCTCCTTCATTCCTCCCTTCATCTACTCACCCTTGACTGTCCATTTGCCGTTTGGCACACTTGGTCTAATCAGGGTGTAAGTGCAACTTTCCTCTCTTGACCTCACCTCCTGCTGCACCTAATCTCTCTTCCCCCCCTTGCTATAATTCCATCAAATCTCCTCTCCTCCCCCTTTAACATTATTTTGCTGGGTAACATGGAATGCACACTAAGATGGAGAGATGGAATGCATAGAAATGCCTGACATGGCAAAGAATAGCAGGCCTCACCCATGGTGTCCCCAGTCTGGCCTTGGATTAAAAATGCCATGCATGGGTGACAGTGAGTGCGGTATTCACAGCTATGCCCAGTTCATTGGTATTGATGTTAACTTCCATTAGGCTGCTAATGGCACTGTGGACCCACTTGTTTGGGTGGCACCTACACCCACCGTGTCCATGCGTCAGAGTTTTCAGTGCTTAAATGTCCAAGTCTGGTTTAGCATTGTAGAAGAACAATGGTTAAATGTTGGGGGATTGCGTGCAAACAATAACAAATATTTAGTTGTTAAGGTAAACCGTGTTTAGCCATTGTTTCGGTTATGGTCTTATACTTAAGGGACATAACATCGTAAACAATATGAGGAAACGGAAGAGTGTGTGGCTAGCTGGGATGGGCCACCAATTTTACACTTTAATTTACTGAGTTGTGGGTGACGCCACCCAGCTCAGATCTTGGCCTGCTCATCATCTGCAAACCCCAATCTGGCTAAAAAAACTCTGTTGTGTCTATTGGTTGAGTATAAAAAAGAAAAATTATCACCATATTTTTGGTTTCCATTATTTCAGTTGTACTTTAGTCAGAGTATAGAACTGATTCCTAAAGCTTGACATCACATAGTTTTCTCACCTATGCCAGACAGGAAGATATGTTTACTGATTGTTTGCCAAAGAAATTGTCCAAACCTAACGGCATATTTTTTAAATGCATTCTGAGGACATTTTTATTCAGTTTTATATTTTTGTAACTTTTTTTTATATTTACACAGAAAGTCCTCAGAGAGGTATCATATCTTAATACTTAATCAGATTGTTTTCATCTTCTGTTTCCACAGAATTTAAAGGTATCTTGGGGCTGCCAGACTGTATCTCAATCCAGTTATTTCTGAGATTATACTCTGGAATCTGTAAACTGGGATGATCTCAATTTACTTACAGTCTAATTTTAAATGGTGCTTACTTCTGACAACCTTAATACCCAAATGAGTCCCTATATGCAGAATGCCTAGACCCCAAAGAATCCTGTGAAAAAAGGCAGTGTAACGTTTATGTACTCATAACTCAAACTGTGATGAAATGTTATTGTCACTGTCACACTGGTATTGTAAAATATACTGTAAGTGTTTGGTGTCAAGGGACAACATCAAATACTTGACATCAAAAATAAAATACAATTGTGGTCCAATGCTGAGCGAAAATATGGAAGTAAACATGGGTGGAGTACACCTTTGAAACTCTTGGCTCTTGAATGGTTGTAGTTTTCAATTCAGACAACCTTCTCTGCAATGACATTATGTGCTCCAAGATGCTGTTATGTGGATGGGGCACCAGTGACCGTTAAAACTAAGAGTTAAATATTGTCAGGCACACCGGCCAATTTTTAGATTTAAGTAGTAGATCACTCCATAAGAAGATTAATATGGACATGTTGTCTTGGGAGCTTCTGTTTCAAGGAATGACACTTATCTCAGTTGTACATACTTATTTAAAAGACCTCTGTAAATATATATCTATGCAGTGTGCCCAAGGCCATGGTCTGTACTTTGACCTCAGTGTTGGCAAAAATGTCAGGCGGATGAACTCTTAGTCGTGACAAAGTGTGTGTATGTCTGTTCTGTAGCAGACAGACAACGTGTGTGTCTGGTCTCTTTGTGGCTGTGTTACTCTGTCATTGCTGAACATGTCAGAGCTAACACTGTTGTGTGTGTGTGTGTGTGTGTGTGTGAACCATGCGTCTCTGTGGATGCTGTCCCACTGTGCACATCGTACCAGGAAGTGAAGTGACTCTATTGAACAGTATGCATTGTTTGGAAAGGCTTCCACTGTTCTGAATTTCCTTGTGTTTACAGCATCAGTTCATATAGAGGATCAACATGATGCCAATTTCAGTTTTCGCCCCTGAGTTAGACACTGTGTTACAGCTGTGTGGCAAATGTCCTAATGAAACAGATGTGTAATTGTCTAGATTAACGGCAGGCCAATGGTTTAAAGAAAACTGTCGACACAGCCAGTATGAAGCTTCAATGAATTGAGCACTCTAATTAAAATCGCTCTGAAATGCTACCTCAGTCTTTCACATTGTTGAGTCTCCAGTTACTTATTTAAACAAGCCTAGCCAAACTGTCAAATGAAATATGTATGTGGGATCCAGCCGTTTAGGCGAGTTACAAGAGGAAATGACAAGTGAAAATAAACCAGAAGAGGGCACCGTTTACCTAAGTAGACCATCATGGCTGCCAAGTTTTTCATAACGTTACTACTACTTTGCTTGACGTCCAACGCGGATAATTAGTGTGTTCTGTCCTTGCAGGAAACATTGACGTATGTTACAGTTGCATACAGCCATACAGTCATATCGTCAGCCTTAGCTTATATTGAAACAAATATGAAGGATGATGATAAAGCAAATTTCTTCTCAGTCAACAGTTATATTAAAACAGTGTGATGCAAAAAACAACAAAAGGTGCTTCTTTACAGATTAAGCAACTACTGGTCAATGCAGATTACACTCTTGCGCAAGCGCCTTACATCCTCACTGTAGCTCAGTTCATAGTGAGACGTTTTTAAGAAATCAGCCAATCACAAGGTGCTTCTGAAGTTATGCTGTGCTGCAGATGCTTTAGAGGTCGCCCATGCAATACGTGTGAATGAGTTTTGCCCCTGTGTTTCCTAATGATGTCGGGACTTACTTCCATCTTCTTACCGCTATTCCTTGCGGAGGGGCCCGCGAGAGAAGCTATTTCTGTTCATGTCAATGGCTCTATTTTGCCACTGATACCTAAAAGTTACAATATTTTCTACTGATCAAGGAAACCACGAAAACAACTGTGATCACACCAACCGCAGTCAAGACTGTAGTCGTCTTTTTCGACCGGAGAACCTCTGCTAGACAGATCTTTTCCGCGTCTAGCCAGTCAGATGATGAAGTGAAGGACTACCTCTAATCAAGTGTGTATGCCGGTGAGAACAAGGGAAAGCCGAGCGCGCACAGAAGGAAGGAATAGGAGACTATTCGATACCAAATCGGGACACATGTTGAGCTAACGGACCACTCCACCTCCATCTCCCTCCCTTGGCGGATCTTGCCTTTTCTTTTCCTTGTTTTTAATTCCTGTTGAAGAGGCAAGCGGCTCAATTCGTCTTGGCTCAAGGCGCCTTCCTGTCGGATTACTAAACTATGGATCTCAGTAAAATGGTAGGAAAAGAAGAGATGATGTGAACCAGGGGTCTTCTCAAGATGTGTTATAAAAATAAGAGTTGAAAAACGGTGTAACAGATATGCCTGTTTGGGGGTGGGGAGCAAAGTGTTTTTGAGAGGGGTACGATAGCAGGGTAAATTTGTTCCCAGGATTCCTTCTATTCCTCTGTATCTTCTAACTATGTCGGCTGCAGATTTGTGGCGGCTACAACATCTGTTGTAGTCATATGTAACTGTTGCTGACGTATAATATTGAGCTCCAGATCAGCTGGAATGTGTGTAGACTGAGCAGTTACATTGTTGTAGGTAAATTAGCAAGCTAGTGTTATACGTATTTTCATTGTGCTTTCCACGTTGCGAGCACGGCGCATCTTCTGAAATGGCAGTAGTCGAGTGCCTGCACGTATTTATTGAAACTTACATAATTAGCTTGTGTTTTCACATGATTCTGGTAGTTTCTTGAAGTGGAGTGTTTTGAAGGGGAAACGTAGAAAAGGCGTGAATCATAACCAACAATCACAGTGAGATGAAACTTGCGTGATTCTGACGAACTCCCTACAGAATACTAATCATGTAATGGTAACAACGTTGCCTTAGTATGGACTGTTTTTCAACGGTTCTACTGCGGAAATGTTAATATTTGAAAAGTTTGATAGGGTGATATGGAGTTGTTTAACATTCTGAAACTCTTGGCAGCAGTTTTCCAGAATTACACAAGAATTTACGTTATTTTTGCTTAATTGGAGGAGGTGTATCTTTGTCTATCTAAAACATACAATTGAGGGAAATGTTTCTATTAGGTCAGCCTTGTTATCATTGGTATCAAGACCGAATGGCATGTCTTCCTGTCATCCTTGACTTTGTAACTATAGTCTTTGGGTAAACTGGTTTATAGCAGCATAGGCTACATTTTGTGCTTATATGCACACTTGTATACTATCTTTGGTGTTGGAGAACTTTCTGAATGTAGTGAGAGAGATGAGGCTAGACCAGCTGTTACGCTGTTGTGTGACAAGGTTGTAAGATCCAGGAGGAAAATGCCATTCGCTCACTTCAGCAATACATTCTCTCAAGACATGACCTGAGGTTTTTACACCCTGTCTAGTATTTAGTGTTTTTTTTTCTGTCTCTGGACTGTTCCGGCTGTAGTTGGCATGCATGGAGGCTGCTGAGCAGGTGCATGCTGGGCCAGTGCTGGATGAAGAGATCCCTGCTGTTTCCTTGGTGAACTCAAAATGCCAGAGCAGCGACTCTCTTATGTGCAGTTTAAATGTGTCGCAGGATATACGTACATGCTCCTACCTATTGCACTTCAGACTGAGACAGACCTCCTGTGCCTAGATTCTCTACTGCCCAGGCTGAGATGCTGTCAACTATGGATGGTTCACCCACGGACCTGGTATGATGTCAAAAATACTCATGAAGCTGTATTTGTTTGAGGCCACATTTTAAAAATGGGTCTTCCCAGGTGTGAGAGATCCAGGCTTTATTCAGAGGGGGCTCAAAGATGGAGATATGTCTTCACTTTTGTACACACTGGGTTGCACAGGTTTTCCCTGAACTGCACAACTTGAGTTCACCTAGTAAATTGATGACTTTTGTGAAAGCAAGTCATTATTGAGCAGTACTTATTTTACAATGTGTTGGCTGGATATTTGGGTATCTTTGAGCAGTGTTGAAATGCTCTATGACATATATTCCCAGTTCAGAATATGTAGAGCTTTATTTCACTTTTATTACAGTACTGTGGTGTGTTGCATCACAGGGCATTGTATTGCAACCTTTCCAGCTGTATTGTTGTCTTTTTAGGTATTTTATGACTTGCCAACTTCTTTTCAAGAAGTCCCTCATTTAGCAAAGATGATTGCCTCATAGGAAACCTCTCTCTCCATAGGTTTCCCAAAGGCCTCTTTCTAGTAAGCCTTCCCATAAACCTGACTTGAGACACCATCATTTCATTATGTTGTCATTATATTGTCTTGGTTCATTTGACCATCTCCTAAGGCCATATACCCATTTTTATGGCCTTGCTTTTTTGGCCCCTAAAAAGTCAGCTGGATGTCCTTTCAGTTGGCAGTAACAGCGAGGTTACCACTAGCCCTTTTACGTGAGTGAAGGAGATGATCACACTTGCTCGCATTATACAGAGAACACTGTGGAGTTTGAGACCAGTTGAGACTGGTCGGCCTGTCCAGCGCAGGTTGCCCATTTTGTCTTTCCTTTCCATTCTGTGCCCTGACTGTGTCGTAATGAGGTGTGGAGTGAATGTTCCATGAGAGCGGATGCTTGAGTCAGAGGCGAGTAAAGAACAGAATGGTCTTTAAATAGGGGAGAGTGGCTGCACAGTGGCTGCATTATAGAGAGGTGACCTTTAAAAAAATGGGTGGAGTGGAAGGTGAAAAAAGCACGGCCCAAACTGTGCTTTAAGAGTTGTAAGCTGAGGGGAAGGAAAGCATTAGTGTGTTTGTGGCTATTAGTGAAAGCCTCTGGCCAGGGCGCTTCCCTGTAAAAGGAGGTGTGTATGTCTTGAATGTAACACTAGTGTAGTGTGATTATGTGAACTGCAAGGAAATGTGTAGGTGTTTTACAAGTACTAACTGTGTTTTTAATGCAGGTGTACTCTCTCTGAAATAAGTCTGTCTCCCACATTTCCCTGTACAGGCCAGACTGTTTTTGAATGTGCAGTGCACATTTCTTGTGTGTCACAGTGGCTTTGATTGACCTTATAGGGCAATCAAAGAGATGTGCTGGGAAAGGGAGTCCTTCAGAAGGGACTAGTTTGAGTTTGGGCTGTTGTTTGGGTTGGCCACGTTTGCCTCACAAGTGATGGGGGGAGTGCCAGGCATTTTTCATCCAACAGGAAATGGGCAGGAACGGTCTGTGCCAAGACAGGAAGCCAGACTAAGATGCTTGCCCCCCTCCCCCTCCTCTCTCTCCCCTCCCCTCATCCCCACAGACCAGCACCCAACAGCAGGCTCCATTCCCACTGGCTCTGTCCACCACGCTAGCACAGCACAGCACACACAGACTCAGACTTGGCCATGCTGGTCGGCTAAAGAGGCTGCATTACATCACTTTGGATGGAGATTGAAGTGTCTCATTTCCCTTAATCTGAGTGACCTCATGGTCCACTCCCAGTTCTCACTTCCTCTCCTCCTCCATACCACATATAGGCTTACACAACCTAGCACTTTTCCCTATGCCTCGTTCTCAGGGACCTTGTGGTGATTGGTTGTGTTGTGGGCACACTTGAGCGGGTTAAGGCAGCCCAGCGTGACACTTAACTGACTGACTCACTTCCAGGGAATCTCACTGCACTCTCACTGGCAGTCCCTGATCAGCCACGTCTCTCCCCCACAACTAAATGTAACTGGCTGACATGCAGTGAGTACCCATTGTAGAGGAAAAATCTGGACAATAGCATTCCCAACAGACTGCTGTTGTCTTTTTATACCACTGCAAGTAGGTCTCAGAGTAGTAATATTAGCACTGCTGTCCCAGTGTGTGTATCCAGCAGACATACCTAGTCTCCTTTTTTCGAGGAGGGCTGCCGCTGATGTATTGGAGCAACACTTGAGCAGGCCTGGTCTCATGTTCACCAGTCTCTCAGGAGTCCTTATCTGTTATGTGATCAGGCTTCTCCTGTCTCCCTCCCTCGTGCTCTAGCAGCAGAGAGGTCCCAGCCGGAGATGGTTTATGATAATGGGCCCTGACCTGCAGCAGGTCATTTTCTCCTACTGTCTCTTGCCCGCTTGCTCGTGTGCCTGCCTGCCTGCCCGCCCGTGTGCCTGCCTGCCTGCGCCTACGGGTCACCCGAGGACAGCTGTAGCCAGAATTCGTGAGAACGATTCTGCTGCTCCCTAGTCTCATTCGTTTGATTGATTTATCCCTCATTCAATTTGTCTTACTACTACTGTGACAACTAAATTGTGAGGTGGGGGCTTTTTTAGCGAGAGATGCTTCAAGATTGCCGCTCGCCTTTGCTGAACAGATTTATCTTATGTTGTTGTCATTGTCATCATTAAAGGGCTATGACCCATTACCACTGCAAGAGAGAAAACAGAAAGGGCTTAAATAAACGAACTTCTTGTTCCCATGACCCGTTCAAAGTTACTTCCACAATTACTTTCTCAAGGGGCAAAAAAAATGGCTGAACCATGAGTGGCTGCTGAATCATTTATGAAACAATCGCGTCGTATCACTTGAAAGACGGGCCAAGAACGGGGCCTTGTTTGACAGTCAGTGCTGCGCGGTGACAATGTTGATTCACACATCGTCTGTCGCTCTCCGGCGCAGGGACAGACAGGGCTGCTTGGAGCGAGAGAGCACACGGAGATGGAAGCTACTTGGTATGCAGGCGACACAGGGGGCTGGAAGCCCAGAAAACACAAGCTGGACTCAGAGGGATTCATTCCACGAGCCCACAGGCACAGAGCAGTCCGGGCTTTGGTGTAAATACCACTGTTTTCTCTCCCCCCCCCCCCCCCCCCCCACCGGTGTCTCTCGATATCTCTCCTAATTTTTAAATAGCTCTTGGTTTAATGAGGAACTCATAGTTTCGCTCTGGATGGTCCGTGCTGGTCAGGGAGATAGTCGGGGCGTGGGTGCCAGCGAGCCGCTCCTACGGATGCCAAGAAGCCGGGGCAGCTGGCTCTCTCATTCACACAGATGACAAAGTCTCAGTGTGGACAAATTAGGCCATGCTTGTGTGGGAACCACTTGCACTAGGGCTGGGGATGGTCCAGTAGTCTTTTTCCTTTTTCCTCATTCTTTGAGGACAGGGAAGATAAGCCACTTGCTCTCCGTTTTCCAGTAAGATATTTTGAAGGCACAAGAATCTGTACACCAAATTGCATCTGTGACGGTACATTGTTGAAATGTAACACAGTTGTTGTTTTTTCATAATTGATCTCTCTCTCTCTCTCTGAAGAACACAGAAGCTCTCAACAGCAATGAGGAATTTACTAGAAGAGGTGCTCCACCTAATACAGCTCTGTGTACAGTTTTTTTGGTTGGTTTAAGAGCCGCTCACTTAAGCCTGGCAGGCCCAGCCGCCAGATCGTCCTCTCTTCCCTTTGAGCTCACAGCTGTGACTTAATGCGACACTTATCTCTCAAATCCATCATGTCGACACAAAGCCTCTCCTTGTCACCTTTTAGCTGCGCGTCTGCAGCCTTGTGGCCTTGTTACAGCTCTGTGAAGCAGGCTGGCCTTCGCTCCTCACTCTCCTCACTGCTGTCCAGGGCCGCAGGCAGTGAGGAGAGTGAGGAGCGAAGGCCAGCCTGCTTCACAGAGCTGTAACAAGGCCATTCGCAGTCAGGCTGTATTTACCGTATCACACTCATTTCTTGCTTTCTTTGACAGGAAGTTTGTCTTTCTGTGGTGTGTGAGGAAATATGCAAGACCAGGCTTGACCCTGTCTTCACAAACAATGGTGGTCAGCATTAAAGGGAATAGCCCAGTCTATGTGATTTCTTTTGGTGTTGTTGAGAACATGAAATGAATTTTTGAAAGATTTGAAGAAAAATGAAATATCCTTGAGCTGAGCAGCGCCTAGTTGGACTTTAAATTAGCCAGCTGAATGGTAATAACACCTTGATAACTTCAGTATCAAAGGACAGTGGAGGGCAGTATTAGCAGTGACTGGAAGACCCTGTGTGAGGGTTTCCTGGGAAGACCGTTTGGCTGGCAAGTCTCCCTTTATCTATGAGAGGATCGAGACGATGTTTTGTGGTAGCTGATAGGGCTGGTATGTGGATTTCATATACCCCAAATGGGTTTCATATACTCCAAAGGGATTTGTATATACCCCAAATGGGTTTCATGTACCCCAAATGGTAACTAAAGGTGTATCAGAGGGTTCTTAGTACTAACCACAACTGTTAAGTAGCTCTCACATAAATGTGACGTATAATTCAAAATACCTCAGTGTCTCTTCAAAGCAATGACCCAGTTTCAGTTTGTATATTTATGTTCTTGTGTGAGTATATTTATTGTGCCATAATTATTCTTATTTATTGTCTGTTCTCTTTTCCTCTCTCTTTAAACAAATGTAGGCAGTAAGCATCAACAAGGCCATCAACACACAGGAGATTGCGGTCAAAGAGAAGCATGCTAGGAATATCCTTTTTTCGCAAACTCGTTCTTTCTTGTGTGTGTTTGTGTGTGTGTGTGTGTGTGTGTGTGTGTGTGTGTGTGTGTGTGTGTGAGGTACAGACAGTGCAGAGTTTCCATGCGAAGAAGGAAGGCTACGTTTAACATTATTAGCTGAAGCACGCTTATAGCAGATTCTAACAGGAGCTCTTTTGTCTAGTGAGGGCACGGCGCCTTTAGTGCATCACGCACTTAAGACAAACCAGACGGCACTAGTCTTTTTCTTTTTCTCTTGTAAGTTGATCTGGTTAATAGCATGAAGACTCAACACTGATTTATGAGGGAAAACATCAGTGACCCATACGTCACTCGGTAGAGATTTTCTGGAGGTTAGCTTTTCTCCCTCCTGTGTCTCTCCTTGACTGCCGTCTCCTCACCGTGCATCCTGGGCACCCACCATGAGAAGGCGGCTCACACCTTCTGGGCGGCCGTCAACCGCCTGCCCCTGTCCAGCAACGCCGTGCTCTGCTGGAAGTTTTGCCACGTCTTCCACAAGTTGCTGAGGGACGGCCATCCCAATGTGAGTATCCCTGCACCTGACAGTTGGTCCACTAGGCCCTCCAGATGGCCGATGACTGCAAATCGATAAAAATGCTAGATGCCGTCTATTTGTACTTTTAACTGCCTGTGTTTGTGTGTTTGGCCTGGCAGGTCATAAAGGACTCCATGAAGAACAAGGCGGACCTGACTGACATGAGCAGGATGTGGGTAAGGAACAGGAAGTCCTTCTGCTAAACTCATGGGTCACATATTAGGCTGACTAGCCAGACACATACATCAATAACCACATAAACCAGCCATCATTTACACTGGTCACTGGTTAACCAGTCCTCACCCTGAAGGGCACCCTAGTGTATTACACCACAAAGTAACACTGACATAAAGTGGTTTCACTAACAGCGAGGGCTGCATAAAGATTGATTAACATGAGTTTCGAAGGTTTTCTTTGGTCTGGCCTGGTCTCTACATGTGTCAGTGTGGATGGGGTTTCCTGTCTGTCCACCGGATGACAGCTGGCCTATGACAGTTTACTGACAGCTGTTGTGAGGGCTTCAGACGGGTAACGATGTTCCATTCCAACGCTGCTCAGTCAGGCTGAGTCACAGAAAACAACACGCTCACCCTCATCCCCTTTTTTTTTCATTATGAACGTCTTTTCTTCTGTGAGTGTTGGCTGATGGCCTATTCATGTCAAATAATCCTGGCTGGGATGATCTAGGCATCAAGCAAAAGGGTGTTCAAATGTGCTTTTCCTCTTGCCAGAGGCTCAGGGACAGTGTTCTATCAGTCTGGTGTAGTATTGAGAGAAACTTGCAGTTATTGATTGTGCTTACTTCTATTGTTGGAAATTGTGCTCTTTTGGTTGCTGTTCGTGAGTGTTGGTGATTTTTGGGGGGGTTGCAGTGGAGTGCATGCTGTGGCCTGGTTGTGTTTTAAGAGGGCTGGCAACCTTGCATGAGTTAACAGGAAAGACTGAATAGATAGAACTTTGCTGACCAGTGGCTTTTTGTTACGAGCGCTGTCGCAGTCGTATCTCCACCATGTGCTGATAGGCTAGTAAAGGCCTGGACTGAGGGGAAATTGCATCCTCTGACCAGGACCCTGCCCTTCCTGTTGTGACATCATCATCAGCAGGGCTGCAGGAAGAGGAAGTGGGTAGCAGATGAACTGTTGACACTTTTTCAGTTCTCACCGTGCTCTCACTGAAGTACATCCATGAGTAACTGCTGTTGTACCATTGGCCACAGTACAAATTCATGTGTCATGTACCAAATTTGTGCGATGTACTCGCGGAATATATGACTCACTCTTTATTCAGGTTTAGATTTTAAAACAGAAGTACCATTTTCCTGTGTGTCAGTAAAGAAACATTCCAGATTTATTTGAACAGCACCACTAAACTATGTTGTTAACATTTAAGAGAATTGTTGGTGTGACCACTCATGAACTCTTTGGTATGTTCCCAGTCAGAGGCACTTCCTGCCACCTTTAGTTCTTATCTCTTAGTGTTCTTGTTTTCGGGGAATTTGTGACCAAGAGTTAGGAGAGTCAATGAAAGATATCTTGGTTTTGAACACCCTGTGGTGTGATGGTGTTTTGAACACCCTGTGGTGTGATGGTGTTGACCTTTAGGGTCAGTCCGTGTGTTCAGAAGATGCAGAGTTCCCAAACTACAAACACTGAAACTGTTGAAAGGAAGCACACACTGGAAAACTTCCATATTCAGAATTTGGCCCGTGAAGAGCTCTAGCTCCCAGGCTGCAACAGTTCACACACACACGCACACACACGCAGTTGGGTACTAGTGCTTAATGATCCCCTTCTGCCAACTTGCTACGCTACCTCAGCATCTGCTCTCCCCTGAGCAGTTTGAAGGCTGCCACCTCCCTTTGATCTTCTCTCATATTCTTTTCCTCCCTCTCTCTATGTCTCTCTCTCTCTGTCTCTCTCTCTCTCTCTCTGTCTGTCCCACCTCTCTCTTTTCATTTCCACAGGGGCATTTGAGTGAAGGTTATGGAAAGCTGTGCAGCATCTACCTCAAACTGCTCATCACCAAAATGGAGTTCCACATCAAAGTGAGTGGCCAAGTGTGTGTTTTGTGTTTGTTTGTGTGTGTGTGTGTGTGTGTACCTGCGTACACACACTCCTTACCTCTAGAATCAGTCTCACCCCTCCACCCCAGCTGTCTCTTCCCTCCCTCCATCTCTGTGGAAAAAGTGTGTCAGTTGTCTCATTCCTGTGCACCTCACGAATCTCCGACCTGATGCAAATTTATCGTGTCTGTCAGAACCCCCGTTTCCCTGGCAACCTTCAGATGTCAAACAGACAGCTCGACGAGGTGGGAGAGAACGACGTCAACAATTTGTGAGTGCTCTCGTGTTTTGCTTCCTGGAGTGAACATAGGAATATTATTGTAGGCAAAATATCCAATATCAATTTTCATGTGATGGACCAATTTAAGGATATGTCACTGTTCACAATTGTCAGCATGATTTGTGTGTGTGTGTGTGTGTGTGTGTGTGTGTGTGTGTTATTGCGGATCGTTTCTCTTGTTTGTCTCCATTGCAGTTTCCAGATGACTGTTGAGATGTTTGACTACCTGGAGTGTGAGCTGAATCTCTTCCTGGCAGGTAATCATGCAGGATGGGCTGATGATGGATGTCTTAGTAACCTTAGTGCAGAAAACTCCACCACCAGAATCTATGTGCTACAGTTAAATGCCCTTGTGTAGCACAAACCACACTTTAAGTTACTATTAAAGTGTGTCTGTGTGTGTGTGTGTGTGCATATGTAAAGGTGTGTGTGTGTGTGTGTGTGTGTGTGTGGTGTGTGCTCAAGCTGCATGCTGAATATTAATGTGTTTTTGGCTGCCAGAATCACTGCTTCATGGCACAGGAAACCACACCTTAGTGCAGGGAGAGCAGTGTCTCCCAGGATCTTGCATCAGAGAGAGAGGGAGAGAGAGAGAGAGAGAGAGAGAGGGAAAGAGAGAGAAGGAGGGAGAGAGAGAGAGCGACGGGGGGGGGGGGGGGGGGGGGGTCATTGAGCAAGGGGTTGGGATAAAGTGAGAGTGCGAGAGTGAAAGTAAGAGAGTGATGCATGGTCAGGAATGTTTAAAGGAGAGAGAGAGAGAGAGAGAGAGAAGTAGAATGGATCTATAGAAACAGATAAATGGGCTGGCAGACAGACTAAGGCAGAGAGGATGGGGTGCAGAAGCAGAGGGAAACATCAGCACTCTTCACCTCCATGCAGCACACAGCCAGATCAGCGCCGCATGTGCTCCAAAGTCAGCTGCTGTCAGACGCAGGTTGTGATGCTGTCATGTTCAGCCTGGGAAGCAGTGAAGCACTTCCAACACGCATCTAACTGTGTCAAGGTCAACGCCATTAAATTAGCATCTCCAATTTAGCACTGGCCTCAGATTCCTGCTTAGTAATGCTGATGGGCTGTGTTTAAACTGCTCCTGATGCACTCCGCATTGAATGTCATCAGGGCTCCTGTCAGATGGCTGGAGTGAGGGGGGTGGGGTGAGAGAGTGAGGTGGGGTCAGTGAGGTGGAGTGAGTGAGGTGGGGTCAGTGAGGTGGGGTGAGTTGAGTGAGTGAGGTGGGTGGAGTAGAGTAGAGTAGAGTAGAGTAGAGTAGAGCAGAGCAGAGTAGAGTGGGGTGAGTTAGTGGCCTTTGAAGATCTCTTCCTCTTACTCCTTAGGCAGACTGATCCAAACCTAACGAGATTAGAGGAATCATGTCACCTGGGTTGACCTGCTTTGTGTCCACATTTAGTGTGTGTGCATGCGGGGGTCCTCTAGTGCGTCATGTGTTTTGGACAGGTGATGAGGCCTGTTGCTTTCATTCGTTTGGTTTGAGTGGTATTTTAGATTTGCAGATATGCAACAGCTTTTTTTTGTTTATCTTGCATGTTGAGCGAAATGAGAACTTTTGTATCACAATGCTTACTAAGATTTATTATAAAAATATTCTGTGTGTGTGTGTGTGTGTGTGTGTGTGTGTGTGTGTGTGCACAGTGTTCAGCTCGTTGGACATGTCGCGCTCCGTCTCCGTGACTGCGGCAGGTCAGTGTCGGCTGGCACCACTGATCCAGGTGATCCTGGACAGTAGCCACCTCTACGACTACACCGTCAAACTGCTATTCAAACTCCACTCCTGTGAGTCCCCCTGCTGTTCACTAGCTGCACCACAATTACGCTGATACACACACTGATGGTGGACTGCCCCCTGGTCAGTATCACAGAAATCAACCCCAGCAGTGTGATTAGGACTGATATGGCCCTGGTGTAATAACACAGTAATGAAGTAATAACTTTGCTGGTTCTTTATTACCACTCTTATTGCACAGCTGCCTACCAAAACAAATCAATACTTTCATGAGGAGTACTAGAATATTAGAACAGTATTAGTATATTAATACAGTATTACTACAGTTTATGACAGTTTTGTTGTATTTCTAGCTTCATAGTGTACTGCATTTTCCAAACTTTTTTTAGTTGTCTGGCTAACTTTTATTTTTATTCCGAAGCGACTTGTATGTGTATGTTAAAGACACCTCCAGTAGATGGAATTGTTTAAAAGCATAGGATGAAGAATTGGATTCTTTAATGGCTTGTAATGCCTAGCAAAGCACTAGTATATGTGCTTTATTTTTATATATATATATATGCGACTTATAGTCAATCAATCAGTCAAAATTGAGGGTTTCACAGAACTGTGTAGTAGCATGCAAGAATCCCTGTAAATTATCTACATTGAAAATGCACAATTGTGGTTCTCACGAAATCATACTTCTGTGCCCACATCTTCACACATTGTTGACAGACTGTTGGCAGAGAGATGGAGATTATCACTCTCACACACAGAGCCATACACCTACACATACACACATAAACACACACACACACACACGCACACGCACACACACACACACACACACACACACACACACACACACACACACACACAGATAACAGCATTAGCCATTAATGCGCGCTTCTGTGTTCATGTTCAGGCCTGCCAGCAGAAACACTGCAGGGGCACAGGGACCGCTTCCAGGAGCAGTTTAAGAAGTGAGTTCATGCAGGGGTCACGGCCGTGTGATATGGGCTCCGAGAAGGAAAAGCAGAGAAAGAGAGAAAAAGAGAGAGAATGGCAAACTGAGATTTGCTCAGCTCTCTCTATCTCTCCATGCATGGTGAAGCTGATGTCAAGAGACACACACTTTATTGCACGCCTCTCAGACATCTATAATAGAGTACAGTACTGCACAATGGCTCTGTTTGCCATGCACTCACTCTCTGTTTCTGTCTCAGGCTGAAGAGTCTGTTTTACCGCTCCAGTAACCTACAATACTTTAAAAGACTCATCCAGATCCCCCAGCTTCCAGAGGTAAGGGAGCCCTCAGTTCCTCCTCAGCACCACATGTCTGTGTGTTTTGGCATCAGAGCATCTTTACTTTAGATCCCAGCCTGATTCATTAGGAGCTTAGACACTCATCATCACCTCTGCTGGGCCACTAATAAGGCTTCACTGATTGATTTCTCTTCCCAGAATCCTCCTAATTTCCTGCGGGCGTCGGCCCTGTCGGAGCACATCAGCCCGGTGGTGGTGATCCCGGCGGAGTCCTCTTCCCCCGAGAGTGAGCATGTGGTGGAGACGGAAGACCTGGTGGACACGGACATCCCCCCACAGCCGGTAATGAAGATGCCAACCCTTTGGTTTAGTAAAACTTTCTTAAGTCGATCCTAGGCCTTCTATCCTGGCTCAGTGAATAGAAGGTTCTTTGCATGGTTATAAAATTGAAAAACGTGTTCTGGTGTGTAGTTATGTGATAAATAGAGATTATCAAGTTATAATATTGCGATGGCAGCAGTTTGATAGAAAGAAAATTCGCTTTGCTGTACGACTTTGTTGTCTTGCTCGAACTGTACCTGCTGTTTTCCAGGCTGTGGTGGAGACCAGGTTTGATGATCTTTTCGGAGCTGCCACAGACCCTTTCAACTTCAACAGTCAGAACGGCATGCGCAGACATGACGACAAGTAAGTGATCCCTCAAGTCCACTGATGCCCTGAAGCCTCGAGTTGGGCTCTTGAGGCTTGATCCATAACCCGATTTACGGTCACCATGCACAAAATGGCTGAAGTCCCTATTTCACTAATAAATGGAGTAGCCTGCAGTCGAGACAGCAGCTGATAGCGGAGCTGATCCGGCTCTGATCTGGTGCAAACCACCGCTGCACTCTCATTAGGAGCTGTTTCTGTCTGACTGTCTGTCCTGTTGGCACCCAGGAGCTTTGTTAGTTGACAGTAAGTGGCTGCGGATGTTGTGAAGCATTCCACAGTTAGAAATGGCTTTGAGATGTTCCACCCGCACCAGTATTTGACATGATAATTATGCCATCACTGTGCCACTGACATTTTCATTGTCATTTTCAAGATTTTTTTAGCATCCTGAGTTGTCTGAACCCTCGTTAAGAGGGAGACAAATACACTTGAAAATGGTTGCCGTTCTCCCTGAAGAAAAGGACTTGCCAAGTGCTTTCACATAACACAATCAGCCCACCTGTTCTGACTGACTCTACTGTTTCTCTCTGTGTGTGTGTGTGTGTGTGTGTGTGTGTGTGTGTGTGTGTGTGTGTGTGTGTGTGTGTGTGTGTGTATACAGAGACCGTCTCATCCAGCAGCTGACGGCAGAGATCCAGGCCCTGAAGGAGGAGCTGGAGACCTTCAGAATTGAGGTGGGTGGAGTGGGGGAGCAGGTGGAGAGTGTGGGGGTTGGGGTTTATAACAGCCAGTGTCACACAGAGCATTAGGATAAGGAATTAGTTCGGTCATAGTCATGGCTGATGGTGAAGCAGCAAGCTCAGGATAGCCCAAGAGGGTATAAACCTTGATACTGGCCCTCTTTCTCTCTCTACCCTCTCCATGTGCATTTCTTGCTTTCTTTCTTTCTTTCTGTCTTGCTCTCCTACTTTTGTTCTTTCTTGCTTTTTTTCCTTTCTTTCTTTCCCCGCCTTCACATTCCTCTTCCTCCTCCTCCTTCCTGTTTCAGTTCTATCTGTCTTTTGTCTCCCTTTCATTTGTCTCTCACTCCACCCACTGGGTGCACAGCACTCAGATCTCCTCTATTGTTCGTCTCTCATCTTTTTGTAATCGGTCTCTCTCACTTGTAAAGCGATGCCTCATGAACACTCTTCCCCCCCTCCCCTCCCCTCTCCAGAGCGGGCGTCTGTGCCAGGCGCTGCGTGGGCGCGTGAGCGAGCTGGAGGCCGAGCTGGCTGAACAGAGCCACCTGAAGCAGCAGGCGCTGGGCGAGAGCGAGTTCCTGCGCGCCGAGCTGGACGACCTGCGCCGCGTCAAGGAGGACACGGAGAAGGAGCAGCGCAGCCTGACTGAGATCGAAAGTGAGAACCCCCCCCCCCCCTCACTGACACTCAATAACGCCCTCCTCTCATCTTTATCTCAGCCACGCTGTGCCCGTTTTTTTCTTTTCCTTTTCTGTACCTCCCTGGTGTTGACTTTCTGTTTTCCTGTCCATTCCCCACTTTTCCTCAGACATGGATAAAGGTAATTGTGTTTTATACCGTAACCCCCGACCGCAGCTGTAGTGTAACATTAGTCTGTAGTGGTAGGCATCAGTGCTGTGCAGTGTTGGTGGTGCAGCTCCCTCAGGTAGATGGATGACTCTCAGCGGCGCTGTGTGCCTGAGACCAGGGGGAGATAACAGCACCAGTGGCTGCTCACCAGGCACTTATGAACACTTATGAACCCTTATGAACACTATTTATGACCACGTAGTTTCCCCAGCGTGTTAAACACTGCCCTTCTCCCCACCCTGTTTCCCCTCCTCTTGTGTTTCTTCCTGAGTGTGTGTATGTGAGAGAGGGAGATGGACTGAGAGAGTGGGTGCACATAGCATCATTTAAATGAGAGAGTGCTTTCAGATACAACATGACCTGAAGCTTTGAGAGGCATCCATCCCTCTCACTCACTTTCTCTCTCTCTCTCTCATTACTTCTACTCCCCTCTCTTTACTCATTATCTACTTCAAAAGCACTGATCTGACTGCTCCTTTGTGTGTGTGTGTGTGTGTGTGTGTGTGTTTCAGAGAAGGCCCAGGCCAATGAGCAACGCTACACCAAGCTGAAGGAGAAGTACACAGAGCTGGTGCAGAGTCACGCTGACCTGCTCAGAAAGGTAGAGTCTTTCTCCTCACCCATCCTTCTTTACACCTGGACCATCAGGAAATACGGCTTGTCAAACTTGGCATATGCTTGGCGGCTCTTCTGGCATGCCTTGCAACAGTGAGAACATGTGATGTGAGTTTGCTGTGTGAAATGAAATCCTCAATTGGAAGTGAAGTCCATGACTGTTTCTGTTGAGATGGATTCACAGAAATGTTGCGGGTAGGTGGTGGTTGTTATGCAGCATTTTCTTGTTTTCTTCCAGTTCAGATATTTTTAGTGGCAGTGAATGTTTGTGTCTGTCCTCAGCCAGCCAAGGGCTGATGCTCCCCAAGAGATTCTGGTGGAGCGGGCCCTAGGCACAGCAGGACAAAAACACTTCCATTCTTCTGCTGTCAAAAATAACCGCAAACTCAAACTCAAGTAACGTTACAGCATTTAAATGAACTGCTTCTACTTAACTACTTATGCGCTGGTTTTGTGTGGACAGTGTATAAGTGTGTGCCTTACATTCTGTGTGTGCCACATTATTAAAACATTTTTGACAGGGAATAGTCACGGTAGTACACCAATCTATAAGACTTTTATCTGTGTAAGAAATTGGCTGATCTGTGAGTGTGTGTGTGTGTGTGTGTGTGTGGTGTAGAATGCAGAAGTGACTCGTCAGATGACGGTAGCACGGGTGGCTCAGGACGAGGTGGACAGCGTGAGGAGGGAAATGCAGGAGAAAGTGAAGGCTGCCCAAGACGCTTCTGAACAACAGGTAACACAAAAAACAAACATGCATTTACATTTTCTCAGTTCTTTTTACTGTAATTGATCGGTGAGAATATTATGGTCTCAAAGTTTGTAGCTTTGCTGAACAGGCAGGCCAAGCTGCAGTGATTGTGTGGCGCGCCGTGCCGTGCCGTGCCGTGGCCTGACGTGTGCCGGTGGTGGTGTGTGATTAATGACTGGTTCTCTCTCCTGCAGGAAAAGGCTCAATTGGAGCAGCTCCAGGGCCTGCAGGCAGAGCTGCACTCCAGCAGGACAGAGCTGGAGACCCTTAAGGGGAGCGTGATGTCCTCCCAAAAGGTACACTCTCCACTCAATCATCCATCCATCCATCAATATGTCCATTGATTTATCCAGACAGCAGTCCATCCATCCATCCCTCCCTCTATCTATCCCCCTTTCACTGTGAGTCCAGCACAGATGTCTTTAAGTATGTCTTTTATGAACAATTTGCAAGTCCATGACTCCTCTGAGCTCCTCTTGTAATGAAGACCACGCCTCCTCCACATGACTGGTCAGAGGAGAAGAGAGGGGAGAGGGAGGCGCCAAACAGACTGTGGCAGAGAGAGCTGTTGGTCCCTTATCAGAGGCAGCAGTTCTCTGTGGTACCTGAGTGAGGAGCACAGATTGTGTGTGTGTGTGTGTGTGTGTGTGTCTGTGTGTGTTTGTGTGTGTGTGTGTGCGCTGTCAGTGGCCCTCACGACTGCTCTCCACTCATCTGTCCTCTTCTCCTCTACTCCACTCCTCTGTATCATCCCCCCACCGCTGTGTTCTCCAGCTCAGATGGCTCATTTTGGCAACACCTTTCAACGCAATAATTTCCTTCCTGTCAGGTCATCTGTAGTGTCCCCTTGTGCCTTGTTCTCAAATTACCCCTCCTTTCTCATTTGATTATTTGTTTCTTATAATACCTTCTCTCTTTTTCTTTCTCTCCATCTCCAACACAAACATATACTCTCCTTTGCACACACTGCTTGTGTCTCTTTTCCCCTACGTCTCTCTACCTCTCTTTCACACACTCAGTCGAGTGAAGAGATCAGTACTCAGCTCTCAGCGCTGGAGTTGGAGAAGGTGGAGCTGGTGGCATCCGTGTCCAAGAAGGAGGCGGAGCTTGCCAGCATCGGGGAGGAGTTGGAGCGTGTGCAGAACAGCTTGGCCACCGGGAGGGAGAGCGGGGTCAAGGCTGCTGAGGCACTGCAGAACCAGCTCAATGAGAAGGTGTGTGTGTGTGTGTTTGTGTGTGTGTGTGTGTGTGTGTGTGTGTGTGTGTGTGTGTGTGTGTGTGTGTGCATGCATGGGTGGGTGGTGAAAGATGAACATCAGCAACAATAGAAATGAGATGTTTGACATTATGCCTGCTCTGTTACACCACCTTTGTACATGACCCTCAACCTCCAGATGATACATACAATACGTACATACGAACATGTTAAATTGGGGGGTATTCAGGATGGCAATGTTAAATGGCTGTGTGTGTGTGCTGCAGGAGAGCCGGGAGCAGGCGCTGGAGGCCCAGCTGGAGGCGCAGCGCTGGGGGGCCCTGGAGGGGGCGCTGGAGGAGGCCGGCAGGATCATCCAGGACTGCCTCAGCCAACTGGACGACCCCACACACATCAGCTGCACCAGCTCTGCCGGTTAGCACACACACACACACACACACACACACACACACACACACACACACACGACTATAAACACAAACACAAACTACAAGCTTAATACACAGATACTGAATATGTACGAACAAGGGGTTATGTATCTTAAATGTAAAGGATCATAACTCTCAAGATTAGTTTATGTGAAAGTAACAAAAATGTACGCATGTGTTCATGGGTGACTTTTCTCATTAGTGCACATCTATCCAATGAGTTATAGCATCATACCAAAACTGTGCGTGTGTGTGTGTGTGTGTGTGTGTGTGTGTGTGTGTGTGTGTGTGTGTGTGTGTAGACTACCTTTTGTCCAGGTGCCAGGCTGCAGTGGAGTGTGTTGAGAGACTACAGGCTGCGAGAGACGGCTTCCATGCAGACAGCACAGGTGAGTGAGAGCTCCACCCTAATCTCCTCCACCCTTTTAGGGTGAAGTGACTTGGGTTTCATTCACCAGAGACTGAGCCGGGCATGTATGTACAGAACCTCTGCTCTTTGAACTCTCCTTGTAGGTGTGTCAGAGCTGGTGCAGGCCGTCACCCAGTTCGCCCACCTGGTCGGGGACACCATCATCCAGGGCAGTGCCACCTCACACATGGTGCCAGTGGATCAAGCAGATGGTGAGCCAGAATAAACACATGCTAAAATGCTAAAACAATTTCTGTTGTGGGTGTGTCTGTGTGTGGGTGTGTCTTTGTGTGTGTGTGTGTGTGTGTGTTTGTGGGTGTGTGTGGGAGGTCTTTCAACTGAGCTCAGGCATTGTTTATCCCAGTTTTAGCAGTGGTGTATAGAAAACATTGAAGCAAGTGTAGGTTGGCAGAGGGATGTAGTTTTAGCAGTAGCAGAGTCTGGAATGGCCTCTCAGGTCTGGGCTCTGCTCCTGTTATGCATATGGAGGCGGTGGAACCATTATTCGCAGTTTGTATCCGCACATGACTCACCTCAAAAGCTGTGACTGGGAGATGAGTTGTACGCAGAGGAGTACACATGCCGGAATAAATCAAACAAAAGAGAAGTCCTCTAAAGAGGTACTAAAACAAGCATGAGAACTTGCAGCTGATCCGCCCACTACATTCATTACACTCACACTTCCATTAGGATTCAGCCCACGCTGACAGCCAGAGCCTGCTTTCTCTGTGTGTGTGTGTGTGTGTGTGTGTGTGTGTGTGTGTGTGTGTGTGTGTGTGTGTGTGTGTGTGTGTGTGTGTGTGTGTGTGTGTGTGTGTGTGTGTGTGTGTGTGTGTGTGTGTGTGTGTCTTTTTCTGTGGTAATCACCACTATCGACTTGCGGGGGTTGGCTTAATATTTTTTCTGTAGCGGAATGCACCACTGTAGTATTCCCACGGGGATGTTTGTAAAAACTCCCACACAGTTTGTAAAAACACATACACACACCACTCACACATGGAGACGACGCATGTGTAGACCTGCAGAATTGCTAAGTAATCAAATGAGACAAAGGTGGATACACACTACAGTCATGAACATAAGCATGTCAAAATGTTGAACTTCAGATTGTGTGCAATACACGGATAATACAATACACTAGCTACAATGGCTATACAATAGCTGTTCTCTATGTTTGTTTCTACTGGTGTTGATTGACTCCTTGTTGGAGGTGGTTGAGTGTCAATCTCGTGTCTCTGCCTGCAGTGCTGTCCAGCAGTGTGAAGTCGTGCGGGGCGGAGGCCCTGGCTCTGCTGGCCCAGCTGCGGGACAGGGCCACTCTGGCCACTGCAGACAGCAGCAAGCTGAAGGAGGTGCTGGAGGGAATCAAGGCCACCGCCGAGGTGAGACACACTTACACACATTCACACACACACACACACTCACACATTCATACACATTCACACAAACGCACACATTCACACGCACACATTCACACTCACGCTCACAACATTACCACTCCCACCAAATGAGTACAAACTCATTAAATCACATTTCATCATTACTGCAACAACTACAGGCCTGATTAATTAAAATATAATTAACTAAAGTGGTTATGGAGAATTTGTTCTCTTTCTGTTCATGTAAATAGCACTCTATCTATCTGTCTATCTGTTTTTCTCTTCCTATGTTCCTGTCTCCTGTGATATCTCTTTGCTCTCACTCTCTCTCTCCTGCTGTCTCTTTGCTCTCTCTCTCTCTCTTTCTCATAAATGCTGTCTTTTCTCTCTCTCGTTCTCCCCCATGGTTGCTGTGTATGCCTCGGAGTAGAAGCTGCGCCCGCGTGGTCTGGAGCTGAAGCAAGGGGAGCTGGGAGAAATGGTGGAGCAGGAGATGGCTTCCGCATCAGAGGCAGTGGAGTCAGCTGCAGCCAGGATAGAGGTGCGTGTACAAAATATTGAGACTGTTATTTTATTTACAAATGCTACATCTCACACATTCTGTTTTTTGGTTTGTTAGTGGAGCAAGTTGTTTAAATAAACACTATCTTTCAATCAGGATATGCTTAACAAGTCCCGAGCTGTTGACACTGGAATCAAAATGGAGGTCAACGAAAGGTTAGTGTCTCCTTACATCAGAATTGTTTTTATGTAAACCAGACTCTTTGAATTGTGAAGTGGACTCACTCACCTCCATATGCTCAAAGCTGGAGTAGTCCTAGTATTGCTAAAACGTTCTACTGTGCTGTGTGAACTGAGGCAGCTGATTCCACTCAAAGCCAGAGCAAATCCAGATGCACAAAATACCAGGAAGTCCCAGCCCATCTGAAACCTCTGACCACCCGGTGGCAAGTGGTGGAGCTGCGTGTAATATGTGTTGTCTGCTGTCTCTCTGGTGCCCTCTGCAGGATTCTGGCCTCCTGCACAGACCTCATGGCAGCAATTAAAGTGCTGGTGCTGTCCTCCAAAGACCTTCAGAGTGACATCGTGGAGAGTGGCCGGGTGAGCGAAAGCATCCAATAAACCCACTAATGGACTGACAGATGGCCAGCTACTCCCAGAGCAGACGACTCTGGAACGGACCCGCCGTTGAGCCGGGCCAGAGTCGTCTGTGTCGTCTGGGGTAGAAGCCTTGTTTGTTTTGGCACATGTGTGTGTGTTCGCTGGGATGTCGTCCTCAGCGTTGTGTGTCCTCACGCTGACTGTGTCAGGGAGCTGGTTTACACAGCTGACTGACTTTAGCTGCTCTGCCTCCGCAGGGAGCGGCGTCCATGAAGGAGTTCTACGCCAAGAACTCCCGCTGGACCGAGGGCCTGATGTCCGCCTCTAAGGCCGTGGGCTGGGGGGCCACTGTGCTGGTGTAAGTGCTCTGGATGTTGGGGGTGTGTGGACTCCTGATGTGTTACTTTGTGAGGGGGTTAGATGAAGGACAAAAGAAAAATATGATTATGATATGATTTTACAGATATCCTTTTTTTTTAACATCAACGTGCAGTTATCTTGTATTTACTCCTCCTGAATGGAGTGATGTAAGCGATATAAATATGTGATATATAAACTAAATGTTATGTGTGCCTGTCTTGTGTAAGAGGATACAAGTAAAAAATATCCTATTATGGCTTCTTATATAAGTGCGCTATTATCTTGAACGTACTCCTCCTGAATGGCGTGATGTCAGCCGCTGTGTTGTGTGTATATGGTGAGCACCTTAAGTCTGTGTCTGCAGGGATGCGGCTGACATGGTGGTGCAGGGAAAAGGCAAGTTCGAGGAGCTGATGGTGTGTTCACACGAGATCGCAGCCAGCACTGCCCAGCTCGTGGCAGCGTCCAAGGTACAGCACGAACACACACGCTCATGCAATATTAAAGACTGTGTGTGAACAAGGGCTTGTATGTGTGTTCTTAAATAATGAAGTGCTGTACCACTGATGTAAAGCTCTGTGACTAAAACAATTTGATCCCATTGTACATTGTGTAGTCAATATGTACTGTTTTATGTTTGTTGTATTTAAAGATATGGCATAAAGTGGGACCAGTATGTCACTCGCTCTCTCTCTACTTCTGTCCTTCCCTCTTCCCTCACTTAATATTGTGTGTACACACACACACACACATAGGTGAAGGCAGACAAGGGCAGTCCTAACCTAGCTCGACTACAGCAAGCTTCCAGAGGAGTCACCCAAGCTACCGCTGGTGTCGTAGCATCAACCAAGTCCGGCAAATCTCAGATTGAAGAGACTGGTAAGTTGTGTGTTTGTGTGTGTTTCTGTCTGTGTCTCAATGATAGATGGCCATGCATATTCATGTGGAGAGAAGGGTGACGTAATAACGGGGATATCTGCCATTTTGGTTGCTGTTGCCCTCTGTCGCCATATTGCCCACATTCCAAATTGAACCATTGCTCTTGAAAGCAGAATGTCAGGCGCTCCACAGATTCTCTTTCTCTCTCTCTTTCTCTCTCTCTCTCTCTCGCTCTTTGTGTGTGTGTGTGTGTGTGTGTGTGGGTTTGTTTTATTGACCGTCTTTGTTCAACTCACTCCTCTGCAGACACTATGGACTTCTCCAGTATGACTCTAACCCAGATCAAGAGACAGGAGATGGACGCACAGGTGTGTTATGTGATTTGGGATATGTGTATGTATGAGTGAAACAAACAGTGTGTCTGTTTTTGTGAGTATCTACGTTTCAAGCTCAGTCTGTTTTTGTGAGTATCTACGCTTCCAGCTCAGTCTGTTTTTGTGGTAAACAGGTGCTGGTCCTGGAATTAGAGACGCGCCTGCAGAAGGAGAGGGAGCGATTGGGAGAGCTGAGGAAGAAACACTACGAGCTTGCTGGAGTAGCAGAGGGCTGGGGAGAACAGGAGGAGGGTAGGTCAACAACCACGCACACACACACATACATGCACACACACATGCATGCACACACACACATATACATGCAGAAACACACACATGCATACACACACATGCACAAACACACACACACACACACACACATACATGCACAAACACACACACACATACACACACATACATGCACAAACGCTCTGAAGTGAATCCCCAGGTGCGTGTGTTTGATCCCATTCTGGTGAGATTAGTAATGTACATGGTGTGCTCATCGTTATCTTAATGTTTAATCTTTCCTCCTTCTCCCTCCCAACAGGAACAGGTTGAGACTTGCCACACAACAGCAGCTTTTTCAAGGCTGGGCCTCTCTCTTCTCCTCTCTTCTCTTTCCCTGTCTCTCTCTCTTCCTCCCCCCTCCTCTCTCTCTCTTTCTCAGTCACTCTCCCCTGCTCCTGTATTCACACATGTAACTCAGACGTCTTCTTCTACTCTCCTCTCATCTTTATTTTCATTCTGTAATTGCAAAGTGAAGCCAAATAAAAAGGTGCTTTTTTATTTTTATTAAACAAACCCTTCTGGCCCTGCTGCTGCTGTGGAGAGGGGAGACTTCCGTGAGGATAGTAAGTAGACGGCACAAACAGCGACAAGATGGAGCACTCTTCCCATCCGGGGGCCACAGACTTGCAGCAGAGACCGCAGGCTCGCCGATAACTACATGTATTTATTTGAGGATTGTTTGCTTTCTCCTGACTTGTCTCCTAATATGTGTTTGGAGGTGGGGTTGCAGTTCAGTCCCCATCCAACTCCCACCCAGGCACAACCCCTTGACCCCTTGACCCCTCTCCCCTCCTGCTGCCCCTTCAACCCCAAGCACAGATTCCTCCTTCAGCGTTGACTGTATGACACACAACACAGGGGCAAGTCTACACTGTGCCGTGACTGATCCTCCATTACGGATACCAGAAACTAGTGCTTCTCAAACAGTAGCGTCGGCCACCTCCACCTGGTGTCTGTCTCTCCGTCTCCATGACTGGACCCAAAAAAAGGAAAGAGGGGACGGGTTTTGGAGACACATTGCACTCTCTAACCGCTAGAGATTTCTGTTCTGTTCTGGGCCGAACCATTAAGCCTTCCTGATCCAGTTCCTGCACAGTGTACCACACTTGCTTCCACACAACAGTGGCCTTGCTCTGGACTCTGGACTCTATAGAGAGATATGAGCCAATGTGTTGGACACATCCACACACAACATACACAGGTGACCCACAAGTGACCACCTTTCTCTGATCTGATCCGATATGTTTCGATGAATTATTTGACACCAAGCCTCCTAATCTCATTCTGCCGGTCTCTCTCTCCCTCTCTCTCGCTCCCCCCCCCCCCTCTCTCTCTCTCTTCCTTTTCTCTCTCTCACTTTTGTAGTACATCTGTGTGTGCAACGATTGACTTCAAAACTAACTTGACATCAGAACATGATACATGCCAGGCTATAACTTTACAGACAGATATCTGGGTGGCTTTTGTGTTTTGTTGATGGAAAGGGTGGTTCTTGAACCCTTCTGACTCGGCTCTGGAGTGTGTAGGCTGCTCTACCCATTAGAGACTCATTTCCCAATCTGGCAGACGCGAGCTCACATGCATTTGTGTGTAACTCTGAAGTTAAAGTCCATGACTGAGCTAGATATGACTGTTTGTTGTCGAACTCCTTTTCCCTCTGCCAGTGTTGTTCGGTGAACTGGGTCATACACTGTGTCACAGACAGACGGCCTTAGAAACAAAAGAGAACTGGTTCATTTGAGACTGTTAATAGGAAATAGACTGAATTAATGGTGTGGTGCGTAAAGTGGAGGACTTTTGATGCATACAGGCACAAACTGAACACTGTCCCGAGGGCCTGAGGTAATAGTTTTGGATTCAGTTAAGAGGAAGTTTCTTCTAGTTGAGAGCGAGAGAGAAAGAAAGAGCTGGCATCTGTCTTCTCCAGACCTACTTTTGCCTCCATTCTCACACACACACACACACACTCACACACACTCCATAACTGAATAGAGAACATACATTTGTGCCTTCCAGTGTGATAAAGGACAACATTTCACATACTTTAATACTTCAGTGTTGACTAGAAGTTGTAACTGAGCAGTAAACACCATATGCTTTCAAACTTTATCCTTTTTTATTTAAAAACAAAAAAAAGCTTTAACTCAGTATTGTAGCAGAGGTGCATAGGCAAGTGGGCCCATCTTCCCTCATCTTTGGTATTTAGTTTAATTTGCTTTGGTTTACCTCTGAGCTTCCAATCTGACTTGTATATTCCTCAAACCGGTATTGACAAGGAGGGACCTTTACAAGTGAAGGGGGGTGGGGGCAGAGTAATGTATCTTCCATTCTCCTTGCTCATTCAGAAGATTGAGCTGGTCACTGTTGAAGCAATTTTCAGGGCCAAACAGCCTTTTAGACCGTTACTGTCTGTCAGCACAACACAACTCCAGCCATTGGAAATACTTAAGAGTTTGCCAGCCAACCACCAGGGCCATGATTACCTCAGCCAGGCATCCCTCGAACCACACAGGACATCCTCCAGACAGGGAAGGGGTTTATTAGCATTCTTAAACTTAAGCTAGAACCATGAGTTTCACTAGTGTTTGTGTGTGTGTGTGTGTGTGTGTGTGTGTGTGTGTGTGTGTGTGTGTGTGTGTGTGTGTGTGTGTGTGTGTGTGTGTGTGTGTGTGTGTGTGTGTGTGTGTGTGTGTGTGTGTGTGTGTGTGTGTGTGTGTGAACACATGTCTGAGTCTATGCGTATTCATGCATAGTCTCCACCAGGGCGTGTGTTTGTGTGTGAGAGTGAATGAGTGAAACCAAGTGTTGAGCTATGAGTGAGCTCTTTTCAAAGCTCTGTCTTTCTGTGTCCACATGCCCTCTCTGTGTTTTATGCACTGCTTTGGCCGTTTTGTGAAGTTGTTGTGACACTGGGTATTTAATTCTGATTTTCTGTGTTTGGTCACCTCACATGTTTTTAATCTGTCATTTTAGACCTTTGGTTCATCTTTAGACCAGCTCAGCCAGCCTCTCAACTGCCTCTCAGTTAGTCAAGAAATCAAGAGAATTACAAAATACTCAAATAACAATTTCAAATGTGTCTTTATATGATATACTAAAAAAAACTATGTGTGGGTTTGTTTTTAATTTTTTCAGTTTTTAAATAAATATTTCAAGTCATTAATGAAATGTCTTTACCTCTGTGATATTCCTGACTGCAGTGCTGAGAGTCCAAAACCTCAGTGAGCTCTAAAAGTATTTCTTTGAGTGCAGGTCGATCTGTGATTCAGCCCTTACATGAGTTATGAAACTAGATATTTCAATGAACAGGATTGCTCAGCACAATGAATGTCACATTTTGGACTAGCAAAGAAGGATTAAGGTAGAAGAATGATTTGATGCCATAATATGAAACACCCTTTTTAACATTTATTACATAAGACTAAATCTTACGTAAGACCAGGGCCAAATGGTACATTCCGGTGTATCCCTGGGTACCTTTTAATTTAGGTGAATGTGCATCAACCTGCAATTTTACGTTGAACCAGCAGAGGTCAGTATTTGTGCCTGAACATTTAACCCCAGTCAACCAGAATTTCCTTTGCCAGCAACTTTTTTTATTGACTGCCTTCACAAAATAAGCGATGGAACGCCTTTGGGAATTTCTTTACTCTTTACATAAATTATGCATTTTACTTTGTTTTGTTAATGTATTAATGGGGTCACATTTTAGATTTCAGTGGCCACAAATGAACACATATTTAGTTCGCTACTGGCATAGGCCTACATTATCTTCCGTGGCTTGTATAAATTGTGACACAGTCCACAATCACATAAAACACACTCAAATAAGATATAAATAGATATGATGGGGTATATCAAACAGTATAATCTGAAACAAGTGCAGAGATTATGAGAATTCCTAATCCAGGGTGAAAATATGAGTATCATTGCATCAGCAGAGGAATTTGGCCACTAGAGCAGTATATCTGCCGGAGATTTCCCACAAGTCACGGTTGTGAGCGTGACCCGTAGTTTAGCTAACATTAAATACAAATGTGGCTTTGAATGTTTGATAAAACACAAATTGGTCAACATCTGAAGCATGCGTCAAATGCTGGAACGTAGAGGTGTCCTAACATGCACTTTTCACCTCCGCTGGTGTGTAGTCTATAAGGTAAGAGCCTTAAATGGATGAAAACCATGTATGTGAGCCTTCACTTACAAAACTAATCAACGCGATCTGTGTTGCACTGGCATTACATGAGGTAATTAAAATGGGTAGAGACCCCTGCATCCTTTGTTTAAAGGATTGGGTGATAGCTGAACAACACTTTGGAAATGTGACCTCATCCAGTAAGACCAGAATTTGCAGGATGGCTTTACGCGGTTTGTAGTTGGGTTTCAAGTCAATAGCACTCACCTCAGATCAGCTTGGCCTATATACAGCCCGACACGTGCGCTGGTCAAGTGTCCTGTATAGGCTAGTTGTCAGGTGCCAAAGCTGTGAGTAGTGTTTTTTTTATCCTGCTGGAAAGTAAATCTCGCTGTAAGCGTTTTTTCCCCATGTTGTGATTTCACAACTTTCACAGGAGTAGCTATTGTATTTATTTTATCAATTACTGACATATAAGCTTAAATTGATAGTTTTCAACCTGCACATCGGGAGAGGTTGGGGGTTCACTGTCTTGCTTGACACTGAACCCGTGACCCCTTCAACATGAGAAGTCAGGATTGAATTAGCAACCTTTCGATTGTTGACCAACTCCTCTACCTCATGTTCTGATTTCACAGTTTGTGAATACTAGGGTATCATTGATATAAGCTTAAATGAAATTACGCTTTAGCCATGGATGCTGAGAAAGGGGAAGTGCCTTTCATTAACTCCCACCCATAGACATATATACATGGGTGTATATAGATTATATATGGTATATATGTCTACGCTCCCACCCACCCCCATTTCCCCTGCGGATACAGGGGATCGTTATCAGGATAAATAAAGATGAAACATTCTTTTCAACATTTTAAGCAAGATAATTGTGTTATTTTTGTTTTGCACAATTTTAGAGTGAAAAAAGAAAAGGAGCACCATGCAAAAGTTCTCAGACCTCAATTAGCTTGTTGTGGCTATGACTTGTTCAGTCATGTTAGGAAAGGCCAGGTGATGCAAATTTCAAAGCGTTATAAATACTCTGACTCCTCAAACCTTGTCCCAACAATTACCAGCCATGGGTTCTTCTAAGCAGCTGCCTAGCACTGTTAAAATAAAAATAATTAACGCCCACAAAGCTGGAGAAGGCTATACGAAGATGGCAAAGCATTTTCAGGTAGCCGTTTCTTCAGTTTGTAATGTAATTAAAAAATGGCAGTTACGGCGGCGGTTAGTGAGAGTTTCAAGTGATATAGGCAAAATATGCGTCCAGGGGACGGGGGCGTGGCGGCTAGTGAGAGTTTCAAGTGATATAGGCAAAATATGTGTCCAGGGGACGGGGGCGAGGCGGCGGTGACACAAATTAACGTGTTGCCCCTTTTTTCCAGGGCAGAGCAACTGCCCTTGAAAATTCCTGTGCACGTCCCTGCGTGACACCCACACAAATATGATCTGCTTGGAAGAATCATCAGACGAAAACCTTTCCTGCACCCTCACTTACCTGACAACAAAAAGTGTTTACAAGCTGTGAGTGAGACACTTTTCCTTTTTTATTTTGAAACTGTAAAAGATAGAAATAAAAACGGAATGTTGCTTTAAATAATAAATACATTTGTCATCTTTAACTTTATGCCTTTAGGAAATCAGGTCATCTTTTACTTTCTAAGATCACAGTAACAGAAATTTCGACCAGGGGTGCCTGAACCTTTCCCCATCTTTTCCTGAGGAGAACTGACTGCCCGAGATTTAAGAGGCCAGCACGCCTGGCAGAAAAATAAAAACGCCTAATTGATTAAACTGTATTTCACAGCCGCCTTTGCAGGAGTTTCATTTTGTAGGTAGGCCATTTTCTGACACACCGTGCTCTGGCAACGAAGCCTGTGGTACTGTTTTGTTGGTTAAGTGCCAGCGTTTTGCCCTATTCTGTCGTAGGGGGGGTGCTTGATTAGCTTTAGCGAGAGTGGCTCATCTCTATTTTTAGCATCTACCATTCTGGGCTTGCTTCAGTTCACAGCCGTTTCCAGCGTAGGTCTGTGTCTGAGGTGCGTTTCCACTTTACACCACTGGGGGAAACACAGATACAGAAAGGTTTCATAAGGGGGCGAACCTCATGAATGTGTTCTCTGTTTAGGGAAAATGGGTGGATGAGGCCGTCTGCCATAGAACAATAAACCATCCAAAACCTCACGGCCTGTATAGAGGCCTTTGATATTTGTTTTGTTGTTGGTCTCTCCGACCGACAGCTTTTCTTTTTTTGCCTGGCATGCACTGTTTTTACTGCTGCTGCCTGAGTCCTCCTGGAATGGGTAGACAGATGTGAGGTAAGTCAGTGTGGCTAAAATAAGACTCCCTTAGGAATCCTCCTGAGGATGGAAACGGAATGCTTTCATCTTTGTCAAATTCGACTAGTCTCTAGAACAAACTAGGGGAGAAAATTAATTAATAGTCAACACTGACTTTCAATTCTAGTAGTTGGTTTTTACCCTCCTGACTTAATCAAATTCCCCCTGAAACTAACTTGATATCGGTAGATGTAGATGGTAGACTCTAAAATGTAAATGAAAACCTTTCTGTGTCCTTAGATGTGGGTGGTGTGTGGACCCCTTCATGTTCAGGCAGTAGTGATGCTCGCCTGGAGATGTAACTGTGAACTGGCATGCCCTGTGAGTCAGTTGAGGTCGTGACCTGAGGGGGCGACAATGCAATGCAGGGAGAAACTGAAGTAATCAGGCTAAACCAACCCAATTTCCATACAATGTCCTCTGTCTCATCACTGTCCTATAGCACTGACAGACCTAATCTACACGTTGCCTGGGCTTTTTTTGTTCTTTCCAACAGACCACTATTTTAAAGTATAGCTCTCACCCTGAACAGTGAACACAAGGAGCGAGATGATGGAGGGTGTGTGTGTATGTGAGGAGAGAGTGAATGGGATTGAGTCTTATGTGTTTGTGTGTGTGTCACCTGTCATTTGGTGTCAAACACCAAATGACACCAGCCTCTTCTCATACACTGCCACCTCCACTGCTGCTGGGTGAGACAGATGCCCAGTTGCTAGGAGACCCAGGCCCTAAGTGCAAACAGTCATGTGTGGCTGCAGACAGCAGGGGTGAGAGGCGGGTGGAGGGGTGTTAGCTCCCCGGAAAAAAATATCAGAGAGGAGAGGCGGTAAAGGGAGCAAATATATATTCATCAAACATGTTCGTTTTTTCTGTCTGCTCACTTGACTTCTCTGTACAGTAAATCACCACTCACACATCAGATTACTGGTGTCTCCTCATAATCCAGCTCTCGCTTTAGACCAGCATTGTTTATATTGGTTCATAAAAGAATAATATTTTCTCACATGTTGAAATAAAGTAAATGGTGAAGTCCAGATTGTCAAAAAGTATATACCAAAACAATTATTTAAATACTGTATAGCTGCAAGCAGCAATGAGGGGGCCAAGCAGCCCAGCAGGCCAAAGTTGCCATAGAAACTTGATGTCATTATCTCAAGGGCATGCTGTAAGCACTCACAGCAAGTTTCATGTCAATTGACCAATGAAAAAATGGAATAATAATAAAATCTGTCTGATAATTTTCAGGAGGATTTGTCTGAAGATCATCTGTGCCAAATCTTGTGAAGTGCCAAAGAAGGTTTGTGGCCGCTGAAAACACATACATTTGGTTGTCATGTCCTGTCTTTGGGATCTCATAAGAAATCACCAGACATAACAACCAGGCCAATACATCAAAAGATATTATTGCAGCTCCCCCAGTGGTGAAAAGGTGCATTTTTGGAACTTAGGAGCGGGTCCCAATTTCATATGCCAAGTTTGGTGAAATATGATCTTATGATTTTGATTGGCTGAATCAGACAAACTGTTTTGAAAATCAAAAATCCATCTGATAACCTTTGGGTGGCCTGTGAAGAATTTAAAAACGTTTTGATACAATCCAATATGGCATCCGAATCAATTAGGGCTCCATGTCTCCTGGCCTTAGGACCTCTCACGGTATTACTAGACACAAGTATTATTAACTATTTTTAAGGCAAGCGCACCAACAGTTATTAGCCAAAATGCATTTTTGCTTATTTTACCTCTTAAAGGTCAAATGACAATTTTTTTTTTACTGCATCCAATGGGGTCATGAGTCCATGTACCAAGTTCAGTTTTGATTCATCAAAGTGCAGCTGAGATTTGACCTCACTTCCTGTTTTCCTGCCTTTTTCGATTGGCTGTGATGGACAAATGCCATATCACTTTTGTGAGGCTTGGTCTGAAGATAACCTGTAGCGAATATGGTGGAAATTGCACAAAGTTTGTGGCCTGTGAAGTTTTTCAAAACTTTTTCATAAAATACAATGTGGCAGAAATTGACATCATAGGGTGTGTTGAACTCAGCTTGAAATCCAATGGTACCTCATTTAAAAAAATTGGACATATGGTTCAAAAGTTACATGCTTAAACGAACCGCAAACTTTGGCCTGTTGGTGGCGCTAGAACACTCGAGATGCACAAAAGAAACTTTGTTAACGGAATTGTGGGCCTGTCCCCAGCAAGTGTGCCAAACTTCAGTACTTTTTACCATATGGTTCTAGGGTCAGCCATATACCAATGACTGAAGAAGAAGGCGAAAAGGTAGAGAACATAATGGATCTGGTGCAGATCATGCTAAACCAGGGCCTGGTCTGTGCTCAAGTCCACTGCTATCTGGCTGAAATCACTGGGATACAGAGGACCACTCCGTCTCTCACTGCCACAAGCTTAAGCATGTGATGCAAGTTGAAATATACACACTCTTAACCATCTTAGACAAATGCAGTTAACACAGAACCACAATAATGATCACACTCATGTGGTGGTGACACATCTCTTCGCTGAGAGGTCTGTGAGAAGACTGCACAACTGCACCCGCGCAGACTAGGCATGAGTCTCCACAGAGTGTCTACATGAACAGCAGGCCATATGCCGTGGCCATCCCAGTGATAAGATCTCCGCCTGGAAGACGGGGAGAATCTTCAAGGCCTCAGGCTGTTTTCTGTTATCATCATCAGTTGTGGCCCATAATGTGGACAAATGGTTTTATCAAGATACAGACACTTGCAGGGCCTGCCAGTGTCTGTGGTGAGACTGTTCAGGGTGCTAGCGGCATACTGCTCTGTTGATTTGCTCTGTTGACATTTGGCTTTGTAAACATGCATCATAATTATATAATGTTGTTGATTAAAAAACATGCACCATAGTTACATAATGTTAATAAATGTGAAAAACATTTATCTGTCAAATAAGTTAGCTGCAGTTATACAATTTATTATCTGCAATGGCTAACCAACCTGTTAGTCTACCCAGTTGAACAAATGAAGAAAATCAAGATGTATTTGGGTCTGTTTTTATTTTGATGAGGTTCCAATTGTACTGTCAACATCTCCTCGTCCTTTACAAAAGACACTAAAATTGAAACATTTTTCAAAGAGTAAAAAAGTAGCAAATATCATACACCCAGTGAGGGGGTCTGACACAGAAAGCATGGCATATGCTTAAATAATAATCATAAATAATATAGACATTACATATAGCTATTTACATTTCATTTAACACAGAGGTCAATCAACATAAATTCTGATGCTTTATATATAATGTGAATATACATATATATATTTATATATTATCATCTGTCATTTACAAAAGCAAACAATGCGATTTTTATCTCAGAGAGAAAAGGCTATCCAGAAGCTTGGCTTTCAGTTATTCCAACCAGAATGACAGCAACTCTCTGCCCCCTTCCCCCAAGCATTAGTGGGATCTTCAGTTTTGGTCTGCTTACCATAGATGGGTGAGTTCTTTGGTTGTGTTCTGGGGACTCTGAGAGCACCGAACTGTGTGTCTCCACTGTCTGTTGCCTTGGTTACTGAGGAACTCTCCAGCAAGAATAGCAGTGAATGGGTCAATAGGTTGAGTGGGTTGATTGCTTGGTGACTATTCAGGGAGTGTTTCAAAGTTAGATTAGTTTAGAGAGGCAGTGTAACAGTTTACTAAGATCATCACAGACTATCGACCGAGCTGCAGATACAGTATCTCTACCTTCACCTGTTTCCCATCAGTCCAGGTGTCTCCCACAGACCCCAAACCTGCCACAGACACAACTACAGTAACAAAACAGTGGCCGTGGGTGCATCCGCCACGACAGACCCACTGGACAAGACACGGATCTGGACACGACACCAAAAAAATAAATATACTCTCATGACTGCACACATAATGTCATTTACATGGCTGTTAACTGACGTGAGGTCAGCAAGACTGGTACCTGGTACCAATGGAGCTAATAGACTCTCAGAGATTGGAAAGGAAACTGAAGGTAACTGGGGTTCATCTGGAAGTTCCATCATCTCTCTAAGACCAAATTCTAATCACGCTAAGGCCATTATTACAGGCCCTCTGTCTATGTATTGAGCTCTGATTCAGGGAATCTCTCTCTCTCTCTCTCTCATTCTGCTCCTCTCTCTGCCTTTGTCTCTGTGTGTGTGTGTGTGTTTGTCATTCATGATGCCCCTTCCCCCCTTTGCCTGTGCTCTGATGCACTGTAGTGCAACGCCCCTGCCAGTGTCAGATCTCATCTGTGGCACAGCTGGCATAGGGCTGCCCCAGTTGGTGGATTTGGGGATAATCGTCTTACAAAAACGCATGTGCACACACACGTACACACGTACACACGTACACACACACACACACACAAACACACACAGAGTGGTTGAGAGAGAAACCCCATCAGCTCCGTAACTGTAACGTAACGTAACTCTGATCCTGTCAAAGGGCTGGCATTTCTCAGCGGCGCACACATTTTGGTTTATGTGTTTGTGTTTGCGTCTGCGTCTGCGTCCTGTTCGTCCGGTTCAGAGTTTTTGTGTGTGCGCGTGTGCGTGTGTGTTTATGTGTGACAGCTTGCTTCTACATTGCACATGTTTAGATGTAGCTGTACATCTGTGTTTGTGGGTATATCTGTGTTTTGCGTGCAAACTGAGGTACTGCAACAGTCACATGCCCACCTGAACTCGGGTGCAACCTTAAACACTCCAACCCACATACACATCCTGCTTCTCATCTTCTCCTCACTATCCCCATGCCACCAGCGGGTAGTGTGCAAGTGTGAGTACAAGTGTGTGTGTGTGTGTTGTGTGTTTTTTTCCGGCTGGGTAGAAGGATGAACACAGGTAGGGGAAGGGCAGGGGGGTAATGAACAACCAAAAGTTCACACATTGACCCACACAACCGCCATAAGAACTCCCATCATCCCTTGTGTGTGTTTTTTTTATCCCCCCCCCCCCTCCCAGCACAAATCATCGACACTCCTCACGGCTTGTTTAGTCCCAACCGTTGTCCTTGATCATGTGGGCCAGCTCGATGATGAACTTCCCCTCCTTGTATTTCTGACTGCTCTCAAAGGCATGCTCCTGCAAGAGGGGAGGGAGGGAGGGAGAAAGAGTGTGACACAGAGAGCGATAAAGAGTAAGAGAAGGTAAGGAAAAGACAGACAGAGAGAGAGAGAGAGAGGGGGTGGAGAGGAGAATGGGGGGAAGGGACTGCAATGATACTGAAAGCACTCATCTTCTAATGCAGCTGAAATGTCTTCAAAGCGCTGCTGTGCCCTGCACTAAGTCTCCAGTTATTCCTGCGTGCCATCTCACTGTGATCCTGTTTATCCTTTTCTTTTTATATCGGATGGATTTGGCACGGTGGAGGGTGGGGGTGGGGGTGGTGGTGAGAGCAGCGATTTTAAATGTCACAGTTTAGAAGTGCACTAGGTCAAGCATGCCTGGAACAAAGACACAGGACCCGGGAAACATATAAATATCTGCCCTCATATTCATAAATATCTGGGCCAACATGAACGGGCGGCAGACATGTCTGGACATGTGTGGTTTACGCAAATGGAGAAGTGGAGATGGATACCTCCTTTTTCGCATGTGCCAGACCAAGCAGCGGCTTCCATTATCCAAGAATCCATTGTCTACTGATGGCTGAACTTGAACTAACATTGAGATACAAGGACGGAAAAAAACAACTGGCAGGCTCAACAGCTCTGACTTTAAAAATGGACACCACGGCAAGAATGTCCTACAGCTTGTAGAGTGCCGTGGGTCGTTGGTATTAAATGCCATGGCTGTGGTTTCTCACTGAAAACCTCTTACTGATGAAGAAAGCAGATACTTGCTGCCTTCCCTACCTTGACCTCTAAAAGCTGCAATGCTCACCATTGCTCCTTCATGCCAGGAGTAACTGTGGTTACACAATAACACTGATTTGTGTATCTACTGTAAGCCAGCCAGTTCCTGAGGTGGGTTACAAAGCTGCCACATGAGCTGGCCGGATCTTTGACAAATACCAGTGACTGTAACTAGGTTCTCAATATCAACCCTTTTACGACTGAGACCACATATAAACCAGTCATCTTGTAGAATCGCAACAACAAACTGGATGGCTGCTAAGGCTGAGGCTTATCTCTATGCTTACATTAGCCGGCCTCCTTATTGACTGCCCTGTCATTCTGAGAGCATGTGAAAGGGAGCACTTCCTCATGCTAGTCGGGTGAACTGAGGTCCCTGCTGCTGGAACAATCAAGTGTGAATATCCTAAGTTCCATTCAGCCTCATTTGCCACATCCAGTCACATTAAATGTGCACCACTTTGCTGGAGTGTAAAAGTTAAGTTGTTAATTTACACTCCTTCAGGGACAAACAGGGTTTGTGTGTTTGTGGTGGTGCAGCATGAGGATGGACACTCACGTATTTCCATCCCAGCGTGGTCTTGCAGTTCTCACAGTAGATGTCTGCTACAGCGTGAAGCCCAGTGAGCAGCACCCTCTCCTCAGCTGGCCCACAGCCCACATTCACCCTGGGGAGAAGGACAGAGAGAAGGAGAGAAAGAGAAAGGAGGGGGAGCAAGAGAGACGAACAAAGAGGAATAAGATGGGATGAGTATCATCTATCGGATAACACTGTATTATGGATACACAGATGTGAGTCCTACAGTGGTATTATTAAGCCATACATCACATTAGGCACTGTGCTTTACTCTTTGGGTGTCAGTAAAAGCCACACATACACACCGCAGTGAGGACACTGAAAAGGTTTCTCAGTGACAAAGGAGATACTTACACTGAGTTGAACAGATAAGCTCTACCTTGACTTCCTTGAAAGGACTAGAGAGAAATGAGACAGAACACCTATGAGAAACACAAACTGGCAACGGTCACTAAATCATTCCAGTGTATGTCCTCTTGTCTCTCCTCAATGAGGGTCTCACCTTAAACTTCCAAACTGGATATTTTTTGTGCACGTTTTTTTTGTTTGTTAAAACAGACACTTTCTCTCACTTCTTTTTTATCTCTTCCCTCAGTTCGTTTTTTTGTGTGCATGTTTACAGGAACAAAGTGGGTAGCTGTTTGTTGCCAGGGTGAGAGGCTGGTGGCAGGTGTGTGGGGGTCAATCACCTTGGAGATGAGCTCATCGTGGTTGGCCAGGTGTGCTCGGCAGTGGATGCAGCTGTAGGTGCGGTGGCAGCTGGGCAGGTAGGCCTGAAAGGTCTTGGAGCGCGTCATAGTGACCATGGGCGGGGTCGGCGGGCGGTGCAGGAAGGGGCTGCCGGCCCAGGTCGGCTCGCAGGGGAAGCACCGCAACACACAGGTGAGGGCCGTGGTGGGGGAGGGGCAGGAGGCACACACCTGTCCACACGGGCACACGCACACACATGTGCACAAACATGTGCACACACACAGTCAGCCAGACAGCCGAGCCAGAAAAGAGAACAAGAGAGACGGAGAGTAAGTGAAAGAGATACAGCACATGAGTTTAAATCAAGCTGATTCAGTCCCCAGAGAAGCCATTGTGCTCAGACAAAGTCTGTGTCTTTTTTTTTGTCAAAGATCTGCTTGTTATCTCCAAGTCCATCAACCATATCACTGCTGTGACAGAGCCAGTCTGCAAACACAGACTTCCAGCTTGGAGATGGTGACTGATGGAGACTGGAGAAGACTTCCAACTGTTTTGCAGTGTAGGAGAAAGACACACTCTTGCAAAGAGTCTTTGTTCCTAACAACTCTCCTGAAGTCAGTGGCTCATGACTCCCTAACACTAGGGCCCTAATTTGATAGATGAAGTAGAAGGGCATCGAGTAAAGCTATTTTAATTACTAAGGCACATTCATTTGGTAATTTCATAACATGCGCACAGACCTAAGCGTTTTTGAGGGTGGACTGACGCCTCATTTGGGTGTGTCTGATCGAAAAGGTAGGCATTGCATAGAAATAGCTTTGAGGAAAGCATTCTGTCTCTTCCTTCTTTGAAATGTAACCTGCATCTTGGTTTGCAACTATGTCAAACACCACACAGACAGTGGATAAAATAATACAGAAGCCTATCATTCATCAGGGGTTTAATGCACAACAAAAAGTGGGACAGAAGTAATATATAATATAAAAGTATAATTTTTTTTGTATTTTACAGGATAGTTTAGACCACTAACCAATGGGTCTTTCTCCAATTTAAGGTTCTAATATAGCCTAATGCCTAATGGTGTAGTGGCAATTAAGATAATCCAAAAGTGGCAAGGAGCACAATTTCTATGTCTAAAACATTTTTGTTTAATTGCTAACATGGACCACTGAAACTAACATGGAAATCAACATTTCACATGTCTGTCAGAGTTCAATAATGTTTCTTGAATTAAAGGCGCTAACCGCAGAGCTATATATAAAAAATACAACTGGAGTCGTTGTCATAGTGATAGTGTTGCGCCATCATCCTTTAGGTAGCTTATGGTAATAATGATTTAATGTCTATATGATGTAGAAGGCCAGAAACATAGAAAGCTTCGTCAGATGTTCAGTATTCATTTCCTGTAAGTCTATCTTATTACCCTATGTGTCTGTATAAAACTTTATTGCAAATTTAGAAAGAAAGATAATTATTACAGAGATGAGCCATGGTAGATGATTCATTTCCTTTGCTGTCATTCCCTTTTACAATCACGCACCCTCTCTCTATCCTGCTTGCTGTTCACCTGGTTTGCATTTAATTTGGAAGCGCAAAAAGGGAATTAATCAAGGTAGATGCCAAAACAAGTCATCTGATAGTTTTCAAGGTTTCCTAATATTATTTCTAACTTTGCTTGGTTTATTCACCATTTGGGATTATTCACTGGATGATATGAAATATTACATGATATTCATGGACGTCTGCTGTTTCCTAAAAATAAATGCTGTGCAATCAATACTTTTCTCTCATTCTTCTGTTGGAGTGGGGCTGGGACTGTTTTGCCATTAAACTGTGAGTATTTTGTTACTTGCGAGAAAATGCTTTGAAAACCACCTTGATGTTTTTGGTTTATCGATTATCTGGATAGATTCCTGGTCTGTGACACAGCATTTGGAGACCCCTTGATGACCTTCATGGAGTTTATTCATTATCTCCCCTCTGAGCACCTGAGGTATAACGATTCTTTCCCCTTTAATGAGAAGGTCTCTTTTTAGATACCGCTCCGTTCTGACCTGCCAGTGGGGTGAAGTCCCTGGTCTCAGTCCGTGTTTCTCTGGCCACTCCGTTAGACGGTAGTGTGCCACCGTCTTGCATGTTTCATCTGTTTGTTGTGCCTGTTTGATTTCTTTCAACCGTGTGCCCATTGCAGGGACCTGACAGCATCCACAAACACATATTTTTCTAGTTGTTGGACATCAGAGGACAGTGTGTCACTCAGTGGAGCTCTTGATAGTGTGTCTGCGGTGATGAGGCTTTTACCTGGGATCTGTCAGTTTCTGTGTGAGAACAGCACCTATTTCATATGCTGGTGATATGAAATAGGTGCTGCTACACTCTAGGTGCTGCTATATCTGCTGCTACTCTCGTGTCTGCTGTGCGAACACAGAGTGAGTGCCTTTGGTGAACTCAGCCTTTCATTCAGCTTTTCAAAAGCAGTCTGTTAAGGAGTTCTCCCCAGGCCCATTCATTTTCCTCTCTCAGTAGGTCTTTTTAGTGGCATGGTGATGGTAGCCACTGTGGCACAAACTTGCTCAGATAGTTTGCCATGCCCATAAGGTGCCCAATGTCATCCACACATGTTGGCTCTGGCATCTGTAGAATTGCTTTAACTTTTTTTGGATCGGGCTCGATGCTTTTTGCAGAAACCTTGTGACCGACGCGGAAATGATGTGTTTCTTAGCGAGTGTGAGGTATTCGTCCTACATCTTCTGTAGCACACGATGTCACCTTTGGTCATGTTCCTGTCTGTTCTGTCCATACACTAACACATTGTCTGCATGACAAAACACACCCTCAAACTCTCGAACATCGGCAACATCCTCTTTAAAAAAGTTAGGGAGCCGATACAATGCCAAAAGGTAGGCGGTCGAAAGCCAAACATAACTCATCAAAACCAAATATAAACAAAATTTCCACACACCTTGCTGGGCAGCCCCTCCCTCTCATACTGATAAAGTGGCCATATTTCCTCCTGTTAATTGTTAACCTACATTTATCTCTTTATGTGTTTATCAAATTGATGTTTACTAACCAAATGTTCACACTTTTATAGCGTGAACTTTGCTCACAAATCCTGATGGCTGTGGAAACATTGTTCCTCATCACCATATCCATTAAGTACATACGTGTATTGGCAGCCTAACTCTATCCACTCACTTTGTCTCTTTCTTCCCGTTAGTCTAGACTATCTTCGCTGTGGGATGCTGCTGTAGTCTCTCCATCTGATCTACTTGTAGAAACCCTCGGTCTACACCTACCCACCCCCCACCACACTGTCACACACTTATTCTACCTCATACTCTGTTCCAGCATTTACCTGCAATGTAAATAATTGCCACCATCGACTTACCCTTGTAATAGTAACCTTACGGCCTCACCTTATGTGCTGCCGTTCTGCTTAAGGTTTCTTCCTGATTAACAGTGAGTTTTGAAATGAATGGCTTCCCCATTCAGAAGAATGTTTTCCGTCCATGGCCTTGTAGTTTGAGAGTACGCACTGTCTGGCAGGTGTTGTGTGTATTGCTTGACCAGTGCAATAGGCTACAGCATAATGCCCTAGTCTGTGACACTTTTGACATTCAATGTCTTTAGCTGGACAGTCTTTCCATTTGTTTGTGTCCTTTTCCACATCATAGGGCCCTATGATTTCCTCGATGTGGAAAACACAGACGGAATCAGTAAGAAAAAACAGAAAACACAGTTAAACGTTGAATTTGATATTCTCAAATAAAATGACGGGAGACTAATACATTCGATAGCGTTACACACAACAATTTTGTGACACAGTTTTTTTGTAGACTGACACAGGAGACCTACCCTATTACAACATAGATATATCACCTAGGCTTTGTGTAAAAGCACAGTAGCCTATGTTCTGAGTACATTTTGTGATCGGACATCAAAGCTCGTTGCCCTATGAACTGGGTGTGAGCCCTGCGTCCTCCTCCCATGCTGGGATGACACACCTCGTCTTCACTCTCTGGCCCTGCTGCAGTTTTGGAAGCGAGAGTGTAGGAGTGCATCTCAGTGACAGTGGAAAGGGCATCTGAGGCCAGGGCTTAAGGGCCTGAGTGGCTTCAGCATAACGGCTGCGCTTGTGTTTGTCTGTCCATTGTTCACCAGCCAAAGACGTGGGGCTCAAGCATAAAGGGAGCACTGAGAGGCCGCAGGCCACTACCACACACACACACACACACACACACACACACACACACACACACACACACACACACACACACACACACACACACACACACACACACACACACACACACGCACTCACAGTCAAACTCAAGCCAAGCAACCTGCTCTGACCTCAGTGAACCTCTTTGCTGCGCTAAGAGTAGAGTGAGTATTTTTGGGTCTCTGTAGGAGTACAGGGCCAAGCAAGCAGAATTTGTCTGGGAGTGTAAAGTTACAACTAATGTGTCACTTCTAGGATGTGCAGCATTAAGTGTAGAGGGGTTTCATTTTCTCTCACACTGTCACACATACACATACATGTACATCCAAAAAGAACCATATCCTTCCTTGCAAGCTCTGCTTTTTTAAAGTCTCAACATGTACAGTTACATCCAAGAGGCCTAGACTTAATGGGAAAAAATCAATGGTGTGTACTGGGTCAGGCTCAAAAGTATGCACTCATCTGTCAGAGTCATGAGTTGAAGGGCTTTCTCTCTATAACTTATGAAGTATGGGCTGATGCCATGAGAGCACAGAGTACAACTGGATCCTGTGAACTAACCAGTCCTAAGTATATCTTCTGAGATTACATTAACCCGCACTCCCAACTCAATTATAAAGGATTTTGCTCCAAGCCTTAACTTAGACCCAACAAATCAAAAGATGAAGTCATCCTTTCGAGAGGAAAAAAAGATTGCAGCTCTTAAATTGCAATCCAGGATCCCTCTCTGGATCGATAGTTTGGCCTTAAGCATTTGTCTCAGATTACACAGACGTAACACAGTACATAGGTGGGACAGAGCAGCACTAGCAGTAGCCTAGACAAAACAGTATGTCCAGCAGCTTATCCTCTGACTGCCGTCGTAACAAAAACCCATCTAATCAGTGCCCTGACCCATAACACTGTTGTACTACCAGCCTTGGGCGAGCAATCACACAACTGGAATCGATGCCAAATGTGGCCGTGAACTACAGTTAGCACGGCTATCTGTGCCAGAGCGGTGGCACATTTAATTAGAAACTAAATTAATAAATAAATCAAGTGACGTGTGATCGGAGCATGAATCCACTGGAGGGGAATTCCACCCTGCGGTGCTGCCGGAGCTGGGTGTTGGCAGGGAGGGCAGCGGGCACAGGGAGTGGCCCGGGCAGGCATCCCGGAGCCATCCTGACTGTCAGAGAGCTATAGTGTGGGCAGGCGTTGGCAGGAAAGGTGTGGCAGGAATGCTGCAGAGGGTTTCAGTGTTTTACAGCACTTGATAATGATACTGGAAACACTGCAGTTTCATGATATTGGTGTGATATTTTATATCACACTGAAGACTTATTTTAATGAATGACTGTATGATGCAACTGCATTACATAAACTGCAGTGGCTTAACTCGTATCTAATCTAAGACGTGTCTTGTGCTGCAAAACACCAACCCATTAAGAAAGTCATAACATGGGGGCCTAACCAAGTCCTGGTTCGGTCAGAAGTGCAGGCTTGTCTCGCTGTCTGCACACAGATAAGATGTGCTGATCAAATGACAAACAGCAGGGATGCTGCTACCATTGTTGTCTCCCAGAGATGGAGAGACACAGGGAGAAAGAGAGAGTAAGGGAGTGAAAGGAGTGACTGGCGCAAAGTAACCATCATCTGCAGCGCGCACGACCAACGCAAAGGTGCCCTGACAGGCAGCCCGACACGTCCCCCACCTCTGCCCCGATGTCCATCTCGCACAGCAGCGGCCCGTCCCTGAGTGACAAACGGTTCCCCCGCACAAACGTCCTTCAGCCCCTGTGTCTATCTCCCATTGGGGGGTGGGGAGATGTCTGATGCGCTCGGCGCTACAGCTGTGACGGGCGAGGCTCTGTGCCGCAGCACCCCCCCTTGCTCCATTCAAGGCTCCCGTGTCTCCAAACAACCTTTCTTACGTAACCAGGCACTGCCGCTGCTGCTGCTGCTGCCACCACTGCTAACGGTGATAACAGCAACTACAGCAACAGCAGTGGGGCGGGGGGAGAAAGAAGGGGGGTAAGAAAGAGAGAGAGAGTTAGGGGGTTTGTTAAGAAAAAGGCACTAGGTTGAGATGAGAGTGGGAGTTGATGAGGGATGAAAGAGGGATGGAGTGAGAATGAGACAGAGAGTTAAAGAGGAGAGGGGGGAGTGGGTGAGGGAGAGGGAGAGATGTAAATAGAGAAAGCGAGACACGAGTGTCCTTGTGTTCAGCTCTGATCTCTCCTCGAGACTGAAACTGTTTTGTGAGCACCTCCCGCAGCTGGCTGGTGTTGGCAGGTCCTACAGCTGTAGCATTGAAGGATACTCTGTATACATTTGATGTTTTTGGGTTAATGCTACCTAAACATCTAAATTAAAGCTAGGCATCTAATTGAAGTGGGAATATGGTGGCTTCCAGTCAGAAAACATCATACTGACTGAATCAGAGTTCCAAAGTTCAGCTGTAACCTTAAAAGCACTCAATTGATGTGAAATGGAAAAAACATTGTAGTTTTCCCTCCAGTTGTTTTTCAGTCTTCCATTTTCTTTTTGGTATACAAGTAGAAGGGGTGCACACTCTTCAAGAAAACTGGATTGCGCAACTTCCCAGGAGGCTCAGGAAGACTTCCACATCCTACTGCTAGTACAGATGTTCATCCAGCTTACTGATGTGTGCAGCCTTTCCAAAGTAGGAAGTGACAGACCATGTGGGTGAGCGCAAGGCGATAACAACGATGACAGTCCCCTTTCAAATGCTGCCTTGAATGTAACCATTACGTTTGTAATGCTTCAGTAAATGTCACTGAAATTTCAGGAAGTCTGGAGGTGGTTCATATTGGATGACACCACTGTCGTGTAGCATCTGCTGAAATACAAACAACACTCCCCAGGCACTGATAACTACATGCCTCCTTTGAATGAGGAGTCAAACAACTTCTCTGTCTCACTGTGTATGTGAGATTTGTTTTTTCTCTCCCACGATTATCTTGTCTGGCCTACATGCATTAGTGTGTCTGAGTGTGTAATCTATTTGTGTTGAACCAGGTCAGAGGCAGTGGCGACAGAGTGTATATGATATGTAGGCCAGCGTTTTAGATGTTACAGTGCACAGATGGGGGAAAAAGGGCACAGCACATCAATCCAGCTACACCATAGAATCCGAACCACTATAAAACACTTAACAAAGCGCATATACATGTCAACAAATGTGTTTAAATGTTAAATGTATGATGAAGCTGGTGATACTTCAGTAATCAGTTTATGTCTGAGTGTAACAAGGTCTACGTGATGATGAGTAAGAGGCATGCTCGGACAACTCTTGAAGTCAGTTTGGCCATAACAAAGTGATTTGTAACGCTCCCCAAAATCAAGGGTGATAGGGCATGAATAACATTACACTTGCATGCACAGTGCATAACATTTAAAACATGTTGCGAAATGTTCAAGTGCAGCACAACTTTTCGGTTCCAATAGACAGAGATAACTGTCCCTTCAGGGCACACATAAATTCTCACAACAACATACTGATCCCAGTTTTCCCACACACAGAGAATGCCACATGACTGACTGTCAAGTCCAAACGAGCCTCATCCAAACAAAAATAAACATGACGCAGGCAAACATATTGCACGGGGCATCTCGTCAATGTAGCCCTCTTTGATAGCTAACAACTGTAACCATCTAAATATGATCAGACACATCGTAACGTAGATTGGGAAATTTTAGAGATACTAATGCAAAATAAAAACAACACGGCTGATGCGCCATCCGCAGCGCGATATGGATGCGTCTCCCTGTTGCTGCTGCTGGTGGCGCAAGATCACGCCACGCGCGTAACGTTAGTAACGGAGCGTAATAACAAGCAGACCCACTGCGGACTTCGCCATCCCATGGATTCAACAAAACAAGTCGTTTGCATCAACTATTTTTTTCTCCCAGTTGCCAGTATAATATGTCGTTACAATCATTCCAGTTGCACGCACGAATCGACTCACGACGGCAACGTCAATGTGATGATGCAGCAAGACATTAACACTCACGAATCGGTTTATTTCTGGACTCGGTGCAAAACAACTTTAAGTTCCATAATCGGGTATTACCTTTGAAGAGAGGAAAAAATATTCACAGGATGGTTGCACCGCTTCTGTCTCCCGGACAAACTTTATACAGTGCAAATCAGTTCATTCCTTCCCAGGCAAATGTCCTTTTATCACGTTTACAAGTCGGGCAGACGTGGTATTTTGAGGCACGATGCATCAACCGAGTTTGATGCAATCATGCAGAATCACACTGTACTCAACTTGAAGTCAAAGTGACAGCTGTTTCCACCAACCAATAATACGACAGTGCATAGCAACATTCCCCTCATTGGTCAAGAGAAAACACAAACGACCAATGGTAGGGCGTACTGTTATCTACCTGCAGCTGCGATTCAGTTTGAGGAGAATGCGAGCTGCTGCATACATCAACACATCGTCTACGATGTCTTTACAAAATAGAACAAAACTGTCTGTATCTTGCATAGGTCTATCGTTTCAAAACCTGTATGTCTATTGTATACAAACAGTATATGTTAAGATGTGCCAGAAAATCCAATCTTGGTATAATGATGTAGCCTATGCTGTTCAGTCATGGGAAAATGCGTCAAAAAGTAATGAAAAGACCTGGAGTGTCTAACTGCATTCTACAAATAACGATTTAGTTATTCGATTGCAATAAAAACAAACATTAGGCCAAGGCACCAATTCTTCAGTACTGACTGTATTTAAAACTTTAACACAAAAGGCCTAGTACTGTATCTATAAAGAGTAATGCAGGACTAGATAGACAGTCTTTCATAATTCTATGGCAATAGTTTCATTGATGGAGCATGGCGCCCTCTGGCGTTTTTATAGTTCCATGTCGGCAACAAATCTGAGAAAGCAGTCTCAAAACAACCACCACACCAACGGAAGTGGAAATGCAAAGTGTATCACATATGTCTTCAATAAAGGTTACATACAGTACGTCACCTGGAATCGTCACCTCTGACCAGAGGATAGCAACCTTGAGGTAATCTGACAACCACTCCCACTGAAAATGCATACACTTTGCAGTTACAGATCACTTCTGGGGAGAAAAATGAAAGTACATTGGCATGACGCTTATGCATGAGGTTACTCCTGATGCAATTGATCAAACATGTGAACAGGTATCATTTCAAAAATAATTTATTAAACAGGCCTATCATCACTGAAAACGAATCACTAATTGGAAAATTCAAATCACTAACGGCAGCAAGGAACATGACTTGAAAAAATACAGGAGTAAGACACAATGCCCATGGTACAAAACATCCAGACTGACATGGAAAAACTATGATTGTTTCTTATCAGTTCGTTAAATTGCATTGTTGCCACACATCTCTTTCCAAATGAAAAGCCACTCAACACCTATCTGGTTGGGAGTTTTCTTTAAGTATACTGATAGCACAGACTAGTCTGTGAAGTCGCCTATGACTGGGCCATAACAGTTACATTGACTTAAATTAAAAAAAACCTTAACAGGGGAAACAATTATTTCATATTGATTACCTACTTCTATCCTTTTTAATGTGACCTCACAGCCCTTTATTGCCAAGAAATCCATGCAAAACAAAACATGATCACCAACACTTCAAAAATGACTTATTTTATGACTTATTATATATATATGTCATATATCCTTATTCAACACAGATCAGATACACAATCTTTATAATAGTATGCAGTCAGTAAACAAAGGAATGAAAACTGACGAAAGACATGTCATGATGTCAAATATACATACTTGATCATTCAAACGACATACTATAACCTTGTGCAAATTGTAATACAACAGCCCAGACGTAAATAAATCTTTTTTCTGAAATGGAACGGGCACATTCAGAACAGGCTAGAACCAATGTTCCACAACAATACATTCAGCCTCTACTAAAAGCAGAGGTCCATGATAGGACATCAAACAAAGTCCTCATTGGGGGGAAAAAACAGTGTCAGTACAAGGCATGTCAATGCCCAGAAAAATAATCCATTGAAGGTGACAGAACACTGAAACCCTCACCCATTTTGAATGCTCAGCTGCTTACCCAAATTGGCCCTGTGGCAGGCGCCATTACATTAATTCTGGTTTCCTCATTTCTCTTACTCTGTGAGATTGTACAAAATGATGAAATGCCTCTCTGGGTCACTCCGTCGATCATCACTTTAAGGTGGCAGGTGAATTCATTCCTTAAAATGAATTCCTTAAATGTCGTACAAATACACTTCAAGTGCCTTACACTTTAAACAGCATTGACATTTCACAGACATGACCGCAAACCAGCTAAAGCAACAAACTGATACTGCTCACATAAGACGACTCCTCTTAAATGGACATATTTTCATTAATTTTTGATGCTTTTATTAAGATTCATTATCATTTCAGTTTTAAATTAAACCTCCAAGCATGAAAGAATACTAAAATGAATTTAGTTTTGGCATGTGCTGTGCTGAAGAAAGGTAAGAGCTGCCTGTGCCACAGAGAATACACAGATCTCAATACACTTCATGATGTGCAAATACTACATGGAAAACTAATTTGCCCTTTACATTCCTATACCATTCCTGTCCATTCTTGTGTTGTAATAACTCTAGGTACAAGGGTCATTCAGTGCTTTAGATGAAACCCTGGAATGCGTGGTCTTCTTTGTATCTTGACATTTTTCCACACACAGATGCAAAAACATGGTTTCACCACAGTGGTTGTCTATCTACTGCACTGGTAATACATACAGTAAACATGAAAAATTGGTGATTAAAAGGTATAAGGTGTAATTCACACAAACACACATTGTTCTTCGTCAGCACAACTTTCTCCACAACCAATCATTCCTGACACCCCAAACGCCTCTCATCTAGCTCTCACCAGGATGTCTTAACCTGCTGCTCACTCCACTTTATCCACTCACTCCACAGATATCTCTGTTCTTCTCCATGAACTCCTTCAGCTTGGTTGGATAGTCTGTCATGATTCCTGTGGCGCCAAGGTCAAAAGCACGTTTGAAATCCTCCTCGTCATTCAGTACCCAAATATACACCTGAAGAGTTAAGAAAGACAGAGAAAGAGTTAAGTGTCACGAAGATACATGAAGACAAAAGGTACGCTCTAATTCCACGTAGATTTAATATGATGAAGAGCTTATGCCTTTATTTCTCTCGAATTGTATTATAAGGGCATGGCTGTAGTTTCACCAGGGAGAGAGGAATAGTTCTCCACTCAAAGTGGGAGTGCAGCCTTGGGTTAATCTGAAGACATATTTCTATCTTATAGTAGTGGGGCAGATAACCTGAACAATTGTGCATTTTGTGATAAAAGCGTGGAATTTGGTACACATATAGCCAAAGACAGTCCGATTTTTTTTTAGATATTGGGCCATCATGAATTTTCAACATTTTTCAAGATGGCCGCCGGTGCAAGAGTTTTCAGATCAATTTTCTTATTATTACGGAATATAATATGATGTTGATGATCTTGTTAGTTAAATTGAGTCATCATACATAGTTTTTGGATTTTATACTTGTTTAAAAAACATATTTAAAGTTAATACAAATTCAAGATGGTAGCCATGATTAGCATGGAATTTGTAATAGCAAAAAAAGTTACGTATATTGCATATGATTTGGATCATTTCCATATTGAATCATACATTTTGTGATGCAGAATTAAAATCAGTAATGTAACATTAGCCCAGAATCTTTTTTTGTTCTCACAAATCAAGACCATTTACTTACAGCTATCAAGTGACATGTTGGTGTCACCTCCAAGTTAAAATTCATCTGAAAGATATGACTTGACTGTTGCAACAAACCTTGTGCTCATATTTGTCATATGCTCTAAGTAGGCTTACAAGTAAATAGATACAATTTAAATCCATATCTAAAATGAAGAAACACTTTTAATTGTATACCCTGTTCTACATAAATAGTTAACGTGCTAACGCCAGTTCTAAATGGTAGGTTGCTGTTGATATGAGACTGTACTTGGTAGGAAGATACCACAGACACAGATATCTGCTATATTTTTGCTAATGCACTGTAAAATATAGACTTCAATCTTTTCAAAACTTGTTGTCCTTTACTGAAAAATGACAGGCTATTTTACCTCCTTCGTAATAGTCATTTTCTGAATGCCTCTATAAAGGGGTAGAGTTACATGTACTTTGTTTTCTTTAAAGATAAAAATAGATAAACAGGTCAAGAAGGTACATTTTAAGATTAAGGGATACCCTTTTTATTAAGTTCCATTGACAGCCTATTACATGGAAACAGTCAATGTGCTAATGCCAACTTCGAAACTGTGGACAGCTCTCTCCCCCTCCCTATCGAAAGTCATTTCACTGACTAGTCAGAAACTTTCTGAAGATGTTCTCAGAGTAGACAGCAATAAGACTGAGTTGTTCACCTTCCTCTCAGATGCTCTGCTCAGATGGCTTGATGTTGTGCTGGAGGATAAACAGCTTGTTGTCACAGATGATGTAGAAGTCCTCAACAAACCACCCCTAGCTGATCTGTCCTCAATTTCTCCATGCACACACGAGGAAGCTGATACCAGCATGTTATTACATGTGGCTCATGCAGCACAACATGGTCACCAGAGAATTATGATCCAAACTGTTGATACCGATGTTGTGGTTTTGGCGGTGGCAGCAGCTCAAGGTCTAAAACCAGCGGATGAGCTTTGGTTGGCATTTGGTACTGGAAAAAGTTTTGATACCTAGCAGCCCATGAAATCTCAGGTGGACTTGGGCCTGAGAAGGCACGTGCTCTTCCTGTGTTTCATGCATTGACTGGCTGTGACACGGTATCAAGCTTTGCTGAGGAAAAACTGGTTCCCTGAGATAAGGATCTACTTCTGCACAAACTGCACACTGTTTATTGCTTGACATTTACTTGTCTGCCCTGCCCTGAGAATTCTTTATAGAGTAGTTGGATATCTTGTCCCCGAGATAAGGATCCAATTCTTTGGTGGCAAAAGCATGACCAAACCTTCCCAGCCCTAAGCAGACTTGCAGAACCTGTGTTTCTTCATGCTCTTCCTGTGTTTCATGCATTGACTGGCTGTGACACAGTATCAAGCTTTGCTGGGCATGGGTAAAGACTGCATGGGCTGTGTGGGCTGTCTTTCCAGAGCTTACAAATGCCCTGTTAGAGCTATGTTCCGCCCCACATGACATTCCACAGGAGGTAATGGCAACAATAGAAAGGTTTATCATCCTGCTCTATGACTGAACCAGCACATCCACAGAAATAGACCATGCTAGAAGGAAATTATTTGCGAAACGGCACAATGTGCAGTCAATCACCCCAACAAAGGCTGCCCTAAAGGAGCGTGCTAAGCGGGCAGTCTACCAGGGAGGCCATGTGTGAGGTCAGATGCTGGTATCTACACCAGAGCTACCTTCACCCTGTAAATGGGGCTGGTCAAAGACATCTGAGGGTCTTTATGAACCATTGTGGACATGCCTACCAGATGCAGGGCAGTCCAGCTATGAACTTGTCTCCTGCAAATGTAAGAAGGGCTGCGTTAGACTGCACAGCCCTCTGTTACTGTGAGGGCGATTGCTGATTTTTCCATGATAGACCATATATTTGGACAGGTAATATTTTCACATATAGACCTAATTTCGCCTATCTTTCTATTATGCTTAATGTTAGAGTTACAATCGGAACTCGGCAACATGATATTTGATGTTATGATCCTCTATATCATATATCTATGCAACTTTGTTGCAATTACTAACTTTAAACCAGTATTCTACCGTTTTGACATAACAACCATCTTAAAATTTGAATGACTTATTTGTGTTATATATGTAGTAACTCCCAATATATGGCAAAAATAACTAACTAGATCAACAATATCATATTAATTAACATATGTCAGAAAATGCAACCTAAAGTTGTTATCAATGGCGGCCATCTTGAAAAATGGCTCCTGATAGTTTCACCTAACAGCTCCCACGGCCGCCAAATTGAAAATTCACGATGGTCCGATATCTAATTGTTTTTGGACTGTCTTTGGCTATATGTGTACCAAATTTCACGCTTTTATCACAAAGTCCACAATTCCTGTGAACGATCAAGCTAAGCCGCCCCACTATAGAAGCTTTTGCTTCTTTGAATAACTTATGAGACATGTTGGTTAGACCTCTTCCCTGGGATAACATAAAAAAAATATAAAGACGAGTTTGTGGAAAAACAAACAGAAAGTCAGTGAAATTGGCAAGGTCTCTGACATCCAGTAATCCCTTTAGGATGCCCTTCAATCTCATCCTCCGAACTCCCGACTTGCACTGCAGCATAAGTTCAAGTAGTATAAGTAAGTGGGAAATTGAATAGAATGAGTGGTGGGAAAAGATGCCCTTACTTGTATTCCTCTGGCAGTTAAATGATCAAACAGGGCTTTTCTCATCAGCAGCCTGCAAAAGACCCACAGGGATGGTTTCACTATATGCTATAAGTGACAATGTGCATCATCAACCACAAAACAGGTCAAAGACAGCCTGAAATGGATAATTAGGCAAGTTGCTTTAAATTCACACTTCAGACTTACGTGTCAGCAAGCCAAGTCAACACACGCTGGCTTCTAGTCATTCTAGAGGGGTCTTTCAGCCTGTGGGTGAAATAGGCAACATTTATATGAACAGTGAAATAGCAGTCTCACTAATGGGAAAACATTAAACATGCAACCTGGCTCACAACAGCTATGTAGTTCTGCAGACCTGCTCAAAATACAGTAGTTTAAAACCATTTGCTCATATTTTTCCAGGCCAAGACAAGCCGATATGAACATTTTTATCTTTGAAACATGGGGTATAATTTACGTGCCAAATAAAGTGGGTTAAATATGCTGTTAGGTCTATGTCCAAATCTATGGAAAATCACTCATCTGGGTGATTACTGAGAAGTGTTGTTAACCATTAAACAGAGCTGGCATTGGTATCACTATTAAGATTTGACTGCAATGTTCATAGAATAGAGAAATATGGTAAAGAAAAGCCATTTGTTTCTTAACTGGTGTAAACACTACGACACCTTTTTTGCTGATTAATCTGTACCAACTCCACAAACATCTGGAAATATTTTCTGGTTAAAACCAGGTTAGTTAACTCAACAAATACCCAGAGACACGATCACTATCTGTTGCTCACTGACACTGTTGAACTTTGAACCGGTGCAGCAGAGCCCGAGACATCAATTAAGTTCTTCTCACTAACATTTCCTGGGGTTATGTCTCTGTCTGGAGGAGGTTCTGTGCCATTTTTGCAGTGATGACGCAAGTCATGACGCAAGCCAAAAGAGATTGTTACAGATGATGATAGATAGCAAGATTGCAAGCTCATGTTATACACATGTAGGTCCATGTGTGTGTGGGTGAAGCTTAATGCTCACTTGGTGATGATGGAAGGCATGGGGATTTCTAAGAACTGCTCCTTGAGAGGGAAGAAGGGCAGGAGGCCGGTGTAGAAGAGCCCAACCACGAGGAGGACTCTGGGCATGCTGAACAGCACTGGGATCCGCGGGTTCTATCACAGCACAGGAGAGAGGACACAGTGAGACATTTCATCTTTAGGAGTCAGCAAATCACTGAACAGACTTTGGCTCTTGGTTCTTTACCTCGTTGTAGCATTTCTTCACAACAGTATTGTTGGAGTTTCCCCACACTGTCAGATGTTCCCGGTCGTATTTGACCACTAGTTCTGAGACCTGCGGCAATTAAGCAGAACAGCAGAAATCTCCTCAGTCAGGGCCGTCACATATTGTGCTCACAAAATACCAACAAGTGAAAAGATTGGTAGGGTTATTGAAAACCAGACCTTTTTGATGAGCGTGTCATTGTTGACTTTGATGTCGATGTTGACAGGCGTGGCAGGGAAATTCTCAAAGACCTCTCTCAGCAAAGGGATGCGCTTGTCCTCACCTCCCTCACAATAACACTCTATTCAGACAAAAGATAATCACTGATAATAAGATAATCAGCAGCACTGGACTAAACTCCATTTGGAGCTACCCTTTACCACCCAACACGTATGTTCATGCACTGCTCATTACCAAGAAGACACAGAAATACAAATATCCATACATTACTGTCCCCAAAGTCATGAAGGGCATCATGTCCTCACATTCCTCCTAGTCTGTTCCTATACTCTGTAGTCCATCTACTGGGGACAGTGGCATGCAATCTACCTACATTTAAACTGCAATAAAAATATACGTTGTGACTATCTGCCTTTTTAAATTTACGGATATCATTGATCATTGATATATTTAAATATACCCCCCTTCCTGATGAATGCCATTCAACTAAATAAAAAGTTCATGCAAAAAAGATCATTCATGAACCAAAACTTTATTGTCCTGAGCAATGCTCACCTTTCTGAAAAGTGACACCAAGCCTGCAAAGGTAAGGAGGGAGATCCTGTGTAGAGTACACACACACACACACACACACACACACACACACACACACACACACACACACACACACACACACACACACACACACACACACACACACACACACACACACACACACACACACACACACACACACACACACACACATATGAGTGCCTGCTCTTTTCCTGTAGGTCACAGCTGTTCAGCAATCAAATGTCAAAGTGGCCCGGAGTGAGTGGCCTGAGGGCATTTGCCCGGTCTGGGCATACTCACAGCATAGGCCACGCTGGAGACATCAACGCTCACACCTGTTGACCTAATTAGGTTGTTGTCATGTAAAACCACCACTTGCTCATCCTTTGTCAGGTGACAGTCCAGCTCTAACATGTCTGTGCCCAGCTGCACCGCACTGAGGGATTAAGACAAAAGTGAATACAAAAGGGATGGTGATGGCAAGGAGACTAATACATCTGCCCACACATGCACACACACACACACACACACACACACACACACACACACACACACACACACACACACACACACACACGACTCTAATGCTAAGGAGGCAAGTCAACACTTGTATACAATGAGATCTGGCCAATTCTGAAGTATACTTCATAAAACAGTGTTCCAAATATCAATCATAAAATAATGGGGTAAACTAATGTTTTGCACTTCAAATATGTGAAGTTTTATTTGATGTAGATGTAGGCTAGATAAGACACTCACTGTTTGAATGCTGCCATTGTATTCTCCAAGTTTTCTCCAGCTCCTGTAAACACAAACCTGATTTAACATTACGCATAATAGGATTTCAAGGTTAGGCTAAACTGGGCCCTTGACATTTGAATGAATACGATGAATAATGCTTTAGGAATGCTCTAGACATACACAGACAGTTCAAACATTTTGAATACTGCTGCTATGCAGTATGTTGTGTGTTGATATAATATACGGTATTAAGGTCATTAGGTGCATTAATGTTTAAAGTGTTGCCAGATGTTGCCAGATCTGTCCCATTTTGGTCTTCCATTCTGGGTCATCGTGGCAAAGTTCAGGTACACATCATGATATGTTACTATAAAAAAAACTAATCTCAGCCTTATCTTGACACACTCACCTTTTTTATGACTTAACATTCACTTTAAAAAGTAGGCCTATGTTGTAATCATTCTTACAACTATTCTAGGTTGATTGGCTTCATTATTAATGTCATATAGAATCGTATCGCTTTTAATGCTTTTCAAATTTATCTTGGACAAAACCACCCCCTGTTACACCTGTGACTACAAACCCTGAAGTGTAAAAACCTGATGCACTGCTTTGACTGAAACACAAAAAGTATAAACTAGGCCTAGTCAAATAAAATGAACCATTTTCACATTTCACTGAATTGTTGGCAAAGCGATTTGCAGAAACCTGGGTGACAACCTATTTCAAGTTTAGATAGATATATGGAGATGTACATGTAGCCTAGTGATCCAGAAGGAAATTCACCCTCTCCCAAAACGTACTGTTAACAAGGAAATGCACAATAAAGTTAATAGAGGTGAAGGGAGATAGGCTTATGTCTACAGACACCTGAGAAATAAGCCTTTTCAAACCAGTTGTTCATTTATAAAATCACATTGCTCTCAGTAGTAGCCACTCACCCCCGCGATGAGATATATGTCTGCTCCGGAATCCCCCATGCTTTCGTCGGTGTAACAGAGCCGGGAATTTCAACAGCAATGCGGAGGTCAGCACATACCCCGTCACCGTAGACAAAACGTAAACTGCGGCGCACATCTCAAACACTCCACTCTCTACCAAAATATAAACAACACTGTAAAAATAAATGGTGTATTGCAAACGCTGCTATCTCATATTTAGCATTCTACAGTCACCCTAATATGGAAATGCGAAAGTAATTTAGCTTTCTAGCGAGCTAGCGAAGATCCTTAACAGCTGATATCACTACAGTAAACAGCAGCCAGTGCTGAGCTAAAGAAACATCTAACTAACTTATTGACAAGCGAGAAGCCCAAAAGATGAACAGGCATGTAGCTCGCCATGTTTTTTTGTAAAACAACGATGAGTGCACTCTCTTTTATAATAAGACGATTAGCTTCCTAGCTACTGACAGCTAGACATTATTACATTACATTGTCGCTATTTCATTGTGTTGCTACATTTCAACAACATATGCCGCTGATATAACTACCATGACATAAAAAGCAATTGAAGAACCGGTATCTTACAGCTGACATTCACGAGGTCTCAGACACTCCTGTCCAGTTGCTCATTTATTAAAGTCCAGCATCCCGTATCTCGTAGGTTAGGTTGCAAAACATCTGTGTGATAACATTTGTTGTGGCCAAGTGCATGAGGTGATCTCTCACGCGCATGCTCTGCTCTCCTGGCTTTTCCTCTGTATTGAGAGTGTCTCTGTTCGAGATTTCTATGGTTCTTCCGGTCTTGTTACTGCTGGAAGCACACTATATGAGAGCTAAAGTAGGCCTACCATACATTTTTTTAAATATAAAAGTAAGTTGTTAATTTAAAAAAAGTAAAATCTTGCAGACCACTCTACTGAGAGGAGCTTATCTTGTGTAATATAGTTTTTGCAAGATGTACACCAAACTTTTCAATTTTAATGTATTTTTACTTCACATTTGCATGCCTTCAAAACAAAAAAGTAACACAATGAACATTTTTTAGACTGAAACCTTGAACAAATAAAAACACAAAAATAAAAACAAATGTATGTTTGCTGTGAAAAGGGTATCTGCACCCTATGTGGGCCAGATCCTCCAAGAGAGCAGGGGTAAATGATGCAATGTCTGGAAGAGACGGTAAGGTTGGTCTTTAAGCTGCTGCAAGCAACTTCATCTGTTCTTACTAAATCCTGCAAGATGCAACAATGGTACTCCAATCCTTTCCGCCAAAGTGCTGAACATATGCAAAATCAGGGCCTGAGAGGGATATCTGTAGAGGTTTATTGATTAGTTAAAACATTTCCACTGACTTGTACGTTTTAGTTACTGGTTCCAGGGTCCAGGAGAGTGCCAGAGACATATTTTCTATAGACTGTCTGATTGAGCTTGAGTGCTTTGAAAGGGTATTTCACCCATAAAATGAACTGATGTGGCTTTTCAGCACAGTAGATATTATAGAGAACTCTAGACTTTGAGGAAGGAGTGTTCAGAGGGTCCTTATCAGAAGTTACCTGGGGTTCAAGGCCAGGACATATAGTCAAGTTCATCAAGGAAAGTCTCCCCTTTTGGTATGATATAAAACCTTAATCAAGGATAAGTTTATATCAGAAGAAATATTTTTAACAGATTTATCAGTGAATATGAAGAAACATATCTTCTGTGTTGTGTCATTTACAATGAGCCTAATCTCACAACGGATAACATTATTGCATAAGCATGGCTCTGTCTTCATATGTAGGTCAAAATTCAACTACAGAGGCAAGAGCAGTCTTAAAGAAACAGGACAGTGTGGAAAAATATGAATGCATCTCTTTTATAGTTTAATATAGTAACTGGAATAATAAATAACTTTTCATCATTATTTATTTAATATAGACAAAAATGAAAAATGCTTCTTGCTGTACATGACTATAGAAGAATATGTGGCTATGGGGAGGGGGGATCCCTCTGACATCATTCAAGTTTACAACCATCCCTAAGCAAAGTCCAAGGAGAAATCTTGCCAGATCGATTTCACAAGTACCAGAAGTGCCTCGAATTCAGCTTCTCAAATACAATTGCTAGACTGAGGCTTGCTATGTATATTTATGTTAAAGCTCACATGTGTCTCTGGTAATATTTAGCAGTTTTACATGTTAACAGTTCTATAAAGAACAACAATTCATAAAGAAGCTGGCAAGATGTCTTCAGGTATTCCAAACGTCCTTAAAGAGTGGGAGGTCTTAGAGAAAGAGTTCTACTCAGTTCAGGTAAGGCTTCTCTTGTTTGTACTTACTCATTTGGGGTCAAAATCTCTTAAGAAATAATAAATCCCTGCCTTTGAAATGAATTTAATGTTAACTAAAGAGATTGTGTTTGTAATAATCTTTACTTGTATGAATATAACTTCCTTGCCCTCTAAAATGTATTTGTATTTTAGTAACTCTAATTCTAGTTATTTGCTTGTTTTGATAAAACTCATGTTGTGAAAGTTCTGTAGCATGCCCGGTCATTTAACACTGAAAGCTTTTATACAACATGTGTTGCTCAATTAGGAAACCCACAGGTTATACATGCAGAAGCTTGATGAAGTGTCAAAGTTACAGCAGAGCTTCTCATCCTCCATCAGTCGACAAAAGACGAATCTTAAAGACCTCTCTCATTCATTGCAGAAGTGAGTACACATAGATTATATATGGCCATTGTTGGATTCTGGTACTTCTGATTGTGTTTTGTTCCTAAACTGAGCTATACTAAAAGGAAACATGACTGTTTCCATGAATACAATACTTGACTTCAGATGACACTGGGGATAATATTGAAGGTGTTTATCGATTACAAATAAAATAGAACTACACACAGAATAACTGTGAAAGTTACTAAGAATACTAGATAGATTTAGAGTCTTCTTGAGCCATTAGGCGAGGATGTTGTTGAAGTTGTTCATGCATCTTCTCAAGATGTCTCCACCATCATTTAAAGATGTCTCTGTGATGGCTCTGCAGTGTCTCAACACCAACCAACCTGAGTGGCCCACAATTATACCACTAAAGAGGCGTGAATCACATATCAAACAGATGTACACAGTAGCTACAAATTTGGAAGCTGACCATATTGGGAAGGGAGTAGTGGAAACGTCAGCCCTAAAGATTTGATGATCCATTTTTGAAGGGCCAAAGCCAGCTGCAAACCGAGGCTAAAGGGGAAGATGTTGCTTAACCCTTCCAGAGGTCCTAACTAGACTATTAGGTGCCTGGCATAACCCATGATCCACAGAACAGTATACCTAAGAGACCACTCTGATACAATCAGAACATGTGCAAAGGATATTAGTCTTTGACTGCATTGTAAATCATACACTTGGAGGGTAGTCAGACACTGAGTTAGAAATGTTTTCACATTTCAGAATTCTTTACATTAAATATGGAGCTTCAATTATCAATTTACCAAAATGTCATACCATACACACACACACGCGCACACACGCACACACGCACACACGCACACAGGCACGCACGCACGTACGCACACACACACACACGCACACGTGCGCACACACACACACACACACACACACACACACACACACACACACACACACACACACACACACACACACATTCAGACACACACAGACACACCTGCATGCATGCACAAATAAACTGAACATGGATGTTTTCAGAATTTATCAATATTTCTACATCTCTGATGTTCAGATGCAGAAAAGGACTGTCAGAGGAGGAAGCCAAGTCCCTGGATATAATTCGCTCACAAATAGGGGAGAGGCCAAATGTTTTCCATGAAATGGAAGCTTTCCTACCAAAGAAAAATGGGTAGGAAACCAAGTAGTTTTCCTCTTCATCTTGTAGCAAGAAATATTATTCCAACTTTTTGTCATAAACATGTTATTCTATTTCTATGTATCTGTTGCCTCAGGATGTACCTCAGTCTTGTACTGGGCAGTGTGAATGTAATCCTTCTGAGTAAACAGTCCAAGTAAGTACCATCTAAAGGATGAGATCACGAGATCTCATGTATTTGCATGTTCAGTATACACTTACATTTGTATCTCTCTTGTGTATGTTATGCATCAATAGAAAAATAGTCATTAAACATCAACGAAACACAATTTAATTCAGTACAGACATGTAATGCATCAGTGCTGACCGACTGCAATGTCTATGACGACAATGCCTGTACAAATCACACAAATGGGTCATGTATTTTATATGCAATTGCTGCTTTTAAAAAAAAAAATGTCTTCTTCTCCTTATCATCTTCTTTAGAACAGGCTACAAGGATGAGTATGAGAGATTCAAGCTCTACGTGACAGTTATCTTGCTGGTGCTTGCTTCTCTTTGCCGTTTCTTAGTTAGCTATAGGTAAGAAGCTAACGAAGGTGTGCAAACAACCACTTACAGGCCACTGTCAGATTAAAGGTGAATCCAACTTTTGACTAATATTACTCAAAATATATATATTTTTTGTTTTGAGATTTGTTGATGCAGTCCTCAACTTCCTGTTGGTGTGGTTCTACTGTACACTAACCATACGAGAGAGTGTCTTGATCAGCAATGGATCTAGGTCAGCGCACCAATCTACTCTCAGTCGAATAAAATAAGGAACACATGAAGACTGTCTGTGTGTAATCTGATCATCATTCTTTTTTGTCTGTCTTTTTCAGAATCAAAGGGTGGTGGGTGTTCCAACATTACATCACCACCTTCCTCTCCGGAGTCATGCTGACTTGGTTAGCTCAGTGCTGTCACTTGTACTAAAGTACATTATTGTGGTCAAAATACCTAGAATTTATACACTGATCCAATCATGTTTGGTCTCTTCAATTTCTTAGGCCTGATGGCAAGCTGTACCAGAGCTTTAGGAATTCGTTTCTGGCCTACTCAATGTATCAAAGTAAGTTCAGCCATATTGTGTGGGATTATTTAATGCCGCTGCCTGCAGGGTCAAAACTCAAGACAAACCTCTTCATCTAACATTTCTTACATTATTAAAGTATGGTGAAAATGCCAATAATTTACTGATCAACATTTACAATTATATGATGGGCAGCACGGTGGCTCAGTGGTTAGCACTGTCGCCTCACAGCAAGTAGGCCCTTGGTTTGAATCCCGGTCGTTCCAGGTCGTTCCAGGTCATGCATGTTCTCCCCTGTGTGGGTTTACTCCGGGTACTCCGGTTTCCCCCACAAGACATACATTGCATCGTATGAATGAATGTTGGTGGTGGTCGGAGGGGCCGTAGGCGCTGATTGGCAGCCACGCTTCTGTCAGTCTACCCCAGGGCAGCTGTGGCTACTGATGTAGCTTACCACCACCGGTATGACTGTGTATGAATGATTACTGGACTCTGGACTCTGTAAAGCGACTTCGGGTATTTAGAGAAGCGCTATATAAGATTGAATTGATTGATTGATTGATGTATACTTTCAATATCCAGGCTTTTTGCAGCTTCTTCAGTACTACTATCAAAGCGGATGCCTCTATAGACTTAAGGCTCTTGGTGAAAGACACGATTTGGACTTGACAGTAGGTATGGACACACACTGTTATTTTAAAATGTCTTCTGGACCGGCTGCTGCTCCAAGGACAAAGTATGCAACCATCCATTTGAAAATGTCTCAGGACCATGTGAAATAACGTGTCTGAAAGCACAGCACATTATCAGATGAGATTCTTGGATGAATACTGTTCACTTGTGTCATAGTTCAGAGTTTTAAAATCCTCTCTTTGAGTTTGAAAAGGCTAAAGCAGAGGTTACGGTTGGGGTAAGGATTATTGTGTTGACATAGATAACTACAGACCAACTTGCAGACAGTTGAATTATTATATCATGTGACCAGTAGCTGTGAAAATAGCAGTTGGCTTGTTAATTACCTGTTTTATACATGAAATTAGCTTCTAAGCAAAATAATGTTTAGCTCTGAGTATCTGAGAAAGCATATTTGTCGCCTTTTAGAGGGTTTCCAATCATGGATGTGGAGAGGCTTGAGATTTCTTCTTCCCTTCCTCTTCTTTGGTCATGTGAGTATGTGATCAGACCACTGGTTTTTATTATAGATTTAGGTCTACTTATCAGACCTACATTGTAAGTGTTATTCATAACAAATAATTTTACTTTTCACTGTATCTGTAATTCAACCACTGTGTCTGTTTGTGTATATATCGTTGTCTCCCCATTACAGTTCTGGCAGCTGTTCAATGGAATCACCCTTTACCAAATGTCCCAACTTCCAGAATGCGTAGAGTGGCAGGTGAGTTACACACACACACACACACACACACACACACACACACACACACACACACACACACACACACACACACACACACACACACACACACACACACACACACACACACACACACACACACACACACAGCCAGCCAGCATCATGGACTTATTTGCCTTTATCTAGCCAATTATTGTATATTGGGAAACCTTAGCAGTTGTTATGCCTTGGACATACCTGTAAGCTGATCAGAATCATGATGTAAAATGTGTCATCCTAAAAGGGTTTATTTTGCAATAATGACTATCTGGTTTACATTGTCCCTCTCAGTATTATCTGGCAGAGGTCCATTATTTACCCCAGTTAATTATAGTTATAGTTAGAGATAACAGACTACTTACTGACTGAGTTTTTAGAATGGAGGATGTCTGCCCAAAGAGTTTATGTGAAGGCTGTCAATTCCTACTAACTGAAAAGTCATATGGTTAAAGAATTAAGACTGTAATTTCAAAATGAAGTGTTTTGTTCTTAAAGGTGTCAGTGACTGGCCTCTGCTTCTTGGTGCTCTTCATGGGGAACTTCTTCACCACCCTTGCAGTGGTCCGCCACAAGAAGCAACAGAAGAATCAGGCAAAAGTGAAAAGTTCGTAAAAAAGTGCTGCCTGGATGATACATTCTGAATTTCAGTTAAGTCTGCAGTATTACTGTAGACTATATAATCTGATATCAGTGAAACATGGCGTACAGGCAAGGCACACAAATATGAGCTACTTTTTAGTGAATATAAATCATGAGAAAATAAGTCATAGACATTGTGTAGTTGTTATAGTAATAGGCTTAATGCTGTGAAATTACACAACATCTTAATGGTTATATTTTTGTGTATTTTCAGCAACACTCTTAACAATAAAGGTGCATTATAGAATTAACTTTAATTGTCAACCTTTATATTGTAAGTCTCCACGTTACCGTGTTTACTGAAAGCCTTCAGGAGACTGCTGTGCCTAAGTGTAGAGATGCATAGAAAATGTAAAATCCCAATGTTTTGGCCAATAAAAAAAAAACATGTTTTGTTGCACTGTAACTGTGTCTTTATATGTCAGTCTCTAATATATTTTTTGGCCGAAGACGGCTAGTTGCAAAAGACATATAAATATATACATGAAATATGAACCTGTGATTTTATGATTTGAATTTAGAGGTTTGAAAAACAGATCAGGATCTCAGAACGCTGCCTGAAAGCAAGGTATCTGCTGGTGTGAGGTGTCCCTCTGGTGGGCATTCCATGTACAGGCCAGTGACCCAGGATAACCTACCCACAATTCCACAGTTTATCAATATGGCTGTCTACATCTAATATGTTTCTGGTTATTTCAACTTGTCCGGGACAATACTTTCAGTCCACATATTCAAGAAGGACAAGTTGAATACTCCGGAGTCTATGATGTTCACGAAATTGACAATGTTGCCACTCACGTTGCTGGCGGATACTGTCTCTTATGCCTTTGGCGCCGAATTACCAAGTGAGTTATCAGCTTGCTATCTAAATTAGCTAACCCTACAACATCAGTAAACTATGATAGCTAGTTAGCCAGCTAGGTACGAATCGTAAGGCAGTGTCAGACAAGGGGACATAATTCATTAAACGATTTTCAATACATTTCCTTTCCGATTCTTTCCTGGCTAACGGATAGAAATGTATTGTCTGACCAAAAAAGTCTGTGGATAGTGCAAAGTTGCCTTACATAGCTAGCCAGCCAGCTACTGTAACCTTTGATGGTCAAAGATTACATTGACCTTATCATAAAAAATAATTATTCTAGCCAACTATTATTCTATTTTCTAAATATTCGGACCTGTCACATTGATTGCTTTTACGCAAGGACTTAAATAGTGGTGCTGTTTTAAATCCTTAGGTAATTTGGATAATGTCCGACGCTATACAGAAGGCTACGTATTGGCGTTATGGCAGAACAGGTTGTATATTTACACCGCTGCGGCAGTCGTTGTGGGTATCTGGTTTGCCCTAAACCTGGTGCTGAAAAAGGTGAATAGAATCTTTTTTATCTTCCTCAACAATCACATGAACCATATGCTGGATTGTCAGACCTCTGTTATAAGATGTCTTGTATGATGATGTACTATGCGGTGACCTTCCTCTGCTTTCATACCTCCGACCGTCTGGAGTTCTAATGTACGTTTATGTTCAGGTCCACACATGAATAACGCTATCATTCTCATGTATTTCTGCAGAAGAAGGTCGTTAGACCTGCTAGTCCCTGGCGTTTCCAAACTGCGGAAACGAAAAAATATCCAGTAAAGGAGAAAGTGGAATATGTCTCTGGCGTGAAGATTTTTTACGGATCACAAACTGGAACTGCAAAGGTAGAAGGACACGTTTAATGTGTTCATACCTGAGACAGACTATTTGGGGAGTAAAGTTACTTTGTGAAGGCTATTAGGGTTTTCTCAGTACAAGAAAAAATGACAGGAGTTTGTACAAGATCTAAATCTACTTTTAATGCCCCTTTAGCACTAAGTAGTCTGCAGTGATCACACTATATGTGCTCTGTTTTTCTGTTGGATATAATGTGAAAAAGAACTGCTTATTCAAACACATTGGTCACTTCAGGGTCATGCCTTGCCCTGTGTTCTTTGTAACTGTCAATGGGGGGTTTCTAGGTTAGGATGATGTCATATTTATTCATAAAGTATTCTGTATATTGGATACTTAATGTCCCAATAGCCATTTTCCCTCCAGGATGCAGAGCAAATCAGTGTGTTACCTTTGATGTGCAATGACAACCAGTATTCTATGACTTTGAATACCTTTGAAGTAGTCTTTACAGTAAAGTTTTGTAATGTTAGTAGAACAGGTCCTATGGTGGAATTTGAAATTGAGTTGATCTTGCCAGTGTCTGTCCAGTGTTGACAAAATGCCTGTTCAAACACTGCTGCTTACAGCAAAGGTGTATACACAATTTCAGTATTCTGACAGAGTCCCAGTTTGCATCTTAACCTATGAATTCTGACTATTCAGAAACTTTTAACCACACTACATGCTCTATAACTGCTTAATCATACTGTTCTCCATCGAACATATACAGTTGTTAAGATGATGTTATCTTTGAAGGGATTTGCAAGAGAGCTTGCTGAAGATGTCAAGAATCTGGGACTTGTATCTGAGGTGATTGATTTGAAAGATTATGATCCTGACGACAGACTATCAGATGAGGTGAGATTCTCCTATTTGAGTGTGTGTGAGTGCGCACGCAAGCTTGTTATCTGCCTGTCACCTGGTAAATCCCTGTGCAAATCTCAAGTCCATTTGCTAAATGTTAAAGCTCTAGAAAGGTCATATATCTTGAACATGGGCCAATAGTGTATTGTCAAAGTCAAAGTGTTTTATTTGTCACTTGCACCCAATAGCTTAGCGTCATCAGAGCAATGGAATTCTTGTGACCTGGCAGGCAACATCGGATGAAGCTTTAAATAAAGCATTGCAGTCATATTCTTTGTTTGGTTGTTGTTACTCTATTTTTAATGGTAGTGTAACGGTAGCCAGTGGGTACTGTACTGTGCAGTGAGTTAACTTCACTCGCTGACTCCTTAAGAGACATGCTAGAAACAGACACTAGCACCCATGGGTTTTAGCCTCCATGCTAGCACGCATCCTATGCCCTTGTTTGCGAGTTTGAGTCTGGAGCGAGACTGCGCTTGTTTACAAAATGCAGGTTACATAATTACTTGTAAGTCGCTTTGGATGAAATTGTCTGCTAAATACCTAAACTATAAACTATATTGATTGATAGCAACTTGTTTCTAACTTGTGTTATTTTTCCAATTGCTGAATGATGGATTTTGACACAAACAAAACAGAATAACTTCGATCTGTGATCCTTTATGTCTGACATTATTTGGCTTCCAGTCTTAAAGGCCTGTCAGGGTGATGAATAAGTTAGCAGATTTCTGAGAAATGAATGGTCAGCTGGCTTCGGTGGAAGTGATGAATTTATCCAACTGAACAATATTCTGGGCCTGTATATTAAAAATATGGATACAAGGACCACAGACATCTCACTTTCTTGCGTTCATCCATTTTACGTGGATCAATGCGTTTGTATTTGGTAGACAAGCAAACCCTCATCTGCTCAGTTGGCTAGTAATACGGTTGACAGGAAAAGAGTGAAAGAAGTCACCCTTAGCTGAACTCTAGGGTTCAGGATAAATACACCACTCTCAACTGGTAATATCATTGGAGACATTAGTGTTAGCAGTATCTTCTCTGACATAGACACCACACGTAAGACAGCCAGAATGTCACATTTCTGTGGGCTTACAGGGGAGGCAGTGAGCCTCTGCCCGAGACGAGTGTATCTTAACTCTTACCCTCTGGCTTTTCCTTTGTCATTTGTTTCTAGTGCACTAGCAAAGCAGTTTGTGTGTTCCTCCTGGCCACCTACACAGATGGGAAACCCACGGAGAACGCAGAGTGGTTTTCTAAATGGCTGGAGGAGGCTTCCACAGATTTCCGATATGGCAAAACCTACCTCAAAGGTTTGAGATATGCTGTGTTTGGCCTGGGCCACTCGGCCTATGAGGACCACTTTAACACGGTGACTAAACAAGGGGTGCAGTTGCGGAGCTTTATGGATACAAATTCCTGTGCAAGTAGCCTTATCCCAATGATTACTCTCAAGAAGCTCATGGTAACACAGAAACCTTTCTTCTCTTGGCCTCCCTCTCGCTTCCCTCAGGTGGGTACATCCGTAGACAAGTGGCTGTGGATGCTGAGCGGCTCCCGGGTGATGACACGCGGCGAGGGTGACTGCAACGTGGCCAAGAGTCGCCACGGCAGCGTGCAGGCAGACTTCCAGGCGTGGAAGGGCCGCCTGCTGAGCCGGCTGCAGGCGCTGGCCCGCGGGGAGAAGAAGAGCTGCAGCGGCCAGTGCAAGAATGGCACCTGCAAGAGCAAGAGCAAGAAGAAGCAGCAGGGTGCGGCAGCGGAGGCTGGGAAGTGCTCCAGCGACCAGAAACCACACAGTTCTGAGGTCAGTGTGGGTTTGGAGCTGTGTTTCTGTCAGTAACGGGGACAGATGTGCATACCTATATTAGATGCTCTCAGACCCCTTGTTTGATTAGTCTTACAGTGCTAGACATGACTTTGGCATTGTGTGTCTAGAGTTTACAATCTGGAGACAACTTACCGTATTTTCCGGACTATAAGCCGCTACTTTTTTCCCACGCTTTGAACCTCGCGGCTTAAACAACGATGCGGCTAATTTATGGATTATGATACCTGTGACTGTATACGGTGGCTTTGTGTTTACGGTGGCTTTGTGGAGCTAGGATGCTAGCATGGATGCAGCCGCATGGATGCTTAGCTCCACGCGATTTCTCAGTATCTCTCAATAACTTAACTAATGTCAAAATAACCACAGTCTACCAGCGTAGACAGAACACAACTCAAAACACTTTAGAAAATAAAATAAAAGTTTACAACAATACAAATCCAGTCTTCAAGTTCTTTAGCTCACTGGTTTCAAACTAGCGTCTGTCTTCAATCTAACGTTCTAGCTTCTGATTGACTCTTGCGACTGTGCGCTCTTAAAGCAACAGTGCACTTATCTAACTGGCAAAACTAACTATTGTATTAGTTTTGATATTCATTTTAGCCTGTGTAAAGTTAATTTGTTTCAATGTTGCGGTAGGCACCTGCGGCTTATAGACATGTGCGGCTTATTTATGTCAAAAATAATTATTTTTAAAAAATTTAGTGCGTGAGGCTTATATTCAGGTGCGCTCAATAGTCCGGAAATTACGGTACTGAAATTATGAACTACAACCGTTGAAAATTAAGGCTGAAAAGGCTATGCCTACCAGCTTTTTTCTTTTTTTCAAGATTTCCCAGTACTTTCAGCCAAGGCCTGTTATAAGGAGGCGTTTGGGTTGGGTTAGAATTTTAAAATGTTGTTAATGCTGTAATTCATCACACACATGATTAGTCCATATTTCACCATGGTTGTCCCCGCGTTTATTTGCTAAGCCAGGCTGCTGTTCGACAGTAATGTATCAGACATTTCTTAGCTCTCACAACGGCGCTGTCAGAGGGGAATCAGAGACAGAGCCTTGTTTTGATTTAGCACTCAAGTTAATCCTGCTGGTACACATGCAGGATAAATGACTTTAATCAAGGGCACTGAATCCACCCGCGTTGCCCATAAAAGGGCACCTGCTTCCTAATTTAATTAAACCCTGGGCAACACAAAGGTAACGCCATTAATAAATGTTTCCCGAGCCGCACAGCAATTCATCATTTCGTTTTTTGCACAGGCTCTGAATGGGCGGTAACGCCTGAGGTTGAGTGAGTGAGCGAGAAAGCGAGTGTGTGTGTCTGTGTGTGTCTGTGTGTGTGTGTGTGTGTGTGTGTGTGTGTGTGTGTTGATGGGGGTCATGGCAGGTAACGGAGGGCTGAGTGTGCTGTGTGTTATTCCTAGGAGGAGCTGATGGAGTCGAGCAGCGAGGCAGAGAGCGTGGACGACGAGGAGCCAGGTCATGGGTCTGTCATCGACATGGAGGACCTGGGGAATGTCATGAACCTCATCAAGAAAGTCAAGGTAACATGTCAGCTATGCAGGTTTTTAGATGATTACGTGGCCCCTTATGGAGTTTCCTTGGCATACAGAAGCAGGAATGTCCCCAACAACATGAACGTGTGTGGTGGTACAATGTGACTGATGCAAGAAGTTTACTGGGGCACTCATACATTTACGATGTTCTTATTTAAAGTGTTTGTTTTTTCATTCACTGAGGTGTCCCAAATCAAGAAAATAGGGGATAAGGCAGAGGCAAAGAGCTCCGTGATGCATCATCAAGTCCATAGTCTTTTATTGGAACACCTCAGGGGCCGTTATCCTGCCTAGGCCACCAAACAGTGCTCATCAGTTTGTATTCAAATCGACTTATTTATGGTAGCTCTTTCTTCAAACTGTAGTGCCGCCCCTTAGCCTAAGATCTTTCAGCTGTTACTGTTATTTTATTTTTTATCATGTCCTTTTTATCGTGGTAACCACTGTTATCATGGTAACCACTGTCCTGTGATTACACGTTTGACTGGATCCATCTGCCGGGTGTGCATGAACATTTTGAACGGTATATTATCTAATACAATCTAACAAACACTTGTCAGATTGTGTTATGAATCCAAAATGAAAGATGGAAAAGTGTACGACCTCAGATAACTGGATTACCTAAACGCTCAGGGCTGAGAGCTGTTTGAACGAGGGCTTAGATGAACAGGGCCTCTAGCAGGCTCAGAGAGAAGGGTGTGGAGGTGAAGAATAATCACCAACGCCCTGCCCACTGGTCTGTGCCACAGAGATATTCTGGAAACTGCACTTCACGCCCTTATTGACCTCGAATATGTTTTGTCAGATTGCATTGCTCTATTTGAAACGTTTTTCTTTTTTTAATGTCTATATTGCTGTCTGTAAATGTAGTGAGCTAGCCCTGACAGGATTCTGGCAATGTCCTGCAGTATGTCATCAGCAGCTAAACCATTGGTGTGAATGTATTAACTTCAGAACTTAAACATCTTTGCTTGTGTGTGTTCACTTCTATGGTGGCAGAGTCTGGCAGAAGTTAGCGCTAACCAAAGAGTGCTTTGTGCTCGCTCTGTAATCTTTGGCACTAACTAAGCTACTACTAAGTTCAGGTTTTAGTGAGTAATAAGCCCATACACTTTTATATATTTCCAAATTCCAAACAAATCTTTTTGGCTTCCCAGGTGTTCTAGAGCTGTTTGTTCTGTGTAGTGCATAGGTAGTAGGGCTGTGTCTGTATCAATCATAATTTCTTGTGCCCCTGTGAACTAGAGGTCTGTGTGGGGTGGATTTTTCCGCCACGTTCCTGCCCCCTCCCGCAAAGTTGTGTAATATCTTATCCTGCTCCTGCCCGCATCTTTCAAATTTTGTCCCGCTTTCGCACGCCAAAAACCTGCAGGTAGATGTTTAAACAGGATGGATTTTTCAGTCCTGCTCCATGTGTAAAAACCACCAGTCTTTTGCCTGTTTGTCAAACACGGGTTATTTCTTGCTGTTCTCCTGCAAACATGAAAATCATTCTGTAGTTTGTGAACTAGAGGAGTTGTTGCGCTCAGTTTCCACAGGGATAAGCCTATTAGAATATACAAATTAGAGAATTGATGAAGAGGAAACTTCATTTAGCCTTATCTAACCGACTCATTTGCACAGGCTGATAAAGTCTAATTGTGATTCAAATGTAAATGTATACAAGGCTATCAGTCACTCAGCTTGGCTATGCATTTGGGCACTTTGAATATTAGCTCTTTTAGCCTCATCTGCAGTCTGCCCTGGAGATTTCCTCTGCATAATGTACCGTGATAATCACTCAATCTGCATTACTTGGAATTAATTAAGGTGACGTAGAAATGAGTTTTGAAATCGAGGCCCTTAAGCCAGTAGGCTGCGCAAGCAGCATTAACCAAAAGGAGGGAATGAGGCATCAAAGGTCTTTGATCCCTGTGGGAGTACAAAGTAAAGAAGGCCTATAGGGAAGGAATATAGCCTTTAAAATGACTAGTGTCCACACACTGATCTCACTTTGGTGAAAACTGTCTGCCAAGCACCTGTGGTGAAAGGGGTTGTTATTAGGGCTGTCAGCGTTAACGCGTTAATCTATGCGATTAATGCGGCCGCGATTAACGCGATAAAATATTTTAACGCAATTAACGCAACTTTAAAAAAAAGAAAAAAAAATCATTTTTTAAAAAAAAATTTTAATGCCTTTATTTGGATAGGACATGAAGTAATGACAGGAAGCGAGGCGGAGAAGAGGTGGGGAGAGCATTGGGAAATTACATCAGGCCAGACTTGAACCTGTGTCCCCTCGGGCAATATAGCCCGGAAGTAGGGGGCTTGGCCTACCATTTTATGAGAGCGATGAGGGACAGGTGGGGCTTGAATAGCCACCCTTGTTCAAAGTGGGGAATGACAGAAAAAGTTTGAGAACCACTGCGGTAGTTGAAGATGGAGAGAGCTGAGGGATTGTTGGGCGGAAAGTCTCTGTTTAAGAGCCAAAATGACGGAACAATCGACAAAACTAAAGTTGTATGTAGCATTTGTCAAGCTGAATTTAGCTATCACCTTAATGCAAAGCACCTGAAAGAAAGCAGTCCCAGGTTAGATGATCGCCAACCCATACTCCACGACTTCTCTAGGAAAATAACTAGACCAGTCCGTGAAAAGGTTACCATTTGGGTTGCCGGTGACTGTCGGCCCATCAACATAGTTGATGACAGTGGGCTGATTGAGGTGATTCGAATTGCTTCAGGGGAAAATCTTACGATTTACCGTCAAGGGGCACCATTGTGTTAAAAAAAAATACAATTAAACAACAGTGTCTAAAATACACGCTGTCTGAAGTGATTACTTGTTTATTTATAAGATTTAGTCTTAAGAAAGAAAAAGAAAACTTTTAATCGCGATTAATTAATTTCAAAATGTGCGATTAATTAGTTAATTTTTTTTAATCGATTGACAGCCCTAGTTGTTATCTGTTTGGGTGTAGTTTGCGTGTAGCTCCCCTCTTCTGTCTGCAGGGGGCAGAAGAGACACAGCTGAAAAATGAGCCTGTCTCACAGCCTTTGAGAGAGAGAGAGCGGATCAATGTGGTTTAGTTTGTCGTTTGTGTTCCTTCACATCACACCCAGATGGTTTAAGATCTTTTGAACTGGCCTGTCATCTCGTCAGTGCAGGAATGTGGATTTTCCATCTATATAGTGGTGCAGATGGGATGGGGGCTCAGATACAGCAGGCAGAAGGCAAGGCGTGTTTATGTCCCTTTTTCTCCTCTTTCATCTCGTCCTGTAAGTAGAGCAGGAGCTTTCTTGTTCGTCTGTGGCATTGAAGAAGTAACACACCAGCCCTATTTTGAGCAGAACTCTATTGCTACTAACAGAGCATCATGTATACTCATAATGTGCTGCTCCTGTCTGCATCTCAGCATCCCAGCAGTGAATGTGAAGTAAACATAATGTCAATCAGGACATTAAACCTTAATTACACCATGTATGTATGTATCTCCTCACTATGATGCGAAGGTCATGGTGTTTGAGTGCATTTTAAGCATTCAGCATCAGACATGTACCAGTGTGAATTATGTGTGTTTTTGCTAAATGTGTGCTTGCTTCGTCTCTATCATTACCTGACCTGGTTTTCTTCTCCAAGTCTCGGTGCCATGGTGTTGTCAGGGCTGTAGCTGGATTCAGGGACAGAATGTGTGGCAGAGGCTGGCGCGATGCCTGGAGGGGTGGATGAGGTGTTTTGGGTGGAGATGGTGGCAGCAGCTCACCGTGCTGCACTGAGCTGAGTAGGATGGGCAGCAGCCGGAGCGACTCAGCCTTGCTGTGGCTGTGTGTCAGGCTGGATGTGTCAGCTGCCAGGCCTGCCGACGTACCCCCAACAACACCACCCAGCCCCCCACTCCCTGCCTGCCTGGCCGCCCGCCCCAACACATCCCATCCTTTCCTATCCCATCTCCGCGCCTCTCCTCTCCGCCACTCCTGCGCACCATTGACTGCATCACCGCTGTCCACTCGCATGGGGACTCAGGGGAGAGGGACGGAGCAGAGACTGTTCTCGTTCTGTCCACTTCAGATGCTAGTGGGGAGTCGGCAGGGTGGGGGTTTGGGGGTGGAGGGGGCATTACAGCCAGCAGCAAACAGAAGTATTCTGGGAACTGGATCTGGTGGTGGAGTGACAAGGCTCTGCCAGTCCAGACACTACAACCACCACCTTGTTCTATCCCCCCCCCCCCCTGGTCTGTTCTTTTTTTCTGTTTTGGCTGGACATTAGTCAAGGGACAGTCTGTACTCCCAACAAACACGCAGTGCCAGAGCTGCATGAGCAAGAGTGGATTCTCATGCTGTTTCTTTCCTTCCCTCTTCACTCTGTCTGTCTCTCTCTCTCTCTCTCTCTCTTCCTCCGTCAGCCCCCCTCCCCTCCTCTTTGTGATTTTTAATGGTAGACCTGGGGAGGCAACCTTAATTAAAAGCCTAGAAGAAGCGAGGTGACGGAAAGAGGAAGGAAGGAAGGAATGAAATGTTGTTGTTTTTTTTCTTTTCCAGTCAATACTCGAGAAACATCAAAACATCACAGCATTTCCCAGACAGGGGGAACTGCTCAAAATAAATGTCCTCTAGAGTAAACAACTACATTGTTTCAAGACTATGTTTTTTTTTTACACTGCGACACTATAGAATCTAAAGGGAAAAACAGATAAATAGATCTGCTGAAATCAGAGGTTGTCTTGGGCCTTCCTCGATCAGCATTCATCCCGCGTTCCACCTCATCAGTAGAGCGTGACTGCAGTGCCTTGGGTGAGGACACTGTGGTTCTCCGAGGTTATCCTCTAGTGGAGGACAATCAAGATGAGCAATTCCGCTACGCAGCCTGACAAATATCCCACCGTCTGCTGAGGGCAAGAGGTTCTGCCCTGAAGAGTGTTGGGGGTTACAACCTCTTTTTCCACCACGACCAAAGCAGTTACTGTTGTTGAACTGTCATGCTTCTCAGGCAGGCGCTGTGTTTTGCGCTACGGTGGGTGTGTTTGGCGGCGCCCATTTGCAGAGGGCAGATACAGGTGGTGATGGCTGAGGGGCCCACGGCGCCTGGCACTGGGTGTGAGCGAGATAAGTCCAGACAGTCTCTCTCTCTCTCTCCCGTCTGACGTAATGTGATGTAACGTCCCGTCCACGGCTCCTCAGATAGTTTGTTTCATGTCACAGCTGAGTAGGTAGTAGTCGATGCCGCCTAAGGCCTGCCCTCCCCCCCCCGCTGAGTTCCTCTAGCCTCTGTGTATGTTTTCACCACCTTCAGCCACCCCTCAGTAGCTTTCGCGGTTGGATTCTGCCGGTGGCGTTCGGGACTGGATCATTCCCTGGCATTTATCTCTGGTGATATGAGGCAATAGGATGCTTGGCTGGAATGCATTAGAAAATGCGACAAGTGCCTCAGAGTGTTATCAAATCAAGACTTATCTAATCACACCACTTGGCTGTAATCGCTGTCTCTCTCCGGCTGCAGAGTCAGAGAGCGAGAGAGAGAGAGAGAGGTGGAGAAAGAGAGAGAGATGGAGAGAGAAAGAGAGAAAGCGAGAGAGAGATGCAGAGAGAGAGGCTTTCCCATGTCCACCACTAATGAGAAATTGACCGTTGATAATGGAGTGTCAGCCTGTGAGATGGCCCCAGGAAGATCATCGTCAGCGTTTGTTTACATTGGGCATATGCACTCGTTCAGAGGAATGCAGTTTGCACACACTGCTTGGTACTCTTGCAGTACAACAGCTGGTCTAGGCCTGGGCTCTATAGCGATCCCACAGCTGTTCAGCACTCCGAAATGCCCCTCTCTTCATTTACATTACTGCCCAGTAAAGAACCCATTCAGCCCTCCACCAGCAGTAGCCTCTCCTTCTCTTCTTGTCTGCGGCTGAGGCAGAGCTGGAGCTGTGTGACCTGCTTAAGGCTGCTCCACCATCTGTGAAGTCTGCTGTAGTATCGAGGCCATCTTCCACCATCTTCCGCCATCAGGATTTGTACTTTAGCACTTTATTTTTAAAAGCCCATACTGTCGATAGGCCATCTGATTAGACTCTTGATTGGACAGCTTTACAATTTTCCACCATTTCTCAAAACAAGGACCAATGTTATTTGTTCAGAGTCCTTCTTTTTTCTCCCTTGTTTTAGATTAATGTCCACCGTGCCAATGGAATTAGCTTTGACTCTGAATAGTATTTTGTCTTTTGTTGTTGCATGAAAAGGCTTATGGGATTGCATTGGCTTTGTCAGGAAGATCATGTGCTCATGTTTGTATGGTAATATCATGTTGCTAGTTAAATCTATTGTCTGTCTCAGTTTTTGAGGTCCAGGCTAGAGGAGATGCTGTTTGTTGGGGGGCACATTTATGGTTGTACTAGTTGTTAATGTGGGGAACAGGTTTCTTTCCTCATGATAAGCCCTGATGACCTTAGTGCCACCACAGAGCTTTGAGGGCCTCCTCTACACAGAAACAAACCTATTTCTATTTCAGGAGGGCCCACTCTTAGTTGTGCTGATGTTGTTGTAACTAATGAGGTGGAAATCTTGAGGGTGAGTACATTTGTTCTGGGGACAAATTAAATTTAGTGGATCATTAGGTGGAGCACAGACCTGAAATGGGGCAAAAAAAAAACAAACCTGGCTCAGTTGCTCATTACGATTTTAGATTGTATTTCATCTTCTCATTTCCTCCGTCTGTGTTGGTGGCGAGGAATCACATTGCACTCTGAAGAGGCTTTAAGGCCTGATTTCTGCTCCATTTGCAGAAAGCCCATAGTAGATGTGGAAGTGTTTATGGCGCTGCTTGTTAGTTAATTACTGAATGATGGTGGTCAGCTCAGTCAGGCTGAGTTATCATTCGAATCGTAATGACAAATGTGAGTGAAGTTTTTAATTGGCCAGATCAAAATGGAATACGCCTATTGTGGCTGTTGACCGTTTTACTGAGAATGTAATTACAGGAATGTTAATTGCTGTAATGTGGATGAAAAAGAGTGTTTCTCCCCTGATGCATATCCATAGTGACGGAGCTAGTGATGCTGCGTGCTGCCACGACAACATGACATGAGTAACACTCCGCCCTGTACGTAAGCCCATCAGTGAAGTGACAGCTCTACTTTAGTCTGATTATCAAGTGGCTTGTTGTCAGTTAATCTTCTCTAAATTAAGTGGCATTAGCTGAGCTGAATGGCAATCCCACTTTGTCAGATCAAGCTGTGCATCTGAAATGAATACGTCTAAATTGTGAATGGGTCGCTCAACTTATGAGGGCGCAACGTGCATGAATAGGTGAAACGAGCCCGGAGCCGCATCGTCTTTTAGCTCTCAAGGTTTTTGTGGGGCGCAGTGAGGAGCTCTTGTTGACTGTGGTGATTTCTGGTCTGTTCCCTCTGCAGAAGAAGGCGGAAGGAGAGGACCGGCTGAAGGTCAGACTGTCTAAGCTGAGTAATGGGAAGATCCCGGAGGAGGAGAGGAGGGAGATGATCACACCAGCGCTCCGAGACGCTCTCACCAAGCAAGGTGGGTGACTCTCTGCATACTGTACACTGTGCAGTGCGGTCATCATTTTTCCTCTGTCTGTCTGTCTATCTGTCTTATTTTCCTCTCTCTCTCTCTCTGTCTCTCTCAAAGGTCTGTTCAGACTAATGATTATTTGACGTCGGACATGGCCTGTAATGTTTTTATTGATGCTTTTTTATGGCTTTCTTGGCACAAATCCACATACATCCATTTGCCACCATTGATTAAATAGTGGCTGGCCTCAGCTAACCTGTCTCATTTATGTCGGGAACCTTTTTCGACTTCTGCCTTTTTGGATAGTGCTTAGTGCTACTAGATACTGCGTTCTGTCTCCTCTAAACATTGGTGCCTTGGATTGTGTTGTATACCAAATAAATCTTTAGAGGCCACAACCAAGCTTCAAAACCAGAGATGTGAATATATCTTGTGGCTAATGGAATTTGTTCATGCTTCAGATCAAACATGATGTATAGAAGCTTTTACAAATGAACTTAAATGTTCCATTTTACATTATGGTGAAATTTGTCATTTTCTGCACGATGGCCATCTATTTCTTTCATACCACATTTTATTAACCATGACGTTTTAAATTTTCGAGTGCTGCCAACTTGTCAAATGACCTCATTTGGTCATTTTAAAAACGCTTTATCGAGGAGAGACACAACAGTCCAGTATGTATTCGCTCACTGCTTTCTTCACTGGCATAAGCCTGTATCGCAGAAGTTGCCATGCAGCATGTGTTGCTGAGTGCCGTCCCTTCAGGCTGAGCGGAGAGCTGATGTTTGGTGGGACTGCCAAACAGGCCCTAATGATGCAGCACAGCCCAATTAGCTTCCTCTCCTGTGGCTCCTGCTCCCCTGAGCTCCTCACTGCTCCCCTTTATCAGAGCACACCGCTCCCTCCAGTCACACACACACACACACACACACACACACACACACACACACTCTTTCTCTCTCTTGGCCTCTCTCTCTCTCTCACCCGACAGGAAGCTGATGATCAGCAGTCTGAAGACGCTCCTCTCCTCTCCACTCCCCTCCTCTCCTCTCCCCTCCTCTCCTCTCCTCTCTCCTCCGATGCGTAATACCCCACTTACCTCCTCAGCCTCCCCTCTTTCTATTTTTCTCCTCCCTCCTATCTTCTCTTCCCCTTTCATATCCCCCCCTCTTCTTTCCCTTCTGCCACTCTCTTCTTCTTTCCTCCTCCCTAGCAACTCTCCATTCACACTCCTACGAGCTCAGACGGGGGAAAACAGAGCCTGAGCTCAGGGTCCTGGTTTGATGTGCACCAAATGTCTGAGTTCATCATTCACTTGTGCATTCTTTAGTTGGTTCATTCAGTTTTCTGAACAACGGGTTGTGCTGACCAGGCAGAAAAAGGCGCACGGCTCGAGGGTGGTCAGCCTTACTTTGAAAAGTGTCTGCGCTGTCGACTCCAGTGTCTCTCACACAGGCGCACTTTCCCACTCGCTGTGTGCTCACGGCATTCTGTCTTTGTACACAACATACTACTGCTTCCTCTTCAAGTGACCCGGGTTAATTAACTTATTATCTCGCTAAATTACCCCCTTTCATCTGGCCTAATACAAGCCAGGAGTTGGCAGATAAATAGAGAAAGAGAGGCCTGGGTAGAATGTAGCAATGTTGTACCTCAGGATTCCTCTACCTGTCAAGTCTAGAGAACGTCTTAAACAAGTGATTACAGTGCACCGAGACAAATTAGAATTTTACAGCGCCAACAAGCCGCCCCTTAAACAAATAAAGCGTAACAAGTGTCGAATTTTCATTAATGAGATGAAGAATTCTTTGCCAGTTGCTGTTAATAATTAATTTAGGTTAGTTATTAAACTAGACTTGTGTTGTACTTATGGGGAAAACAGAAATGGGGAGAATGAGACCAGTGAGAAAGATAAAATACTTGTTTGCTCAGCATTCAGAGGGAAGAATTGGGTTATTAAAGTCAGCCTTGCAAATAGATGTGAGGTTGTCTTCAGATGGGTTGTTGGAGGATGTTACATAACTGATGAACATTGTGGATCTAGTCTAATCTGGGCTGTGTCTGTTCCAGAGTTGAGTGCTGTGTGGATGTATTCTGTAAATGTAGTTGTAACTGTCAGTAGGCCTAAATGCTTGGGCAATTTTATAGAACTCCATTAATATGGTAAGTCAGTTCTTGCACCGGCTGCAAACATGGTGGCAATACCCTGATTTTTATGGGCTTATTGGCTGTGTGTGTGTCCAGTAACATGATATTACTGTCCCTCCAGGATTTTGCCAATTTTATTTTTGTGATATACTGCAATCAAAATGACTGATTTTGTGGTGATGATTTTCTAAATTTTTTGTGGGAAATCAATGAGATACAAATCAGACATCAGATAGATTATCTATGTGAGTGTTTTTGTTTTTTGTTAATATTGTTGTGGTAGTATTTTAATATTTTTGTGTTTGAGTGTTCATGCTATGAAGACACTCGTTTTAGATTCGTTATTTAATTTCACAATTTTCTGAGAACTTTCACAACCATACTTATATGGTAATTTCATCCATAGTAGAAAGTTATTGAAATCAGTTGAAATAAAATGTCAGAAAGACATGATCATTAAAAATTTGTTGACCATTACTGACCTTACGTCTCTGATATTCTACCAAGTCAAATATGCATGAATTTAGAAACAGCCTTGTATTGTGTAATGCTATCTCTGTGCAAGACGAACGGCAACACATCAAGCGAATGTCTAATACCAAGCTAACTTCACTGCGGTCGTCAATCCATCACACATCTAACACCAAATGAGTGGGACATTAAACAGTGCCAGGGGTTGACAGACTGTGCATAAGTTTGTACTACAATCCGGAAATAAGTTGAAATCTAACATCAAGGCTTGTTTGTAATTTGATTACTGTAATGTTATGTGCAACTTATGTGGTAATTAAGAAAACATGCAGCGTAAAAATGTGGTAAATTGCTCATTTTGTGTTGAATTAGCAAATCGGGGAATCCTGAAAAACTGGAGGTACTGATGGTAGTCTAAAGCCTAACATTTGTAGTTGGAAACGCAGAAAGAACAGAGGACTGCTTAAGCTCCTTATTTTTCAGAAAACTTGCTCTTTCTTTGTACCCCCTCTTAAGCAGCTATTCCCACTGTGGATATATCATCTCTTTTACAGAAGATCATTCTGTTGGCACACCACTAGCTATGCCAAGGCCACGTGTCCCATTCTTATTGAACGTGTACCTCACCTGTGCTCTTTGGACAAAAGTGTCATGTTAAATAAATTAATATAGGCATTAATTCTGTCAAAGGCTTTTCTTTAGCCATTATATCACATCTTTTGAACTTGACATGCCCAGACTGAACAATCCAAGTGCTGTTGGAAAGAGATCTGCCATACATTGAAAGCAGACTTGCTTTCCTCTGCCATGGCAGTTCACTGCAGCCTGGCGATGATGAATCGGTTCCATTTGGCCTCAAATTTCTGTTCGATTTGCCAAATAGTCACAAATGGAAAGTTGTCACTTAATGTGCTTGTGCTCCTCTTGAAACAGTTGGAGTTGTGGAGACGTAGAGGAATACCATAATATGCATGCACCTTGCGTGTGTAAACTCTATTGTAATTCTCGGTTTCATCGCATTGTCCCACCTCATTGTCCTCCACCTAAAATAACAGGTTGACCGGATCTTTCAAAGCCAGACAAAATGAATTCTACACGTTGTAGCGTGGTGCTTTGAACAAGCAAATTATGCAATGCCCACGTAAACAGCATTTGCAATTCAGAATAGTCCTTTGTTCATATACTTTATGCCTTCAGTCTCTGGGTCTAAGCCTCGCTGACTAGAGCCAGATTTAGCTCTATGGGGGGAGAGGACAGAAAGAGATGCGGTGAGCAAGAGAGACAGAAAGAGAAGGGGAAACAGGGGTACCCACCTTTCCCTCCTGATCTTGCCCTGTGCATTTCTATGCAAACCTAAAAGATGGTGTGGGCCGTTTCATGTGGAGTTTATCTAATGAACACAGTTGGGGGTGGAGGTGGGAGTGGGGCTTTCACAGTTTCCGGCATCCTGACGCACGCGCCTCACATGCAGAACCCCTATCCCCTGTGCCGCCTAAGATGGGTTCTTTCATGTTCCCCCCCGAAAAGGCTGGCACCGAGATGAAGGGGGAAAAAAAGATCTCTGCTCAGTGCTTCCTCTCCCAGGGTTCGTGTGTGTGTTGTGTGTTGTGTGTGGGTGTGTGTGTGTGTGTGTGTGTGTGTGAAGGAGAGAGAAAGCAGATTTGTGGTGGTGTTTATGTGCTGCAAGCTGTTTGTCTATGGGAGAAGTTATTTTCAATCATACCTCCACTTCTGATCCCACTACTGTCCCAGCACAGCAGGGCTGAGTAATTTGACTGCAAATTGAACCAGTTGTTTTATTTAAAATTTTACCAGTTATTTTGCTCGGTGGTGATGTTTGCTCAGTTTGAACCCCTCATTGAAAGTGATCAGCCTTGCTGTAGTAGACCTCTGCTCGTTTTTTGTGTGAGGTAAATTGTAAATTGAACCCAAAATCTCCTTTGGAGACTCTCAGTGTTTCTGTGAACAGCAGTTTGTAGGAAATAGGCTAAGTGCTTAAAACGAATAAGACAAGACAGGAACACTGCGCTTTGACTCAACAAACTCTTGAACCACTCCCCTAGGCCAAGGGAAAGGCAAGAGTTTGACAACCGGTACGACGGCGCTCAAATCGTAATTCTCATCTGGAACAGGCTCAGATTCCTAAGAGCAGCCAAGGTTCTCCAGCTACTGGTGATCTTCACAGGGAATCTGTCCCAGCGCTGGGCAACAGTAGATGCAGGGACACACGGCCTGGCTGCTCACATGGTGTGAACAAACTGAGGCGGATCCAGTTACTCTGTTTGATGAGCAGGCACGGGAGGTGCTGCTGGACGATGGCTAAAGCCATAAAAGACGAAGCTATTTGGCAAACCCCTCAGAGTGATTACAGGGGCAATGGAGTGAAGCACTCCAGCAGAGGAAATGCTCTTAAATGAAAGCTGACTTGGTGTCAAAGTGGCTTTATTGAATTCACCTGTGTTTGGGCCTTATTTATCCATGTGCTTACGTAAAACACACAGCTACACACTTTTTAGCCTAAGTGTGATCTCCCCTTGAATTAAGTCTGTGATTTGCGCGCCATGAAGGCAATCCCGCACTTTGGACGGAGCATCCCCAAAATCTGGGCCTTTTTGATGTGAACACCATTTACGCCATTTACACCCTGTGTGTGTGTATTAACCTAATCTGCCAACTTGATTGAATGAATGCAGTCTGATTGGTTCAGTGGGGGTCGTAAAATATGAAAGATAGTAGTTCGCAGGATGTAATGGTATTGGACTGACCTCTTGGCAAATTATACTTTTGTTGGAAAATGTCACCATTTCAGTGTTGAAAATGGTTGGGCGTGCTGTCATCATTCAGTGAACTTCCTGGCAAAACTTTGCCTGAATGGCCATTCATGCTATTCTCATCTCCCCTTCTATCCAGGGTACAAACTCATAGGGAGCCACTCGGGAGTGAAGCTGTGTCGCTGGACGAAGGTGAGTCCAGGCTTTTTGATCTATACTGTAGTTGTGCACCCTGGTTTCACTCAATTGGATTGTAGGTGTTTACCTGAGGTACATTTTGTCTTTTGAACTTAATATTTTTTTTCTCTCTTCTGGCAGTCGATGCTACGTGGGAGAGGAGGCTGCTACAAGCATACCTTTTATGGCATTGAGTCTCACCGGTGCATGGAGGCCACCCCCAGCCTAGCCTGTGCCAATAAATGTGTCTTCTGCTGGAGGTAAGTGGAAATGATTCACAATTTGGTCACAATTCAGTGTCATATTATATAGCCGTTATTTTAGTGTTGCTACACTATTGAGTTGAGTGTTCAATATACAGTAATTCAATTCAATTTTATTTATATAAATTAACAATAAGATTGCCTGAACCCCCCTGGAGCAAGCAAGGAGAAGTGATGGGTTATATGACATTGACTGTTACGTGTAGGTGGTCAGGATTAGTGTAAGGGTTATGGATGTACAGAGAATCAATCTTCTGTCACACATTGATGATTTCTGTGTTAGATTCTGGAGGTGTAAATACAGTTAAACTGGAGCTGTATTACGTGAAATGTCACCCAGAATCGTATTTCAGTGAATACAGCATAAAAATGTAAGCATTGAGTTTTCTTATCTACCTTGTTAAAGTCAAAGTCTTTCTACCGCACCTGGTTTTGGCCAGCTCTCTATGAGGATATAACAGCAACATTATGGCCCCTGAGAACTTCTAATAGGCACCGTGGGTCATTAATAACCATGAGAATGATCAGGTCTCTGTGGTGAGGAGTGATGCCCGTGCTTACCGTCAGTGCTCCAGCTTTCCTCCGTAAACAGCCTTGATGAATGGCCGAGCTAATTGCAAGTGCAAAGGTAGATGCGACAACGCTGATTCATGGCAACGAGAGGAAGAGGGTTGTCGGCTCGTTGGTGAGTCCGTCCGCCCCGTCGTCTGTTGGCTGCCACCGGGCCTCCTTTCTCGGCAGAAGTGATAAAAGTCTCATCTCGTCTCGGCCTCACGGTCTTGAGAGTACAGCTGGGAGCTGCCAGTCGAGATCAGCCGTGTCGGAGTGGAGGCTTCCATCCAGGATGGCTGCCACCAGCATATATGGGCTCTACGGGAGCCAGCCGTCTGCTACCTCAGGCAGCCCCGAGAGCCTCTGGGAGTGTGTGTGTGTGTGTGTGTGTGTCTGTGTGTCTGTGTGTGTGCTCATCAGAGGAGGAGCATGACGAAGAGTTTACTTTCAGATTAGCCCATGTGGGACAAATGTGAGGAGACAAACAAACATGGAACTGGAACATGCTTGACAAGTGTACAGGGAGCAGGAGAGGGAGAGAGAGAGGGACTGTGCTGGAAGGCCTTTGTTCTTGCTCCCATATGTATCCCATTAATTTTGAATGGGAATGAAGTGGCTTTGAGGTTCAAAGCTTTTTATTTTTATCCTGCTATAGAATGTGAGAAAACGGCATTAGCATAAGCATTAGCATCAGAGTGTTTCAAACAAAACCGAAGAATCAGTGGGGCAAGTGGCTGGAATGGCGCGCATGGTGGCGAATGGTACAGCTTCCGCACAGGAGCCTGCAACAGCTGATTAGTGCCACAGTTCGGAACAGGAATGGTTCTCTGTCTAAATGTTCCAGAGCTCCACAGAGGAGTGCCAGTGGTGATATTCTATGACATTGTGTCCCTCGATTTGGCCCCTGCTTGAGGTAGCCAAGGTAGCCAGGCAGCCAAGTTGTCGTATTAATTGGAGAGCATTTACTATTAAATATGTAAGAGATGAGGCAGTACATCTATTTAGATCAATTTAAAAAAACATAAATCTCAATCATTACACAGCTATGTCAGTACTTCTGTACATTCAGTGAACTTTTTGAGCATTGATTATAAGCCAAATGTAAAAACACCACAGGCAGACACTTGTCTAGTTCACATTAAGAAAAGACTGATGATCATATTGCTGAGACTGATGGCTCGTCCCGCCTTCCTTCCTGAGTGCACTTCCTGAATACTGAGCATCTCCTCGATTGCACAGCAGTTGTCTGCAAATTAATACTGTGGGTTGTTTTCATCAGCGAAGGCTAAGGGATGCTGCAGGACTGACTCAGATTGCTTCCGCTCAGACAAAGTAGAATTTCTATTCTCCTGAATGAGACCTGCGGAGAGAAGGTTGACGGCACATTTTTTTGTTTGTTTGTTTGTTTGGCTATTTTTTTTTCATTTAGAAGTTTTCAGAGTTTCCATTTATCTCTTGGGGTTTAGTAATATTTGTTGTGAAGTGGCTGACATGAAAGTACATTTTCTGCTGCTAGTCAGCGTGTATTTGGCAGAAAGTGCCCTTTACTTCAAACAACAAACTATGTGTCAGGCCAGGGAATCTACTGAGTGAGCAGTATCAATGTTTTTGCGAGTTCCTGAAGGTAAACCACACTTTTACGACTGCTTAGCCAGAGCTGCGCATAGCTAACCTTTCCCTCTGGATACAGTGCACACTGTAAAGCCACAGTTCATTTCTAAGACGCTGAGGCTCTGGGTCTTCTTATTCAAGACACCCACGCTACCATGACCGTGGCCTCTCTTCAGACTAGCATTTTATAAGTCACGCTTCCCATTTCCTTTGTGAGAATAATATTGAATTTCCAGCTGCGATCCGTCCTCTTCTCTGTCCCCTCCTTTGCATGTAGCAGCAGGGAGGGGAGGGGAATTAGGAGAGCAAGAGGCCTTCAAGCTGAGGCTTTGAGAGTGGCGCCCATTTGCAGGCTGTGTGTATCACAGGGTGCTGATGGAGCTGAAGGATGCTGTGGTTCTGATCTCCTCTGCAGCGAAGCCTCCGGTGGCATTCTTCCACTCGGCCCCAAATAATTGAAAAGATGTGGAGTTCATTACTTTACTCGTTTAACCCCCCACCCCAAGGCACTGACTGTCTGAGGCTGAAGGAGAATCTGCTTTTAGAAAGGAATACAAATGCACTAGGTGACATGGGCGGCTTCTGTGAGTGGTGAGCCATGGGGAGGGGTCCTGATGAACTCATTAGCTGGGTCAGAGGGGGTGGGGTGGGGGTGGGGGTATGTGTGGGGTGCGGTGCGGTGAGGGGCTGCTCTGGTGATGAGGCCACGTCTGACAGCAGCTGTCCCGTCCTGTCTCGTCCCCCTGCCCACAGACACCACACCAACCCCGTGGGCACCGAGTGGCGCTGGAAGATGGACCCAGCCGACAAGATCCTGCTGGAGGCAGTGGAGAATCACCAGAGCATGATCAAGCAGTTCCGAGGTAAACCGGTCTGCAGCCTACATGCACGCACGCACACGCACACACACACACACACACACACACACACTCTTTCCATTTTTATGTTTATGGAATGCTTACATTTGCATCGGTTACCTTGTCTCACATCAGACTGTCAATTTTTATGATGTGACGTGTCCTTCACTAGTGAGGCTTTACCAAGGAAATCAACAGAAATTGCAGTCTGTTTTGGTTATGAAATACAATCATTTTGAGGTATGTTTCCTTAAAAAGCACTGAAACATATTTGACCTCTTGTCCTTTGGTGTCCCATAAAGTCCAGACACAGCCGATTGTCTGATATTTGCATAATTTCCACACCACAGCAACATACTGAGCTGTAATTCATGCGATGTATGTGAAGTCAGTTTTGATATAAACTGACACTTTACAATTGCCTAGAAATTACAGGTCATGTACCTTGACCAAACGTGTAACACCTAGCTATGCATTTTTCATACAGCTTGGATGACAGCCATTGCTGACTCATGCATTTTCCCACCTATGGCACTCGATATATTTATTCAGTTTGTCTCCGCAGCCATCAGAAAGTTTATCCCCAAAACTCTCCAAACTCACTCACCAACCTCAATGTTTTTATTTGACTGTCAACTCCCAAATAAAATAGCAAGAACGACTCTCTTTCCCCTAAACTGAAATACTCAGACTGGCACTTTGGGGATATTTGGCCGTCTTTGTGGTGTGCACAGTGCGTTGACATTACGAGCACTAAGTGCCTCCATGAATCAGGCCCCATTTATTCATTTGTGTCGTGTCAGTTAGCCGGCAGTCAAATGAGATTGTTATTGGGAGCAGTGGCTGCCCCAGGAGTGAAGGAGATAAGCTCAGAGCTTTGATTAGTTGGTGACCGCTCCCGCCCCCAGCGGGTGGCATAAATATCCCCAGTGTCAGTCACTCACATTAGACAATACAGGGTCTTCACTGACTTAAACTGTTTGCCCGTGGCATCTCTGAGGAGGTCTCATACAGACAGAGCTTATCTGTCATGACCTTGAGACTGTGTTTTCACTTTGACAGGGCAGACAACTTTGTCTTGAGTTTCTAGTTTATGGGAAATGCTTACAGAGGATGATTCAGAATACTTTGTCAGGTGAAGAAGAGACCCTTATTACGGTCCACCTATCCAGGCAATAAATAGTACCAATTACTTCTCATGAAAGAACATATTATTATAAAATGTGTCATTAACTCTAACCCTTAATTTAACCCTGTCAGTAATCCCAAGTATATCCTGTAACAACATTATCCGTAATGTGTAAGTGTGAAGTACGTACTACCTAAGGAATAAGGTGCAGCATTTAAACATATTTCTACACCCACAGCTTGATCCGTGTCTTAGTGTTATGAGTAGTGCTGTCAAACGATTAAAATATTTAATCGCGATTAATCGCATTTATGTCATAGTTAACTCAAAATTAATCGTGATTAATCGCAAATTTTTATCTGTTCTAAATGTCCCTTAGTTTATTTTTTTCCATCATTTTATTTATACTTTAATGCCCTTATCAACATAGAAAAGTTGATTGGCTTGCTTTATGCAAATGTTTTATTTTATTGAAAACCAATATTGCCAAACAGGGCGGTACAAAATCAAATTATAAAGTGCACATTTCAGGTAAACAAGGACTCAGCCTATAGTGCAGTTAAACCATGGCTTAATATTTTCTTTTTTTCAAGTTTGCTGGGAACATAGCAGTCAGGCCTCTTATTTCAGAAACATTGAACAGTAACAGTTAGGTTACCAATAAAAGGTAAGCCTACTACTTCTTTGCTTTCAGCCAGCTGCCTGTTGACATTTTCAGACAACAGTGAAGCTTGCTTCTTTTGCACAACACAACTTTTAAAAGTAAACTTTCCATTCAGAAGCTTTTTATCATCCATTTCGCCGTATCGCGCTCACCATTCACTAAAACCGTAACGTTAGCCTACTACACAGTTTGCGAGGCCAAAAAGAACGTTAATCTAAAAAAAAAAAATAAATAATTCGCGTTGATCTCGCGATAAAAATTTTTACGGCGTTAAAATGGGTTTGTGTTAACGCCGTTAATAACGCGTTAAACTGACAGCACTAGTTATGATTTTTAGTAAGTGTTCTTTTTTAACATTGAACCAGTGTGAGGAAAATAACATCTAACTCAGGTCTGCGAACCGTATTCCTTAGCATTTGCATGATGTATAGCCAACGCAAACCCCATTTCACTTTATGATCTGAACCATTTCTTTGTCAGCAGAAAGATTATTCTATTCAGAACATTCTGAATTTTAGGATGTAAATAATATTCTGTTGCTGAATGCAGGGGAACTCAATTAACGATTTTGCTCATTGTAAACAGAGCTTCACAGACACAGCCTGCCTGACAGGTCTTTGTAGTGTCGGCTTTCTTCCTCTGATTGTGTTGTGATTAATTAAACAACACTGGCTGCAGCAGCAATAATTTTGCCAGGATGGCACTCCGCATACATAATGGAAGAGTCTTTATTATGCAAGAAAAATAGATCTCATACACTTATGCCACTTGTTCTGTCAAACGTGGTTATATCATTACAGTGGACCTTTGAATATCACAGTAGGATAATCAGTCGTCAGTCGGAATGGTTTTTTGATGAAGTACATAATAAACATTCCAAAAGTCTCATCAAAGGGAAAAGGGGGACTCTAAGGAACTTAAACCCATTTTTTTTTTCATTGTTTTCCCATGATGTCTGCCTGTGGCTAGTGAGATTTCATGAGTGACCGTCATCAATCTGAAAATACCCCGTCTCATCAGCAACAACTGCACGCACCCTCCCAGCCACAACCTCATCGAAAAATCACACATTTCTCCTGTACGCTCATGAGCTCATGCTTCGAGTGACTGAAGCTCAGAAACAGTCATTTAGCGCCAGAGTTCATAAAAGAGCACACTGCCGACTTTGATCGACATCTGGATTGATTTTGGCTGACACTGCTTGTGGTGGAGCCGGGCTATTGGGTTTAGAGGGTGGTGTTGGGATGGTGTGGAGGGGGGCTTGGGGATGGTGGGGTTGGAGTTCATTGGCACTGCAGAGGGAGTGACTCACCAGCCCTCTGGAGTGAGTTAGTTTTCTTACTGTTGCCCCCCCCCCCCCACACACACACACACACTTTAATTTGACCCCTCCCTCCTTTGTCCCAGGCCCAGCTTTGGGAGGTGGGTCGATTGTTTGATTTGGAGTATGCATATGAGCTGACTGATGAGAGAGGATTAGATTAGAGAGCCTTCACAAGTGCTCTCCCTCTGATGATCTGTGCTTGAAATGTCACTGGGAGATCTTAGCAACTCGACCGCTGTGTCAATTTAAGATGTGCCTCACATCAGGGATGGGATTTTGATCTGGTCTTTTTTTCTTTCTCTTTCTCTCTCTCTCTATTTTTCTCTTTCTCTCTCTCTCTGTCTCTTCTGCAACCTTTTGTCTTCATCTCTCATTCCTCCTCCTCCTCTTCTCCTTGAAAAGGCAACTTCATCATGGTTCAATTTGGACCGTGATTATGGACTGCTTAAGTCAGCATTATGCCGTTTCACTTTCCTCTGCCTTCTGTGCCACTAGATTATTGTCTGCACTGGCAGCATAGCAGTCGTTCACACTGAGCGGCGGGGAGAGTGTCCATGCAATCAAATCGAAGCACTTTAGAGAGGAGAGGGTCTCCAGAGAAATGGCTTAATCGTGTTGGGATTTCAAGTGAAGGCTTTTGAACTGCAAAAGTGATATTTGAAGAATACCAGGCTGCAATAAAATACTTTATTGTTGAATTAAATGTTATTTCATGGTTCATTGATTTGTTATATCTTCAGGAGAGCCTCCTCTTTTCTAGTACAGACGGAATGTCTTGCACACGAACAACCTGGCCATGGCAAGTAACTCTGGACACCTACTTTAAACCAGTTTTAAGTTATAGGGAAGTTTTGATACATCACTGTGAGCAGATTTGAACACATCACTGTGAACAGGCACCCCCCCAGCATTATATGAATCAAGATTAGACTTCACTAGGTGACAAAGGCTTTAAGATGGTTATGTAAGGTTGCCAATACACTCTATGGAATATGGTATGTTTTTCAAGGCTTTTCAAAATGGCCTAAAAGTCTGTTATGATGAAAGGAGAGAAGGAGGGATGGAGGGAGGGAGGCTTTTAGCTCTGGTCCTGTCTCGGACTCTGGTACAGAAGCTGTGTGCTTGTGACCCACTCAGGCTCTTTGTTGACATTTGTGACAACTGTGTCAGGTAGTTAGCCAGGGAGCAGTGAACCAACCCGGTGTGCTGAGAATTCGTGTGTGTGTGGGTGTGTGTGTAGCTTCACACTCAATACCTTTAGCCGTGTGAGAGTTCGTATTATCTATTGAACAGACTGAGCTAGAGGGATTGTTTGTGTACTGTTACAATATTAGGACATGTATTGGAGTGTTAGGTATATAAAATCTATATTTGACATATTCTAAACTTTGTTTGCTGATATTGCCATTTCATATAGTATATGTGTGTGTGTGTGTGTGTGTGTGTGTGTGTGTGTGTATATATATATATATGTATCATATCATTGTCATCATATATGTGTGTGTATATACAGTATGTATCATGTATATCATTGTCATATCATATATGTGAGGTGTGTGTACGTATATATACTGTGTATATATGTATATATATATATATATATGTGTGTGTGTGTGTGTGTGTGTGTGTATATATATATATATATATATATATATATATATACACACACACACACTTTAAACACAACCTCAGTCTCGCTCTGCCGTGTAGGTTGGTGTGTGTGTGAGTGTGTGTGAATGCTCTCAGGCAGACAGGAGACTCAGATTGTGCTGCCTTGCCTTGCAGGGGTCCCGGGGGTGCGCCCGGATCGCTTCGAGGAGGGGCTGGCCGTCAAGCACTGCGCCCTCTCCCTGGTGGGGGAGCCCATCATGTACCCCGAGATCAACGCCTTCCTGCGCCTGCTCCACCAGCAGCGCATCTCCAGCTTCCTGGTGACCAACGCCCAGTTCCCCGATGAGATCAGGTACGCTCTCTCAACGTCTCCGTCTCAAATCGCTCCACTGCAGCACTTTTGTTTTGAATTACGGCATCGAGCTTCCCAAAATATCTCCTGTTTGTCATGGAGCTTTGTGTGTGTGAATTTGAAGTGCATGTAAGATACTCGAAGAGACGGGTAAACAAAATGAATTATGTATTTTATGTGTATTTACTTATTCCTTCCAGAGGGCAAAATGGCTTTCTCTGGATATCTGAACACCTTGAGGAGTACAGTGACATACACAAGACCAATTTTAGCTCATGAGTGATGGCTGTTTAATTCAGCTAGTAAATCCATTGCAACAAGTTGCTTGTGTCCTAGCCAGAGACCCACAGTAGCCACAGCCACTTCACTTCTCCTTAGAGTCCTCTCAGAATTCCAGTGCCAGTGTGTGATATGCTGGAAAACAAGCCAGTGTTTTGTCTCCTGGACCAATACTCATTTGTACCAAGTGTACGTCTAATTGGAAGAGAAAAGCCCATGCGACAGGCCGCTGTTAGTGGCATGTTTTGATGGGGGCGGTGCTGAGCCGCTGTTTCCCGTTTGAAGCCTGAGTCGGCAGTGCCCGGTCTGACAGGCAGGTGAAGAACTGGGCGGAGAGGTAGACAGTGGAAGAGAACACACGCAGCTCGCGTCAGACCCACCTTGTCTCGCCCTCGGCTCCTGTCACACGCCATTCACCCTGACATCTGTTCGCGTAAACATCCCCTTTGTGGCAGCTTGGATCCATCCCAACCCCCCCGCCCTAACCCGCACACTGTAGTTTGTTTGAAACGTGCGTTTGGAGCCGCGCTCTCTCTCAAAGTCCCTGAACACAGCATTCGGGCGTTCGAGCGGCGAGGCTCTCTTCTGAAGCGCCGTGGAGCCTGTAACAGTGCTGATAAGCACTAATCGGGACGAGCAGAATTGCAAATCGCTGCTTCGCCTGTTGCCCTGGTTGCATCTGCCACGTCGAAATGGAGCGAGCGCAGCATTCTGGCTGGCTGCACGATGTCGGCGGCGGTGGTCCGCTCGTTCCGAGTCCTCTCTTTCACCCCCCCCCCCCGTCCTCCCTTCAGTCTTATGAAAAATACATCTTCAGCCTGCCCGGCACGAGCCGCAACGCAACATAAATCAGCTACTCTCTTTCCAGCAGAAAGAAGTGGGCCATCACTGGGCACAATGGAGAGTGAAGGGGCTGGCATTGATGAGGAGCACACAGCCATGATGCACTGCACTGGGGACGGGTTTATCTGAAGGGTGCACGATGTTCCTCGGACCAGCCTGGAACGGAGTTACTGCACGCGGCGACACATTCAATTCAATCCCTTTTCGTGGCGGGGAACAAAACACCCCGCCACAAAGACACACTTACAAACACACACACACACACACACTTCGATCTCGGTAGAGGAGATAGAGACGCCTGCCGCTGTCAGTCTGCTGCCATCCCTTGTGTTGCTACATGAATAAAGCGAGATGCCATTTCATTGAGCGTGATGGAGGCAGGGTCACGCTGCATTATTCATCTCGATAATACACTCCCCCTACGCTCCAGCTCTGTATCTATCTAAGGTTAAAGCTGCCCACAGGCTCAGAGGCCTAGCTCTGTTCATAGCACTCATAAGTTATTTCTAACGACAGCAGCAACCAGGATTGAATTATTCACAAAGACCAAATGAGTCTGAGGATCCTGCAAGGACTCATTACTTCTGCAGTGGCGATGTATGGATGTCATGCTAGGACTTCTGCCTTAATTAGATGCATGTCAGTTTATACCTGCTCTAATGCCTTTTTCCAATAAGATCTTCTTTTTTAGAAGATAACATCGAATCTCTCAATCTATTCTCGTAATATTAAAACTAGATCTTTTTTGTTTTGTTTTTGTGTGCTTTGTGTTTGAACTACGACAAGCTGATTGAAATCATTTCCAGAAGCTTATCAGATATTTAAGTCTTACCTCATTAAAGCAAACATGAAATCTCTGTAATAGTGGCTTTTCCTTGAGGCAGATCAGCACATGTAGTGAGTATGCGTGCCTGTGAGACTTTGAGAAGCAGCCCCTATCTTGCTTGAGAGGCAAGCTTATTATTGGCACTAAGCTGCTGTCAGCTAGTGCAGAGGAAGCTACCAGCAATCAGCCTCTCCTCCTGTTGTGTGTCAGGGAAAAAAAGTCTTGCATTCAAGGTGCTCACATTTATGGAGGCTGACACACACACACACACAAACACACAAACACATACACACACACACACAAACACACACACAAACACACACACACACACACACACACACACACACACACACACTTGATTGGAAGTGGCAGGGCTTCACTCACTGGAGTGACAGATGATTGGAGGTTCGATGAGTGAATCAAGGTGGCCTTGGTTTTTTTTGACACTGGGCTATGGGGTTGCTGAAAGTAATTTCTAGCTCTCTTTAGTGGTGTACATATTATCTGTGCTACATGCCCTGCGAGAGCCCATATTGTATGTATTGTATTTTTTTTGTCTCTCCTTTGAGCTCCATGCCTTATTCAATAACCTCTGTCCCTTTCACCTGATTGCCTGGGGCTGCTCAGCTCGTCTTAAAGCATTTGCTTTGTCAGGCTCCCCGCTATTTAGTTGAGTCTATACATGCATGCATACATCATCTCTTCAGTTTAGTTCAGATACTCCTGGGACAAAGGGCCTTATAGGAGCCTGATTAGATTTGTTTTTCCTTTCTGTCTTTCAAGAGATGGAACATAATTAGTAGCCAGCGAGGGCCTTCAGTTAGCCATTTCCTCTCCCAGCTGACTTTAATATGTGAAGATATGTTCTTGATGTTTAATATGTTCTTTTTTTTACATCCCTTCCCCCTTTTTCTCCCCCACCTGCTTTGCAGGAGTCTAGTTCCTGTCACTCAGTTGTATGTCAGCGTGGACGCAAGCACGAAGGACAGCCTGAAACGGATCGACCGGCCGCTCTTTAAGGACTTCTGGCAACGCTTCTTGGACAGCCTCCGATCCCTGGGCGAAAAGGTTTGTACGCTCTGCTTGTTGTGAAGCATGTGCCTCGTTGATCGCTCACTCTAGTACTGTACTCTTTGACTGTTTAAGGGGTTGTTTGTTTCCCCCTTACAAAAATAACTGAAGCCCCTCCACGTTGGAAGAGTAACCATTTCATGGATTTGATACCATCAGTATTTTTTATATCTTTTTACCAATTCTTGCACAAAAATATAATTCTGAAAATCCCAATTGAAAGGCACAGTAGGGAACCGCCTGAAATAAAATCTTAAGTGTGTCAGGTGTTCTCATAGCTTCCCCAGGCAGAAACCGTACTGAGACCCAGAGTCAGAAACCGTACTGAGACCCAGAGTTAGTTGGCAGATGCTCCGGCTGACCAGTCATGCATTCAGTACCACAGCACGGTCCTCCTCCACCCTGACTGCATTCAGTACCACAGCACGGTCCTCCTCTAGTCTGACTGCATTCAGTACCACAGCACGGTCCACCTCCACCCTGACTGCATTCAGTACCACAGCACGGTCCTCCTCCAGTCATGCATTCAGTACCACAGCACGGTCCACCTCCACCCTGACTGCATTCAGTACCACAGCACGGTCCTCCTCTAGTCTGACTGCATTCAGTACCACAGCACGGTCCACCTCCAGTCATGCATTCAGTACCACAGCACGGTCCTCCTCCAGTCATGCATTCAGTACCACAGCACGGTCCACCTCCACCGTGACTGCATTCAGTACCACAGCACGGTCCACCTCCACTCTGACTTTACAAAACATTACAAGCCACCAGTTGCACTGCTCAGCCCTCTGCAGCCATAAAGTCTCGCAACAAATTAGAGTGATAAAAAATTACAGGCTATTAAAACCCAGCTTGTAAATGAATTAGGGGGAAATATTATCATTGTACGGGGAGGGAGCATATGACCGCCTCCCTTTAACTGATCATTGCTGTAATGATATGGAAAGCAATTAATGAAGCCTCCCATTGTTCCAATGCATTGGCTCACATTACTTCCACTCCAGTTCCCTTCGCAAAACCAACATTTTGTATTCCTCTGCAGTAGAGTATTTTTACTGATAATCTTCTAGCTACTTTCATAGTATGTAGTGGCTTTCCCCAAGATTAGACGGTCTTTGTATAATCCGAACAACCGAAGAAATCATATGTCTCAGAAAAATAGGTCTCCAATCCAACACATGGTCTGTCAAATGGAAGGATCATTATCTTCAAAAGGGGCCATTTTGGGAAGTGAGGTATGCTATCTGTTGTGCCGCCTCAGTTCAGAGGAGTGGCAAGAGATTATTCATGTGCCTGAGGCCTTTATCTTTATGGCTCTCTTTTTTCCAGAGTTCTTTTTATGAGGTTTTTACCGTGAGTATAGTCAAAGCACTTGGGAAGAGGCTTAGTCACTGACGCTACAGGCTCAACATCTCAATTGAAAATTAGGATTTTACCACACCAAAATCCTTTAACGCCCTCTTTCTGCTACTCTATTCTTCCCTCTAAGATGGCAGAAAGATGGAGTGAGTTATTTTCTTTCTCTCGTCTGTCCAAGCCTGGGGATTTCTTTAGGCGGCATCAACATAGCATGTGCGATACAAAAGACTCCCTCCTGGGATTGATTACGTAACAAAATTAATAGGGAACTGTGAAATCCATCACGAAGGCAAGCGACTCGTTTGCGGAGGGCTGATGTGATTGGATGGAAGTGCAGCTGTGGCATGACACGGGCCTGTGCCAGCTCCAGTGATTTCTGGAAGTGATCTCACACTCAAAGGACCCCTAGTAGGGCTGCAACTAACGACTATTTTGAAAGTAAAATAATCAATCTATTATTGAAATGATTAATCGACTATTCTGATTATTTAATCAATTACTCAATGTCTCTTATTTATCTATCAGCTTTTAAATTTAGCTTGAGATTGTTTTAGATATGCTAATTATGAGGACAATCTCTGTTTTAGTCAACTATGTCGACTGTTCGTTGTAACCCTAGTTAGAGGCAAAGTGATGCATCAAGGTTAGTTATTATAAATTAAAAGTCTTTATCTTTGTGGTGTCTTGTGTTGGCTCCAAGAAATAAGATCCACAAGGGAATGTGGATTTCAAAAACCGAACTGGTGAGTTTACTAAGCAGTCGTCAGCTTGTTCAATTTGTAAAGTGTGTTTATAACACATCGTCACAGCGAGGAGATGAGTTTGGCTTTTTGATGGCTCCACTTTTCCAGCTAATAACGTGTGGTAGCGTCCTTTAGCCCACCTCTGCTGATCATCTGTCATTTATACTGCTGTCGCCGATCACATCAGCAAAGCACCGGTGGGAATTTCAGATTGATCGGATTTGTGCTAATGCTGGATTTTTATCACATTTGGATCACGCCTCCAGCGTATTTGCCACGGATAGAGGCAAAAAAAGTGAAAGCTCATTATCAGTCTGCACAGGTTGATATCCTCCATTAGTCTGAGGTGGGAAGCTTTAAGTGCCTGAGAGCCAGTTGATGGTGATTCAGGGTGAGTGGTGCAGGGGTGTGGGTCGCTATTTCAGCTGTGTTCAGGTCAGCAGTTACCAGTGGCGCTTTCCGGAGTGTGTGTGTGTGTGTGTGTGTGTGTGTGTGTGTGTGCATGCGTGTGTGTGCGTGCGTGTGTGTGCGTGCATGTGCGCACGCCTGAGTGAGTATTAGTGGAGTTGGGCAGAGTTGACAAAACACTAATTTTCTGCTCCCTACAAGAGGTGGCTGTGGCTGCGAGGAGAAACTATTTCACAGTTGTTTTTTTCCTAGTTTTGTTGTGTCTGGGTTATTTCGTTTTAGAATTTGAACACGTCTCCCACAGCTTTGGCTCTGTTCATTACCTTGATGGTTGGCTGGCCCCAGTGCTCGTCCCAGTAGGGTTTCTGTAAGTCTTATAGATCACTGCTTTGTAAGGGATTGGGGATTCATACCTTTAATCTAGAGCCTTTTCCGGGAATCAACATAAATGGCAGACTAAATGCATTTACAAATACCAGGCAAAGACAGATCAATAATCTATAGACATGAGGAGAAGAAACCTGGATAATCCAGTCCAGTTCAGTCCAAAGCATGAAGGAGTTTATTATGCAGGTGCTGAGTCTAATGGCGGTTTTGGGATGGGACTTTAGTTTTGAGCACATTAAAAAAAAAAAATTCATCTCCAAGTCCTTTTGTTGTGTGAGCATGAACCACTTGTGTGTTTTTGCCCTTTAAATGAGAACACTGCTGAAATAGAACCAAATGAGTTGAACCCCCACTCCACATAAACCTGTTTTAATGGTGTCCTAATGTAAAGTTTGGGGCCCAGGAGAAAGGGGGATGTCCTTGATTCTCAGTTGTACTGTAGTTTTGTCTCCTAATGGCCTGTCTGAATAACCTGACAATCTGCATAATTAATTTATCTTTATTGGCCCTTTCCCTCAAATGCCAAGTAAATAACCAACCATCTCTCCCCTACCTGGCTCAGTGACCTTGACAAGCATCAGAGCTGCAAACGCAGCCTGAATCCCATCCGGCACGCTGACTCACTTCTGTATTAAGTGTTGGGATCAGCACAGTTGTTGATTCAGAAGATAAGCCATTCATCCCCCCCCAAAATCCTCCCGCTCACTGCATGGCATGTGAAGGCTTTGTGGTTTACTGAACGTCTCCATTCCGCTCCTCCAAGTCCGCTTGGTGGGCACTCGGCTGATGGCACTGGGCACGGACCTGTTAGTTCACCCTGAGTGAGTGAGACAATCCAGTAAAGGACCAGAGGGGATGATGTCATGTAGGACTTTGCTCATATGGGATCGGATGCTGGAGCCCCGAGAACTGCGTTATGGTCCGGTGATCTCCGCTGTGCTGCCCTCGCTCTGCACGCTCTGCACGGCGTGGTACTGAAGACACCCGGGAGCTGAGGAGCCACACTGGAGAGAGGAAGAGGGAGAGGAGGCACTTTGTCGGCCTCTGACGCGTACCTGGCCGTGTTTACCATTCAGTGTGTGTTTTTCCATAACACAACCTTATTTATCACATACAGTCAGGCATTAGTAATTTCGCAGAAAAAAAAAAAATAGGACTTGCTACGTGGATGCATTTCATGAGAATTTCATTTAGCTGTTTCACCTGAGGTATAATAAGAAATTTCTCTGCCTGACTCAGGGCGAGTGATGAATTATTCAATACAGATGTCGCAGTCATATTTTGTAGGTCCTTCTTTATTGGAAAAATATTTTCACATCTCTGTCTAACCTTGAAATACATAATGGGGGAAACATGGGTGGAAGGCGTACTGTTATTCAGACAGCCGAGGCTGGAACTTTATAAGCATTAAATAAAATGAAGGAAGACGTGTTGGACGTGAAGGAGTATACGTTATGGCCAGACCACTGGTACATGGGGGGGGGGGGGGGGTTACACAGCCTGTGCCCTGAGAGAAGTGGATGTTGTGGTGGGCAGTGCCCGGAGGAGTGGAGTGATCTCAGGCTGTTTCGCCTCGCTTGTCAGGCGGCCAGAAGGTTGACTAGCGTGACAAATCTGCCCAGTCTGTCGCTTCAGCACAGGCCTCTGAGATAAGTGTCTGTGGTCCGGTGTCTTGGCCCAGGCCACTGTGGGTTGGAGCGCAGACTCCAGAGTATTTAACCCTCCGCCTAAGCACATTGGGTATTATTTGTACATCATCTCAAATGAATGGGTGTCTGAAGGTTAAAATGAACTGTTGAAATCCCTTTTGCTCATGCAACACTGACACAAACTAATCTTTGGTTCTCTGTAAATGAACTTGACTTTTAGCCCACTAGTGTCTGGCACGTCATTAGACAAGAAGATGAATCTGACTCAGAACTTTGCCCAAATATTACCTTTCTTGTACTATACTGGATTCATTAAGCTCATCGGGAGCGAGAGTGAGAGCAAGAGAGAGCGCCTTTGCAGATGGATAGACTAGCTCAGCCCTCATTCACACATCCACTCATCACTCACTCTCTTCTCTCATCTCTTTCTCTCTTTCCTCACGCGCTCTCTCTATCCTCACGCTCTCTCTCTATCCTCCTCCTCTCTCTCACACACACGTCTGCCTCTGTGGCTATGGGATCCACTCAGTGATCTATCCGACTGATTAATGATTTATTTACCAATTTGATTATGGGGATAATTTATTGATCAACAAAACTGTAATTGAGCAGAAGGCATGGCAAAATGCCCATGCCTGTTTCACATTACTGTCAAACCCAATAAAAGAATGTGATTCAAGCTGGTAATTGACACTTTCCATTGCAAAGTCAGTCATGTGATGAATGATGAAGAATGAGGTAATGAGAACGTAATTTAGAAACATTTTCTTGGAATGTCAGGCCATCTGTTGTAGCTTTGCTACACATCTTCTGCAGGGGTGTTATTTAAGAGACACAAGAGACACACTTGTGGCTTTGCTCAACAGGACACCAGAGAGATCGGGCTGCCAATTGACCCACTTCATAGAGCGTCATAGAGCATGTGGAGACATAATTTAAGGTATCATGAAAAAACTGTGCACATACCGCGAGACACCTTGAAATGGATTACAGGATGTACTGAATGTGCGCACACGCACACACGCACACACGCACACACACACACATTCACACACATGGATCCATCCTGAGGCTCTCCAGCTGTTTAGGGCTGCTGTGGAGTGCTGTGTGTCGCGCCCCTCATCGCTCACGCTCAGGGTACTTCTGTAATATGTTTCTATTTTGGGCCAAATGGGGAAAGGGCTCCTCTGAAGGACAGAATGGAGGGGGTCAGGTGTGAAGGTCATTTGTTGTAGGGGGCTGGGGCTCTGTTTTAGTGTTCCCATTTTAACTGAAGGTGTACAGCTCCTAGTCACATGATCTGTCAGTAACTGTGGGGGGTGGGCACCATTGAGAGTGTTACCTACTCATTATGACCGCCGCTGCAGCGCATGGGGTTTTTGTGAAATTTTTTTTTTTATTATTATTTATTTATTTATTTTTAATTTTTTTGCACCAATCTTTGGTCGACAATATCATATACTTAGACTTCACTTCTCCACAAGAAACTTGCCATGATTATAACACTGAAGTCGGGTAGGCTCAAAGCACTTTTTGGGCAATAGCTCGACAGTCTTCTAGTCTTCAAAAAATTACTCATTTTTATTGCAAGTTGACCTCTAGGAAGTGCATGATCCTAGCTCATTAAAGCTGATTTGTGGAGTAGTGACTGCTAGTGAATAATGTTCAATGCAAAAAGCTAGCACTTCACTATAAACTATATTGTGACGTTTAAACTAAACCGGACAATACAATACCTCTTTTTAATGATTTTGTTGCCGTTTCGTGATTTCCGCTAAGAAAAAATAGTTCTTCAAGCAAATAGAACTTTAAAGTTTTAGGTGTTGCATAGCAACCCATTACTTGCTGACTTCAAGTTACAATGACTTTCCTTTACGTTAAATGACCGGACTACTTACGGAATGATATGAAAGATGTGAATTAGAAGTACAAAACCCGTTGCCAATGACAGCGGTCATTATCTTTTCCCAGCGGTGAATATCATGAAATTACAGTCCTGCAAACGTTGGGGTGGCCCATTCAAATCAACGGAACTTTTTGGAACATTCTGAAGAGCCGTATAATAATTAATCTTATTATTATGATCCTGTCCTGTTATAAAGGTTGATACACTACATTTAGTATATTGTTTTCAAACATATTTGCCTTCAACTAATTCTTCCTACATTTTAAACATTTGTACATAGAAGCTCACAACCTTTCAAAAAAGGCTCAGATTTAATTTAAGGCCGTTATAAATTCATACTCATGCCTCATATTTACCAGAAAGGTACGGAACTGGCAGGTACGGCTTCGCACTCTATCAGTGTACAACTGCCATATCTACAAACTATAGTTTCTTACATTTACAAGATATACAACAAACCTTTTAGCTAATTTTTGCCAGAAACATTATTATTCAAGATCACTTTCCCCGAAACTGAATTACTAACTTATCTTATTTTACTTAATTCTTGCTCATTCTCAGGTCTGGATTACCGCATGGGTCCATCATAAAACAGTCACAGTGTTTCATTCTTTATTTTTTTTTATTAAATATTTTATTTGATATGTTGTTGATGCTATAATTATGCAGATTATGTCTCTATAATCTTTTATCATGCTTGACAATTTAACTGAAATTTTTGGACAAAGGTACATTTGTTTCCATTATACAAATACAAAAATCAAATTAATGTGATTTAAATATAATAACAAACGCTATAATACGCTTGATTGGTTGTGAAAGGTCAGACTGGGTTGATGGCAAGGCATGCCGGGCCAGGAACAAGACGAACAGACAAAGCTACTGTCTGATTTCAGTCTCGTAAATCCCATATAATAGGCTGTACAGCTGTCTTTTTTTTGTCCATTAACGTGCTTGTTGGCAATTCACATACATTGATATAGATTATTGAATCATGTGTTGATTTGGTGTGACTCCTGTGGGCAATCTACTGGTACTAAATATGTCAGGTAAACACAGGTGGTTGGACTGTGTCGTTTCTTGCTGTGCCCGGGAGTTAAAGGGCCCAGGAGGCTTTTGTGGCCAGGCACCATTGATTTCATAATCCGTTCATGCTCGTTCTTTCACTTTGTGCAGCACTCATATTGCGCACCGTTATGCGGTATGTCTGGTTCTTTACTGTAAAACAATGCTTTAATGTACAGTATTTCTTTAAAATTTATGTGAAAGGGTAGTTCATTTCTGATCATCTCGGAGGTTAGATACTGTAACTGTGCATGCAAGCGTGTCCATGTGATGATGTGGGATTTATCCTGTGTGAGGGGAGCACTACAGACTCAGCAGTGGGCTGGTCCTCTGGGTGAGCTACACCCATCCCCACAGGTTTTATTTATATATATATTTATATATTTACATTTAGTCATTTAGCAGACGCTTTTATCCAAAGCGACTTACATATGTGTGACTTACAATGTATACACATTTTACACTGATGGCACACTGCACATCAGGAGCAATTAGGGGTTCAGTGTCTTGCTCAAGGACGCTTCGACAGGGAATCAACCTTCTGATTACTAGACGACTTCTCTACCTCCTGTACCACTGTCGCCCCGGTATATATATATATATATATATATATATATATATATATATATGTGTGTGTGTGTTTGTGTGCACACAGGCTCAAATGTTTCTGTGTGTGTGTGCACGCAGGCTCAAATGTTTCTGTGTGTGTGTGTGTGTGTGTGCACCCTCGCTCTCGAACACTCTACAGAGTCTATCTGACAGGCGCCCAAATCTCCCAACACCCCCTTTCCATTTCCAGCAGAGCAGTGTGGAAATAAATATTTGACTTCCTACTTAGCCAGCAGCCATTTGAACGTTTCGATGTCGGAGCTCCGCTCAGGTGGCGTATTTGTTTTTCTCTCAAAGCACATTAGCTGCCTGCCCATTCATTGCTGCATATGTGCTTTTTTGATGCTACATTAGTTCATTAATGTCAGCACAGGAGTAATTAAACCCATGTTTGCTGTGTATCCCATCCAGCCTGCTGACTGATTGCTCTGTCAGATGAGTTTTGTTGTTTTTGAGGAAGACTTCCATATTTGTCTTTAAAACTCACTGGGGACAAAGGCCTGTTAGACTTTTTTAGGTAGTCTGACATGCCTTGATGTTTTTGTATATTTCCTCTAACTAAAAACATTGATGCACAAGTGGTATGTATGTGGAAGATTAAAGGTTTCTGGGGGTGTTCTTTTTATGACTAGTGAAGGGACCGGCATAGGTCATAAGAATATGCCATAGTCAATAATTCAATGATATTATACCTAGTTATAATTGTTACTTTTATTTGGATTTAACTAGCATGTAAACAGTTCCTGGGTGAATATACTCTTGGGCTGACCTGGGGAGTGAGGTGTGATATTAGACTCTCACCTCCCCCCCCCCAGGTCGAGACAAAGAGCCCTGCACCCATGGCCCATTTGAATAGACGGTAACACACCTTGAATATCAGTGTATTTAACAGACTGTTCCTCAAGGAATAAGTTAGATATACTGAGGTGAAGTTCTGTGAGGGAGGCTGGATCCTCAGTCTCTGTCTCAATGTGGTCGGCCGCCATTCTTCAAGAATAAACCTGAATCCTGACTGATCAAACCTAAGACTGAATCTTCAATATATGGTATACATTATATCCCATCACTAGGACAAAAGCTTGTGGAGCTTTAAAGGCATATTGACAACAAGAACAAAAAACAAAATATCCCTCCAGAGGGATATAGACCTTAGAGTGTAGGTAACACGTGTTGTTAGTGGTTGAAGAGTAGGGTTGAGGCCTGGGGGTATTTGTTGTGCTTTGGATCTGATCCATGTGTTGTAGTGACCTGTAGGAAAACACAAGACTCAAGCCTGTTTTCCCCACCTGTCCACAGCAACAGCGCACGGTGTACAGGCTGACCCTGGTTAAGGCCTGGAACGTGGACGAGCTGAAGGCGTACTCGGAGCTCATCGCCCTTGGCCAGCCGGACTTCATCGAGGTGAAGGTACGTTAGCCCGGCCCTCTGGCCTCTCCTTCTGGACCCTGGCTAAGCACAGCTGCTTTAAAAGCACACACATTAGCCCTGTCGTCTGAGGCGAGGGGCTGTTGGCTTTACACTCTCATGGAGTTTCTCACTGCTGTCAAAATTACTTTGTCTCGTCAGATTGGTAACTTTTGACGTAAGTATGAAGATCAGCCCTTGTGAGGTGAAATGTATGCAGTGGAAGAAGTGTGTTCTTCTGTCAATCAAACCACAGATTTCCAACACCATGTTCACCGTACTGGCACCAAGTTTAGTCTCTTTGACAAAAACTTGCCCATTGTGGCAGTAAATCTGCCTTGAGCTTCTTGGTCTTTTTTCAGATTCTTGTAAGCCCTCCCAGCTTCTCCCATTTCATTTGGAGGAAAACAAGTTAATTTGCTCTCCCCCTTAATGTATTTGCGAAAAGCAAATGAAGCAAGATCTCTCTCTGATTGGATTTTATTCAGTCTTTAATTAATTGGGAAAGAACCGCTGAATGTTCTGTCACTCTTGCAAGGTTTTCCATGCTTTGTGGTGCTTTTAAGCCTTTGTCTGCCACCGGATATGACAATTCCCTTAGTTAGATGATAGATTATGTATAAACATTTACCAAATTCACCACTGAAACTCTAGTGATCTAAACTCTATGACTGATGCCCTTCAGTTTCAGTCTTTATATAACATATATATCTAAGCTGAACATATGTCTGAATCTAAGCTTTTACCTAACCTAAACTTGTCGAACCACACTTATCTACTTACTTACCCACTTACTTCCCAAAACACTGTAAAAGCTGTGTCATAGTTGTTTTGAATGAGTTTCTATGCTTCCTCTGTTAGTTTTGATAAAGACCAATGCAATACGATATGTAACTCTGTTTATGACATTTAATGCATTTGATTCTTTAATGCAGCTCAAAGAGAGTTTGTATCATGTAGCAGTGAATGTCCAGGACAACAGGCGACGTCTTAATGATGAAGGTTTTTTGTCGCCATAACACCATACACAGTAGTGACTGATATTCTTAAACCCATACTGTAGCTAGTTGGATCTGCAGCACATTATGCTTCATCTGTTAACAAGGGACACAGAGCTGAGCCTTTTGTTGGAGGTTTTTGTGAATTTTGAGAACCCATCTGGGATGTTCCTTTCTCTGTATGGACTCTCTTCAGACAATGAATGTTCTGTAGTCTCTGCTTACACACACAGGCTGCCCTCTCCAATCCAGTCCACAGATTTACAGTTCTGACAGATATAATTTTGCTCAGAGACCCATTTGTGCCTTCACGCTTTCTTCTTAGCCCGGCTCACCGTAGTGGTAGGGGCTGCCAGATTTCTCGCAAAAAAAGCATTAGCAGTCCCATTGAGAACCTTGAAGCAAGTGGAAGCAAAAGAGACACAGAAAATACCCACTTTATCTTATTACATCACTGAGTACTTCAGCTCGCTTCTTCATGTTCAGTCCTCTTCCCAAGCTGTGCTAGCCTGTTCAGTAGCATGCGGCACCACCTACCTGTGAAGATCTTATTTTGGACCGAACCTGGCTCTGATTGGACCAGGTCAGAGTTGGATCTGCTCCTGACTTGGCTCATACCTGCGAGAGGTTTATTTCTGTCTCTTTTGACCGTAGCAACAGCAGCCAATGCTCCAGGTGCCTAGAGTGGTCGATTGTTCCCTGATCAAGGCCCTTCTGTGGCAACTTCTGTGAAACGCACATTGGCAGAAATGTAGTGGGTGTGTAATTATAGATCAGCTAACTTTGAGGCTGTTGCCAGGATGGTGGTAAACTGCTCAATATTTCCTATTTTGTTGTTGCTGCCAACCTCATTAGGGCCAAAGTTTGTATATTCCCTTGACTCCCTTTATATTATATTTATCAGTAATTTAGATTTGGGAGATATTTTAACTTCTCAGGGAGCTTTTTATCTGTTTTTAATATTTGTATAGTATTTCTTAATTTGGTTTTGTGATGGAATAACCATTTGAGCTCCCGGAAAAAATATATATAATTGTTACAATGAGCAGGCATGGAAGACCACATAATGATGGGCAGTGCTGTCTCTATGGTGAGTAGTGGTCTGCTTGTCATATAGTGTACATTGTTCTCTCTATGGTGAGTAGTGCTCTGCTTGTCATATAGTGTACATTGTGCTCTCTATGGTGAGTAGTGCTCTGCTTGTCATATAGTGTACATTGTTCTCTCTATGGTGAGTAGCGCTCTGCTTGTCATATAGTGTACATTGTTCTCTCTATGGTGAGTAGTGCTCTGCTTGTCATATAGTGTACATTGTGCTCTCTATGGTGAGTAGTGCTCTGCTTGTCATATAGTGTACATTGTGCTCTCTATGGTGAGTAGTGCTCTGCTTGTCATATAGTGTACATTGTTCTCTCTATGGTGAGTACTGAGTAGTGCTCTGCTTGTCATATAGTGTACATTGTGCTCTCTATGGTGAGTAGTGCTCTGCTTGTCATATAGTGTACATTGTGCTCTCTATGGTGAGTAGTGCTCTGCTTGTCATATAGTGTACATTGTGTGCTTGCAGCACTGTTCCTGGATGTTACCGTGGCGGTGGGGAGTCTGCTTATGTGAGTCTGCAAAAAGAAACTTGTAGCCTGAATATTTGATAACACAGGGCTGCATGATGGCTTTCATTTTTATTTCATTTGTAGTTTTTAACTACTTTGTTATTGCATTTTAATATTTGGTTGGTTTGGCAGCATATTCCATCGTCATTAAAGGTGAATTGCTTGAGTGTGGAGACTTGTTTATTGCCATTAGGCTAAGTGAACAACCAGTGAACTGAAATTTCTCTGTACTTATGATTGTTGTGTGGTAATACTTCACATTCATGTTTAACATCAAGACACTAAAAAAAAAAAAAAATTGCTTACAGGGAATTACCTGCGTAGTTTATACATTTGTAGTTGTAGTTCACCAAAAGTTCAGTGAAGTAACAAAGGTTAGTTTCAACGAATTGGAAGTAAGCACATGCTGTTGTGATCATGTCTGCTACGCATTGGGCCGTTATTTGGATTTTTGGAAGACTGTTTCCACTTTTGGAATTCCTGGAAGTAAACTTCTAAACCTCTGCCGGGACCATCTCAACATTTTAAATGGGTGTAAATGGGTCATTTTCATTGATATATTTCAGTGCTATGATGGGAGAATTATCATATGGGTCCATTCTTACCATTTTGGTTGAGCTGCAGTATTTAATTTGTGCCTTTTTTTCTTTTTCTCTTAAAGTGAGATAACATAAGCTTTAGATATGGAGCCCAGAATAAATCTCTTTCAATTTACAAAAATTGAATTGGAAATATAGCTGCAGGCAATGGTGAGGGGGCCAAGCTGCCAAGCAGGGTAAAGCTGCCATGGAAACTTGATGTCACTATGGCAAGGGCAAGTACTCGCAAAGTTTTATGTTAATTGCCCAATTGGCTAAGATGTGAGCTCACTTCCTGTCCTATCCTGCTCCGAATTCGATAGGCTATAACAGACCAATGGTTTTGAAAATAAAAAAATCTGTCGAACAACTAGCATGAGACTTTGTCTGAAGATCATCCTCCCAGTTGTCTTCACGCAGTTACAGCTGAATTTGATTGGCTGTAATTGGTGACTTTCGTAAATCGAAAACCCAACATGATTGCCAGATTTTGTAATGATGAAAGCCTGTGGAACATTTTAAAACTTTTTCATAAAATCCAATATGGCAGAAATTGATGTCTAAGGGTGTGTTGAACTCTGCTTGATCCAAGGAATCCAAAGGTACCTCATGTTTTGGTGGCGCTAGGGTGCATGTGGCGCAGACATGAAACTTGCTGACAGGAATCACTTGACTGTCCCCAGCAAGTGTGCCAAATTTCACAACATTTTACCATACGGTTCTAGGAGATGCCATAGTTTCCATTGATAGAAGAAAGAAGAAGAAAAAGATGATGATTGGTAATAAGAAACACATTGGGTGCCTACATTGCTTGGCCCCCAATGACTAGCTGCCGCCACGTGGAGTCTGCCTGGTTTTCTTCCTCTTCTCATTCTGATGTGGCTCTAGTCAGCATTAGAGCTTTCAACTAAAAATGGAGGAACGGATATGTTCCACACCTATGTAAGCTTGAGCTGATGTGTGTCCTGTCCTCCCTTAGCCTGGGTAGATTGTGACACCCGCTCCATTTTAATCCCCCCTCTAGGTGCTTCGTCCCTCCCATGTCCTACTCATCCCTCTGCCCCACGCATAGCCTGACAATATTAGAGTCAGATCAGGTCCATGTAAGATAACCATGACACCGCTTGTACATTTATTACCAGCCCAAAAAGCTGGTTCATACGCCGCCTCGCTGGGGGACCTGTCACATTCAGATTCAAAGCCGAGGCCATCCAAAGAAATGCCAGACTTTAACTATGACATCCTGTTACCTAGCAACAATATTCACTCACTTTGATGCACTGTGGGAACATAAGATTTACGCTCGCCTCTCCAAGGGGATGGAACAAAGGCAGCGAAACAGCAGAAGAAATAGAGAGGGATAAAACCGACCTGCATCGGTCTGTCAGTGAGCTGAGCCCCAAGATCTTATAGGCTCAATAAATTTGCTCTGAAAACCGAGACAAACAGTCTCACCTTAATGGTTTTGTTTTTATTCCTGTTGAATTATGAAAAACAGATTAAGGGCTGGTAGAAGGATCTCTACGGTGTGTGCGCAACCTCTGGATGACTTTCAGTGATTGTCTTCCAATACGGGAAAATTCCATCTTAAATGACCTTGCAGTGGTCAAATGAATATGCATGTGCTTCTCCAAAAGTTGGGACTAATGTATTTTTTAACGGGAGAGAATATAAATAAATAATATCCTTTACAAGAGAGGGAGTTCAGGGCTGCTGTTTAATATGCTTATTGCAGCAGGGGGGGGAGGATAGAGTAGCAGTAGCAGTTGGCATATTGAGCTCGCTGATTGCATAATAGTTGAAGCCTGCTGGTGTCCTGAATATGGACAGTGCAGAGGCAATCTGTTACCCTCTGTTGTGGAATTTACCTCAGTATTGCTTGTCATTTCTGAGTCGGGGTAAGATGTCTCAAGCTTTAACAAGCCATAAAACAGCTACCACAATGGATGCCATGAAACAGGACACTGTTCAGTACATGAAAGCTGGTAATCTTAGCTTGTCTCCCCTGCTCCTCAATTAAAATTCTGAAGAATGGCAGAATGGCAGGTGGTCTTGAAATATTTTCAAGGTCTTGTTTAAGTCATCAAATGTGGTTGGACTTTGTGGCACATGAAGTTATTTTGTGCCGGACTTCATTGCCACCATTCGCTCAGGGGTACCCTTCACTTCTCCCTCAGTCTGCTGTAGCACAATTACAGCTGTACCCAGAGGGTTTCTCAAAGGCGTTTTATGCACGTCTTCCCCCTACTGCTCTGCTGTTCTTAGCATGGCAGCTGGCAAGTGACACACACTACTGTCCTCATCAGATCCATTTCAGCTTGTGTAGTCCGTCGGCTATGAGTGACTGGGCAGGGCTCCTCTCGCTGCTCTCCAGGGGAGGCAGCTGATTTTCTGGAGCAGATAATGAAGTTGGGTGAGCTCCAGAAAGGCTGGTTGATGATGCCTGTGAGTTTCACCACGCTTTACCCCTCCACCCGCTCCTCCCAGCTCACGGGCCCTCCTCAGCGCCTCCCGCTCGGCTCAACATCTGCCCCCGTCTCTCCTCGTCAGCTCGCCTTTGAACCTCCTGCTCAGGGCGCTGGCGAGCTCTTCTGAGCGCCGTTCACACCAGCCCCAGAGGCAGCGGCAGGAATTTAGAGGCTTGCAATGGGTATCTCTCCAGGGATATACACACACACACACACACACACACACACACACACACACACACACAAATACACACACACACACACACACACGCACACACACACACACAAATAAATGTTGTACCCCTTCCCACCCCTTCTCCGAGGCAGTTCTCCCTCACCAGACACTACCAGACACTGTCGTAGTTCACTCTGACAATATGGCTTAGAGATTTGAGCAAGCACACACGCGCAAGAGAGGGAGTGCATCACAGTAACCCTGAACCAAGTTTGAATGAATCATAGGGTTGTGGATAATGCCTTGTTTTGGGTTGTTGAAGTCATAGAACATTAGTGGTATTCTGCTGCTGTTGAAAACTAGGAGGTGAGAATTTGTCTTCAGGAACTGGATCCCTGAATAATTGATAAGATTTACCAGTTATTTGCAGACCCAATTAGAAAAGTCATCCAGTGGTCATTTGTCGGAGGAATTGATTGGCCATTTTTTTTGTAGCAGAAGGATAGTATTCGCATTACTTTACCCCTCATTCAGCAAAGTCAGTATGTAAACCTAGACAATTGCCTGAATTTGTATATTATATGCTGGCTATGTTGTTTTAGTTAGTGGTCTAACTTATTAATGTCAACAAAATGGCATTTTGTACTTGTCCAGTCCTGGGATTCTTAAGATGGATTAATGACCTTGGTTTAGACTGGTAGGAATGAATTATGCGTTTGCTGTATAAGGTACGATTGGTTGTGTTTTGTGTAAAAGTTATGATTTGAAGATGTTAAGTCAGCGAAGCCAGTCCTATGAGCTTCTTTGGCCTAGACTTGTGTTCAGAGCACCTTTGAGTGCCTGCGCTCAGCTAGGGTCTCACACCTGTAGCCCCAACAACCCAAACTCACGTTTTTTTGTAGGTTTGATGGTTTTCCTCAAGTACAAATGGATGCTAGCAAAGTGCTTCCTCTCAGAGTGCCTTAATAGACATTAGCCTGAGTTTCTAGAAAGTCAGGAAGCTTTCTCCCCACTCCCTCCTCACTGTCCTTCACCGGCAGGCATTGGGTGGATGATCTAAGGGTATATTGATTAAAGCATTATTTCCTTTACAATTAGTATTTCACAGGAGTATTAGAGTTGACACCATGATGGAACACGTGAGTAGCGGTACAAATTGGCTGCGGATCGGTGATTCATTGCTACAGGTCGAACTAAGGAAATTCAATCAATGCTGTGTCAGGGTGCTCCTGTGTGTTTCTAGATATAACCATTTAAAAGAAATGTTCCATTGAGTATGTAGGGCAGCACTTGAAAGTCAATTTTTCAACTAAATATGTAGCAACATACTGAATAATATTCTGCATGAATGTATAGCGTTTTCCAATTTTATGCCATGAACAAGTTATTATGGCTCAGAGGCGCTTAAATGCCATTTATCGCTGTTTCTTTCTTGCTCGCTCTCTCCCTCCCTCACTCACTCACTCTGGTTCCACACACACACACACACACACACACACACACACACACACACGTGTGTGTACACAAACACAGGAAGATAAATTCCATTACAGGCGTAAGGAGCTGCAATATTTTGAGTTGGCAAGGACTCTCTCAGAGGGCGCCGCCCCTCGCTCTGTGGACCCTGGTGATTTATAAAGGAGGCTTTGTAGGTAATCATTATTCTACATGGCTACAGTGCGCCGTGGGCCTCATCAATTCTGTGCGATGCTGGGATTATCAGCCTTGGAAATCAGCCACATCCACAAGCTAGAGATAGAAGCAGCCAGGGGGCTTTTTTTGTCATAATCCTCTAAATGCTGCTGTTGTGTCCTAAGGAGGGAAGAAAAGACAGCTATATATATATATATATATAATAAAGATTTTCTACGGTTCCTTCTGCCCTTTTAAATGCTGTGATCAGTACAGGGCCCACCTGAGGCCAGAGGTGTAAATAGAGGCGTCTGCGAGGCCCGGGTAGCACAGGTATTATGGGATGGCAGTTTTGTTGTAAATGGGGTGAGCGGAATGCAGCGCTGGAGATAACTGCGGAGGGAGGAATGCCATTTCTTCTATACTGTGTCCCTTATCAGCTCATTTAAACTGTCAGAATGCAAAAGATTAAAAGGAGGGCTACGTTTTTTTTATCTCCTTTTTAGCTCCTATTTTTATTTATTTCTTGAGATGGGTGTTTTTGGAGGAAGCAAGGAGGAGAGTGGAAATGCAGAGACTGTCCCTGTTTTTCACACTACTTCTTCTTGGTTCAGCTGAGTCTCCCACCCGAGCTTTAGTGTTTATTAATACTGGAGGCTGGAATGGCTGTGGTTCCTGATATCCATCCACAGGTTGTCTTATTGCCTGATAACCTCTCCTTGTCCTTGGTACCAGGATCATTACTGTTATAGGGAGTTATCAGCCCCTCATATCATTCCACCTAGCCTCCACCCTCCCCAGTGGCCAGTGTGTCAATAAGAGGGCTGTCTGGGCTGTTAGGAGACTGACGGCCAAACTGATGTTCTGCTATTGATCTGCTCCCCTGGTTATATACAGACGGCCGTTTGTCACATGGGCTTTGTGATGAGTTCCTTTGTGGAGGGTCACTTCTGTCGGTATTACGTGAGAATGGTGTGCTGTTGCCCTCTTTCACTGTATTTAAAGCTCCCTTCTCTGTGCCCTCCCTCCAAATCTCTCTCTCACTGTCTGAAATCTGTGTCTACTCACACATTCATTATAGTACCCTGTTCCATTGTGCTATACAAGAGAATGTCACATATATGTCAGTAATCCACTTGTTATTCATATAACCCATGTTTGGGCAGCTCTCTCTCCGTTTCCCTGGCAGCTCAGTTGAATCTTGTGACAGTTTTGTCAGTTGTATCCCAAACAACTTCACAAAATGGCCACCCCCATGAGCTTCCTAGAAAGTTCAGAATGCTTTCATAAAATGCATTACTTTGGTTCTCTCACTTGCCTTGGCCCCCCTACACCTTTCATTTGGTAAATATCAGTTGAACGGATAGTAGCCAATAGATAACAGAGGGATAGACCTACAAGTTTATTTCATTTACAGTGCAATTATGTAGCAGATACACGGTTTATTCATTATGTGCCGTCACTCACTTTGGATGTGGGTGTGTTTCACCCAGCAAGTAAGCCTATTGTCCACAGAACAAGTTACAGGAACACTGACGTCTTCTCAGAGCCATCTGACCACAGTAGAACGACGTGACTGAATCGCATGGAGTTTTCTAGTTTGGAGACTTGGTTCTTTGCCGTACTTTGTTCTGATGGTGTTTTTTTCGTGTTGAGAGAACTCCAGATGAGGGGGAGATTTTTCGGTTCATGCATCCTAAAATGTTTCCCAGGCGGCTGCTGGCTTTCACAGCTGCAGGTATCACAGGGCCCTCCTCCCGTCTCTTCCTTTGTGTCTTTGACCAGCAGTGAACCAGAGGCTCTCTATTTCATGTGTGTGATTCATCTACAGTGCCCTCCACAATTATTGGCACCCCTAGTGAATATGAGCAAAACAGGCTATAAAAAAATATGTCTTTGCTGTTTATCCTCTTGGTCTTTCACTCAAAATATTCACAAAAATCTTACCTTTTCATTGAAGTAAAACTATTGAAAGAAAAAAAAAACTGTTGACATTAAATAAATATTTTTCCCCAAAACATGTGTGCCACAATTATTGGCACCCCTTAATTTAATGTTTTGTGCAGCCTCCCTTTGCCAAGATAATAGCTCTGAGTCTTCTCCTATAATGTGTGATGAGGTTGGTGAACACATGAGATCTGAGACCATTCCTACATACAGTATCTCTCCAGATCCTTCAGATTCTTAGGTCAACGCTTGTATACTCGGCTTCAGCTCTTCCGACAGATTTTCTATGGGGTTTAGGTCGGGGGACTGTGATGGCCATGGCAAAACCTTTATTCCGTGGTCGGTGAACAATTTTTGTGTTGATTTTGAGGTGTGCTTCGGATCATTGTCCTGCTGGAAGGTCCAACCACGGCCCATTTTAAGCTTCCTAGAGGGGGCTGTTAGGTTTTCATTTAATATCTGCTGGTATTTGATGGAGTTCATGATACCATGTCTCCTAACAAGATGTCGAGGGCCTTTGGAAGAAAAACAGCCCCACAACATCAAAGATCCGCCACCATACTTCACATTGGGTATGGGGGTCTCTTCTGTATGGCTATCTTTCTGTCTACGCCAAACCCACCTTTGATGTTTGTTGCCAAAAAGCTTTATTTTGGTCTCATCTGACCATATAACTCGGTCCCATTGAAAGTCTGACTTACATTTGGCAAACTGTAGGCTCTTTAGTTTGTTGTTGATTGACAGCAGAGGCTTTTTTCTGGCAACCCTCCAAAACAATTTGTGGTGATGGAGGTGGCGTCTGATGGTAGTTCTGGAGACTTTCTGAACCCAAAACTCAATTTACCTCTGCAATTCTCCAACTGTGATCCTTGGAGATTCTTTTGCCAGTCGAACCATCCTCCTCATGGTGCGTGGGGTCAATTTACAGATAGGTCCTCTTCCAGGCTGATTCTTAACATCTCCTGTCGCTTTAAACTACTTAATTATTTCCATGATAGTGGAAATGGGTATTTTCAACTCTTTAGAGATTTACTTGTGTTGCTCCACAACTTTCCGTCGCACATTGTCACTGTGTTCTTGGGTCTTTCCCATAGTGATGAATGACTAATGGAATTTGGCCTGTGTCACCTCATATTTGTTCGCCAGTGGAACAGGAAGTCATGGTTGACCTCTTAAGAGTTCCTTATCAAACAGGTGAACTTAAAAATGTAAAACATGACTGGAAATATACTTCAGTTAGATTTTAATTATAAGATTTTTCTAGGGGTGCCAATAATTGTGGCACACATGTTTTGGGGAAAAATATTTATTTAATGTCAACAGTTTTTTTTTCTTTCAATAATTTTGCTTCAATGAAAAGGTAAGATTTTTGTGAATATTTTGAGTGAAAGACCAAGAGGATAAACAGCAAAGACATATTTTTTTATAGCCTGTTTTGCTCATATTCACTAGGGGTGCCAATAATTGTGGAGGGCACTGTAAATGCCCTGCCTTAAAAAAAGAACACGCTGCTCACATGCTTCAGAGTAGACTTCCATTCCCCAGGTTTTTAGGCTCTGTATATTCAACAAAATACACACCATGTTTCCCAAACCAACTGCCTCGGTCAAGGCACCCTTCCAGAGAGGGCTTTCAAGGACGTCTTTAGACATAATGTCCTTCCACAGCGGACCAGCTGCCGGCCTCTTTCAGTGTGATTTCCTCAGCCGTGGCTCTGCGCTAATGGACTCTGTTTTATCTTTGCTGTGCAGGGAGTGACCTACTGTGGCGAGAGCTCGGCCAGCAGCCTCACCATGGCCAATGTGCCGTGGCACGAGGAGGTCATCTACTTCGTGCAGCAGCTGGCCAACCTGCTCCCCGACTACGAGATCGCCTGTGAGCACGAGCACTCAAACTGCCTGCTCCTGGCCCATCACAAGGTAATGATACTCTCCTTCACCGTCACTCACTTTCATGTTTAACCTAGTCCTCCCCTCATCTCCGCTCCTCAATGAAATAGGCCTATTTCTCATTAATGGGGAATTAAAATGTTTGACTCATTAAATCATGGGGCTTACTTAAAGATTCTTAGTAATAAAAGGCAGAATAATTCAGTCTGTGTGCCTCCTCTGCTGAAATCCAGTCCGTGCCCGGAGTGGAACAGATTTTTTTACTTAATTTGCACCTGATGCCAGTGCAAAAAGCGGTACAGTACTTATGGTACAGTAGGTCATACCCCTGTCTTTGGCAAAAGTGCTCTTGTACTACAAGAAAATAAATACTGGTGGTATTTTCACTGGTTGCCTTCAGTCCCCAGCGGTTTCACAGCTTTTTTTGTCTGTAATGTGAAATGACAAAGTGTTAGGGTCATGTTGGGTTAGATAGTTTGGAATAACTGTGCGCATATCACAAAACTGCACCCAGCGTAAGCTGCTCTTAAACTATTCAAGTGAATCTCTTACCTGTCCTTACCCTGAACTGGGTTCCTATTTGTAGCTGTTTTGAGATTCATTTGTCGTATTTGCTTTTATTTATTTTTCTGTACACTGCCAAGGATTGTTTTGATCCCCTTCCAAAGCCTCCACAGAATTGATTTGTAAGTTTCTGACACTGCTTTAAACCTTTCCACTAGACACAGAGAAGGCTTCCTCTGTCTTATAATACTAGTCACACTTTGCCTTAAAAACTAATTTCTATGGACAGCCGGTCCATCCTCTGTAAATCCATGGCATTCCTCTCTAGTCTCCTTTGATAACTTTACTGATGGATTGTGTAGGCTGGAGGGCCTTTCATCTCTTTGCCTTTTTCTGTAGATCAGATCCCAATCTTCTGCTTAAATAATGGCATGTACTTATGCCAGTGCTCCCCTCTCGCCTCACTGCCTAACTGTTTTCATGCCACGATATTTATACCCTAATAGCGGCTACCTGCTGTCAAAATGAGATTCCGTCTCACCTCGCTATTGGTCTCAAAGCCGAGCTGTTAACCCCCGTGCTGAATGTCTCTGCAGACATAGAGACGAGACTAGACTTCAAGGCATATAGGCCCCCCCCCCCCCCCCCCCCCCCATCATCTTCAATTACTGCAGCTTTTTTGAAAAAAGCTTCTCCACTACTTTGGCCCAGCTCGATCCTTATTAGCTATACTTGGTAGCATGTCATTGCCCTACGCCCCTTATCTTTTCCTAGACACCAGCCGAAGTCATTCCCCCCTCCCTGTGATGCAGCCCACCTCCTCTCACTCACTCACCGCTCATAGAGCCCAGGCGTCATGCTGAATATAGACACTCATTATTGTGATTGGGGGGTAGAGGACCTGGGCGCGCGCCGTGCGTCACTGGAAGGTAAACTGAAAAGTGGGTGATATGCCTCCTCCTCTAGCAGACCAGCTGTCTGAGAGTAAGAGGACACCTGGGCTCACCTGCAGTACGGGCAGCTTAAGAGAACACACATCCAACGCTGGCATTAGGCGCTTGCCGTGTTTACTGCAGTTTTTAATTATGCATGCACCGAATCGACGTTGGTGCATAACAATGAAGCAGTACCTCGTGTGTTCATGTGTTTTTCAATAGGTTTACATCCTAATCTTGTTTACATGTAAATAGAGTAGCATTCCCCCTGCCTCCCGTGGCTGGGTTCTATTATTCGTATTAATAAGCTGTGGAGGGGCTGGTGTATGTGTGTCAGAATGGGTGAATGGGTCAGATGAAGCTCTGCTGAGAGAGTGAGCCAGCGAGAGAGAGAGAGAGAGAGAGAGAAAGAAAGAGAGAGAAAGAAAGAAAGAGACAGACAGACAGACAGACCTCCCTCCCTCCCTCCCTCCCTCCCTCCCTCCCTCCCTCCTCTCCACAGCTGAAGCCCACACAGGTGCCCCCCCGCTGCTCCATTGGCTCCACAGGCAGCTCGCCGCTCAGGCCGTGAGAGCAGAAAGGGAGACTGAGACGGATGCAGGGCTGGAGAACGATGGAGAGAAGAGAAGAGACCCGCCTCTCCGTTCCCTCAGTGGCGCGGCTCAGACCGCGGGCCGTCCGGAGCGCCGCTCAGCTCCTGCGTAACGCATAGCACAGTGGCCCTGGCTCTCCGGCGCTGCTGAAAAAGCAATTGTTCCCTTAATACGCTGCCATTTCTCACGCAGAAGCTGGGAAGGCCAAAGTCAGTAATTCATCACATTGATTTTGTGCCTCCCCTCCCTCAACTCTTTCAATCCATCCCTTTTTTTCTTCCCATTCTGTATCCCATGAGCCCCTCCTCCAGCGGCCCCTGACACTCGTTAAGACACTCGTTCATTTGCTTTATAGGCTTTGTAAGCCGTGTTTGTGTTGGTCTGCTCTACCAGCATTCGCCCCTCTACGTTTTTGTCAGAGATAAACCGTATCTATCCCCATTCTCGTTTTTTCTCTTGCCCTCGAAGGTAGATTTTTATAGCGGGGATAGCGCCGTGGCCCTTTAAGCTAGCGGTAAACAAGGGTTTAAATCTTCTGCCTGGATTCTGCTGTTTTAACAGTCCTGTAATGAAATAAAGTGATTTAACGGGCCATTGTCTGTCCCAGTGCTGGCTGTGCACATGGCCTTGCCTTTTGTGATTATTGAATAATTCATAAAGGAGGCGGTATTTAAACGTTATGAGCGCTGGAGCTTTTTACAGAGTCTGCAGATGAGCTGGCACTTTAAAAATCACAGCGCATGCCGACTGTAGCCCTCGTGAGAGAATTAAAAACACACTGAACAAAGTTCAAAGGTATTTCTGCTTGTCCTCTTCTCTAGGTCAGTATTTTTCTCCCTGTATTCCATTGTTTCCCTCTTACGTGTATTTAAAATACGATAAAGAATAATTGAAAGACCATTAATGGCGTTTGATTCCCGAGGCGCCCTCTAAGGTGGCAGTGACGCAGGTTCCGCTTGTGGATTGAGGGTAAATATTGAGACAGCTGGGCTTCTCTCTCCTGGTGCAGCCGTGCTCTTTATTTCCCCACAGCCTTCACCATAGATTGCCACTAGTCCAGGGGTGGACCCCTATGCTTATATGGGAGACTGCTGATGGTGATTGGGCTCTACATGAGATGAAAGACAGACGGTGAGACAAGGACTCCGCACTCTCCCAGCCTAAAGGCGGGCGCATACTTCTGCAACAGCGGCTGTGGTTGTGTAAATTGTTGTGTAATTGTTGTGTAAATAATAGTCGTTTCAATTCATGGTTCCTAAAAGGGTTGCGCGTGTTGCAAAGCAATTCACCGCCAGAACAATAGGTGGAGTAACGTTTTTTGTCGAAAGACGACCTAGAGAACGACGTCTTTGTGTGTGGAAGTCGTTGGTTTGTTTATTTAGGCTACCAGGTCTTGTTGTCCACACACACAGTGAATGATGGCAACCGAGAACATTGGGGTTGTAAAAATGTTCATATCTCCTCACCTCTTCCAACTGGACCCGACCAGCCAGGCCGTCTTCAACAAATATTTAGAAATCATACTAGGGCTCAGGCCAGCCATCAGCACGATAAGGCATTGAACATTTCATATTTAAAATATCTTAATTAGAAGTGAAGTCAACATGTCTGATTCACATGATGTAGAAGTTCGTTTATTGACACATATTTTAAGGACAGCCACAGCGCTTTAAAACGACGTGTTTTCATAAGTTACATACAAAAGTGAAAGATAAAAGGCGAGAGAATCGCCAGGTGTACCTTCTCATTATGTAGGCTATGTGTGTTTGTAATACAATGGTGTGGGCCGCAAGTTAACTCCACTTCACAGGTACACCTGGCGATTCTCTCGCCTTCTATCTTTCACCTTCGAATAATTTAACTTTTAAACATGCCGTTTTAAAGCGCTGTGGCCGTCATTAAAAGATGTATTCACACATGTATTCATAACATCAAGCTTTTCGCCCACTACACTTTCATGCTCCGGTACGTTTTTTGCCTTTGTCCCGCTGCAATAAATATGCTTACTTCACTCAAAATAAAACCTACAGTTCTGGCGTTGAATTGCTTTGCAACACGCACAACCCTTGGGGAACCATTTATGTATCTGCAAAGAAATCACATAAATTGCAACATACTACATTCTCAGAGGATGACATTCAAAAAACGTTTACTGCGTCTGTTTGGAGAGAACGCGCGCTAATTCACCGAACAAATACTTTCATATTCATTTTTCGCCACTTCATGTCATCCATTCATATCAATCAATACTACCTAATACAACTTTAACTGTGATGTGTTTTTGTTTCATTTCGCAACTTATTTACTGTATAATCCAAGACAGCAGGTGCCCGTTTGTAAATATTCCACATTGGATGTAGGCTACTGTCAAATCAGAAAGAAAATCAGCTGTCACTCTATTACCTGACCAATAGGCTACCTTTCAAACTCGGTGATATTCACAACTAATTTGTCCTTCATTCTACCTAATATGATTAAACGGCATATGTTATTGCACCCGTGAGGCAAGCGGTTATCTGCCCTCTCTATACTGATTACTGACCAACCAAGCATGTCAATTTTCTTTTAGGTTGATTTTTTTGGTGGATCAGCTGTCTTTTTTGCCACTTGTAGCCTACTGAATCGCCAACCTTTGTATTTCGTGTGTATCCTAACGTCAATATTGGCCTTTCACCCACTTTCCTGCTCCGGTAAAAGTCCGGTAAGTTGTCCCGCTGCAATTAATTCGCCGACGTCAATCAAAATGTTCGCACTATGATTCCAGGTCACATTTTCATCCCGGTCCCCCATCTAATGTTAATACAGTGTTGTAGGATATAATGGTCTTGCTCCTACAGGGTGGATGTGGCAGAGAAAGACAGAGAGCGCCAGATAACCGAACACAACTCTACTCACGCTTGCCTCACGAGTGCAATACCAAACTTTATCATATTTGATAGAATGAAGGACACATTAGTTGTGAATACTATTACCAAGTTTGAAAGGTATTGGTCAGGTAATAGCCGAGTGACAGCTGATTTGACGGTAGCCTACTGCTGTGTGTTTTAAGCAAATGAAATGTGGAATGTTTACAAACGGGCACCTGCTATCGTTGATTATACAGTAAATAAGTTGCGAAATGAAACATAAAACACATCACAGTTAAAGTTGTATGTCAACACAGTGGCATACCACATAACTATCGTCGGACAATAGCCTCTGAGAAGGTAGTATGTTGCAATTTATGTGGATTTGTGGACACCCTTCACGTCTCATCTTTAATCCTCCGATTCATGCATTCATTTCAACTGTTCTATCATCTGAAATATCACGGTATGTCGAAACAAACCTTTGATCTAAACAGAATATTGAGTATGGAATGGGAATAGATCAGAGCAGTATCTTTTACGGCGTTTGACAAATATGCCCCGATTGTTGTGCAAGTGCAGTCTCCTGCAAATGGGATAGTAGCCTATTCCCATGAATTTGCGGTCATTTGAACGTCCTTATACGTGTTTAAGGAGGGGTTGTAAATGTGCTCATCGGACACACACTATTCTTGTTTATTCATGATTCAAATTCTTCTTGGGTTTAACTTGGCTTTTAAAAATGGCGGTATTATGCTATGAAAACCGGAAATGTGAGACTCCAGAAAGGATGTAGTCATCAGACCAGCAGACCAATCACAGCCTTGCAGGCTTGTGTAGGCTTGTGTAGATTTTTGACGCGTGGATAGAAAAATGGGTCGACGCACGCAAGATGTGAAAAAGCTTGCAAGGGGCTTGCAAGGGGCTTGCAAGGGGTGAAAAAGTTTGCGTATCTGTGCGTTTCTCTGAAAACGCTGAAGTATGAATCAGGCTTAATGCGGGGGAAGAAGCCCTCTCCCCTGAGACAACACCCCCCCCCCCTCTCTGATGGACGGCTGTTTATCCTGAACTAGCCTCAGAAAGACAAGGGGTGGAGCGGTGAAGGGGGGGGGGGGGGATTCACACCACCCAATGAAGCAGTAATGAAAACATGAGGGCTTAAGAGACGGGTTCCCCCAGAGGGGATCTGTCAGCTTAAGGCTTCGCCCGACGAGCCAGAGAGATAGCGCCCCGAGCCCTGACTCCTTCAGAAGCTCCAGGTGAGCGGGAGGGAAGAGATAGCAGGGCGGAGGGGATGAAAACAATCCTCGGCTTTGCACAATAGCTGGAGGAAGATGAGAGGAGGAGGCCCTGGGAAATTTCCGGGGTGATGCATTCATGGTCAGGAGGGAATAGCATGGCAATAAAGGTCCATTGGCAGTTGGGATTCTCTAACTGTGTCTAAGACATTTTAAGTGATATATGCAGCAAAAGATGGTGTCATCTGTACTCCAAGAGCAGGGTCATGTTCTTATATTTTCTTCCCTTGACCTTTTACTTCAAGGTGTTTTTTCTTTTTTGGGTCCGCTGGCTTTGGAGTAGACCCAAGAGCAGTTGCTTAAATCTGTTTATTCCTGACTCACAGAAAGGCACTGTGCAAATACTGCAGCAGAGAGTGTGCGTGCGCACGCTGTATGCTACAAGGGAAGGCAAGCAAGCACTGGAGGTGTGCCGCCTCTGGAATGGCATAAAGCATGTAATCCAGGCCCCACATTTACACGGGGGAGTTGATTATGTCTGGAGAGAAAGAGAAGGAGGAGTGGGACTACTGCATCGAAAGAGAGACAAAAAGAGAGAGAGAGAGAGAGAGAGAGAGAGAGAGAGAGAGGCAAAGACAAAGACAAAGACAGAGAGAGAGAGAGAGAGGCAGAGAGAGAGAGAGAGAGAGAGAGAGAGAGAGAGAGAGAGAGAGAGAGAGAGAGAGAGAGAGAGAGAGAGAGAGAGAGAGAGAGAGAGAGAGAGAGAGAGAGAGAGAGAGAGAGAGAGAGAGAGAGAGAGAGAGAGAGAGAGAGAAAGACGCAAAGACAGAGACTCCACGCCTGCAGCTGATTGCATCGCAACAGCCCAGGATGGATTGCAGGCATCTTTCTACACTTGTGTGGTGTGAAATGCAATCAGCACAACTAACTCCTGGCTCGCCCTCTCCCCCAAACACACACACACTTGCACCCCATGCTTGGTGCAGCATTGTTTGCGATGAAAATGGATGAGCAGAGACGGCTGTGATGGATGAAGAAGGACATGAGCTCAGGCAGCCTTTGAAGGAGATGAGCTCAGGCAGCCTTTGAAGCACACAAGTAGGTCCAGACGAGCAAGTGCAGCAAGCCACTCTTGGGCATATAAACATGAGGAAAGCAAGTTTGATTATTTTCTTTTGAGAGCCTTTGCACTTAGTAGGAAAGAACCCCCCTGTGCAATAGACTGTCAACAGGTGTTGTAAAAACAGACTAAATCGATATAATAGTTTGTCTTCACTTCACAGTCAAACATACTTCTACCTGTCATCCTTGTTCTTGTGCTGTGAGGCAAAGCTTACACTAGATCTGTCTCAGAAATGATCTGGTTTTATCAGGGGACAGTTTTCACCTTCTTTGGTGTTTATTTTCAAGGGCATGTTCCTATCCATGTGCAGCAAACAGCTTGTAGCGCACAGCAGGCAATGAAGGCAGCATGTCATCACTTTTTAATTAAATCAGGCCATTCAAATGATTACTTATGCAGTGCAATTAAAAAATAGCTCAGATCGGTTAAATCAGTCAAAACAACTAAAAACTGTTAAACTGTCGCTTTGAAACTGTTAAACTGTATCTTTAAAACATTTTGACACTTCGTATTGGGACAACAAATACCACTTCAATGGCATAGCGAAAAGTAAACCATATTTTATGGCCTCTCCATATAACAGATGGTATTAAGAAATGTCTTACATGTCAGAGAGAGGAAAATAGTACATTACAGTGGCATTCAGTGCCCCAACATTTAACATTTGATAATATAGGCTCGTGGCATTTTAGGCCCATGCCCTTATTCTGACCCTGGATTGCATCATCATTTGCATTCCTTGAATCCATGCTTTGAATCCTCAGGTTGTTCAGCTCCCTTATTTATTCCCAGTCAGGGGTGACAAATGCAGCCGGGGGTGTGGGGCGAGGACCAGCGCTGACCCCCTCTCGTAAACATTTTGACAGAGGCCGTCTGACAGCGAGGGGAACTAAATTAGGATTTGATGCGCTCCCCTGGCTTGCATCACCTAACTGATGCCGCTGTCAGCTCCGCCACCCCTCAGGGAGCTGACCGGGGCCCACTGTGATTAATCACTCAGAGAGCTATCGCTCACCTGCTGTCTATCTCTCTCTCCCCCCTGTCCTTTCTCCTCTCAGTTCAAAGTTGACGGGGAGTGGTGGACGTGGATCGACTACGACCGCTTCCAAGAGCTGGTCCAGGCCCACGAGGAGAGTGGCGGCGCCAGAACCTTCTCCGCCTCGGACTACATGGCCAAGACGCCCAGCTGGGCCCAGTTCGGCGGCAGCGAGAGAGGCTTCGACCCCTCGGACACTCGCTTCCAGCGGAAGAACAAGACCAAAGACATCTCGGGCTGCTGACGCAGAAGAGCCCCGCACACCTTGCACGACTCTCCCATCACGAATCGGGAGGCTTTTAGGCGCTAACTCTTTTTTCTTTTTTCTTTTGAGGAAGCCTCTGTCAGATTCCAGACACTCTGCTTGAGCCAGATGTCGCCATGAACATAAAACACTGATTTAACAGCCACTCTTCATGATGAGACTAGTTGACACAGGAACTGACGTTTCTCATCGAGTGACATTTGCATAGTGAGGAGGACTGTCCCTTTATTTGGACAGTAGTTCATTATTCTCTTTCAGTTGTTGACGTCCATGCCGAATCATCTTTTTATGAAGACTTCATGCTATCAGGATTCACTGGGTAACCCAACACTAAAGCACAATGATAGGTGCTTGTTAGGCAGAACAATTATCAAATATGCCGTGTGGCAAAGATGGGGCTGCTAGTCCATGTTCAAACACCCCCGTACTGCCGTACAGCTGGTATTTGCTGAGTTGGGTTGAGCTTTACAGCGCACATTTAAAGAGCCATGTGTTTCGCCGTCTTTTTCTGATCTTCTGATTTTATCTACTTCTCTTCTTTGTATTGTAGATTTTTATTGGAGTTTTCTTTTTTCTCTTATTTTTTGTTTGTGTTTCCTTTTTACTTGAGTCATTCTCGTTGGTATGTCCTAAAAGAGCCAGTCTTTCTTCTTTTGTTTTTTTTTTTATTATTTTTTCGCTCCCTGTAGCTTAAAATGTTATGCTGTTATAAGCTGTCTTGTCCCGAGAAGATTCTTGATTCTTCCCCTTTCACTGTGATCATTCCATATTTTAGGCGTTCTTGAATAATAGCACATATTCACTCATGAGCTGTCTTTACCATTGCACACTCAAGAGTAGTTTGAATTCCACGTAAGAATGCTTAATGTAGTAAGTCCAAAATCAATATTGTACGGCCCAAGAGAAACCCAAGTCTCCTGGGGAGTTAATGTATGTGGTTCAGAAAACCAAACATTGTCGAAAGTTATTGTCCCACACAGCACTATATCTGTGACAACGTCAGCTTGTGGTTTAGTCAGATTACATTCCAAATATTTAATGTAGATAATGCAGAATGTTAATTGCCCCTACTCTCCACAAATGTCACATCGGGAGTGTCATAACTTGATCATGTCAGTTCCCTCAGGTAAATTAAGTCTTGTGAATTCTGGGAGCATCCCCCCCCCTAAAACAAGCTCTGTGCTCTGAATGCCTGGCTGAGATTGACATTTCTTGAGAAATGAATATGCTATAGTGTGGAGAAATGTACAATTTCACCAGCTTGAGATTTCGGCTCGCTGTGCTCGAGAGTGCTTGAGATGACAGTTTCCTGACGGGCACAAGGAACTTTTCGGCGCAGCCAACCCAAGTTACTTTCTGTGGATGTTTGCACTTTTTTTTTGTACAGGCTTTCCATGCCGAACCTCTCTGGCAGCTCGGCGTGTTTTCCGCGCGTCAGTCAGAGATGGCTGCAGGGGCCGCCGACAGGTCAGCGGCTCGTCTCCGCCCGTTTTCGGCTCTAATTACCCGCCTGACCTGCTCTCCGGAACACCACCGCTGCTGCAGCTGCAGCCGCCGAGCTCCTCGAGAGCGGGGAGGGTGCCGCAGGCAGGCGGAGCTAATAGGCCTCATTTGCATCCAACTGATAGGAGGGCCGCGTCCCCTGCGTCCGCTTCGCTCCTCCACCACGCAGCAGCGTGAGCCACTGCCCAACCCCAGTCTGCTGTCAAATATAATAGTTTTAGTTTTGAGATGCAAGATGTCGTTGTCTTTGCTTGCCTACAGTTTTTCATTCACTGATTGATTTGTGAAATTTACATTAAAGATGTAATTGATGACCGTGTCTGTTGAGCATCACACTGATTCTCTTCGCTCCATGCCCTACATGTGTGTAACTTTTCTGGGGGTTTTCGCACAGCAGTAAACTACATTTAAATAAGAAAGATTGAAATGTACTTTACATAACCATTTCACTGCCTTTCTGAGGGCTGAGTATACTTAAAGTGGAGAATTTACTTCACACCACTGAACACACTGTAGCTATCCCACTCAGGAAGGAGGGAAGAGCTTCTAATTAACTTTCAGAAGAGTACATTCCACTTGAAGCAGCACTTCAACTGTATACAGAGCTATTTAACAGTCAAGTGAGGAAAGATGCCCTAGAGGGTCATTCGTTGAGTAATGTTAGTATGCTTAGCCTGGGAAGGGTGCACATGCTCTTTGGCATTCCCAGGGATACCTGAACTGTTGACTTTGGCACCATTTTGCCACCCTGCTCTGCCAACCTAGGGCACGGTGGTGAAAAGAAACAGGAGTAACATCTGTTATGCTTACTATCATTCTGTGCACGTTCCCCTGTGGCTCTCAAGCGATGTCATTCCGAGTGCCGATGGTGTTCTGCTTCCGTTTCCAGGAGCTTGTGCCCTGCTTGCTATTCATGCCATGTTATCTATCTCACCGTTTCGATGCTTCTCTGGGGGTAAGACTGGCACATTTACTGACACCAAGAAAGATATGTCTCCGTGATAGGTGACAGAACACTATCGATTTTGGATGGACCCTTTTGTCTGCAAATGAAAGGAGCCTATCTGCTCCGGTTCGAGTCGGCCTGATCTAGGCTAATGTGCTCCTTTGTCTTTTACACACTTTTTAATCAATGCCTGGCTCCCCTAGAGAGCTCTTCACCCCAAAATATGCAGCCCGTATGTAGGAAATAAAGACATTTTTATAACAGCTTAATTGGGTTATTGTCATCTGGGTTGGACTGACGGATAAAAAAACAGCAGTTATTTTCTCTACTTTTTAAAACAAAAAGGTCTTAATTAAGGTTTTTATTTGTCTGTTGGGTTTTTATCCGTGCACAGTAGTAACAACTCCATCCTGGGGCTGGCAGGGACTTTCTTACTTACACTGAAAAGAAAATAAGGCTGGTAATGATCTCGGGTGACAGTGTGGTTGTATGTTTGTCTAATGCAGGTTAAGGGAAGGATCTGTTCCGACATTTGAAGCCGCCAGTCTGGGCTTATTCTATCTTATAGTCTGTGAATAGCAGCAGCCTTAATCTGACCTATACATCACAGTCAAAACCCCTCAAATTCAGCCACTCAAAGCAGATCAGAATATGTCCTCGTGCTTTTCGGTCTGAACATACATCTTGCTATATGCATTTCCTTGACACCCCTTTCCAGCCCAAAGCCTGTCCACCCACCTAGAGCTAAAAATTCATCAACAGAATTTCAGAGAGAATATTCAGTTGCAAGCCTTTCTCCTCCAGTCAAGAGCCCTGCTAGACATACAAGGAAGGGACAATGGGCTAGATCCTCATCATTGTGCTTTTCTATGCCTTGCCTTACAGTGTTAATGATGTATGTGTCCCTGGAGCATAGCTTGTGTGTGCGATAATAAATGTTTGGCAAAGGAAAACACTAGAGCCTTGACCCTTCCACTGGAGCAGCCACACCTCGCTTGTTTGGCTGTCGTCCACCAGGAAAAGAAAACACCTTGCCTCATTCAGCCCGTCCCTGACAGGTAAGTCTGCTGTGAGTCAGTAACATTTTCAATCAGGTTCAGTCAGTGGAAACAAATCATTTGTTTATGTAACATCTGTGTTTTTCTGTGGTATGGTTTCTTCAGCATAGCTTAGAATTTACATTGTGCGTTGCCTGGTAACCACGCTAGAAGGACTTTGCATTCCTTGTATTTGCCGTATCAAATGTGGATAACTGTGATTTTGTTTGTTTTTCTGGCTGTTAAAGCTTTAAGCTATGGCTCGCTTTGTGTTCATTGATCCACCAACAGTCGTCACCATAGTTACAGAGAACATGTCACTGGCTCTAGCTTTGGTCATTGCATCAATGCCACTGTTGAACAGGCTCTGATGGATGTGAAACACAAATGCCAGCAGTATTGCTCTCTGTGTATACCCACAGTGAAACGATTGTTCTGCATGTGGATATCCATTACATTTAAAGTAAATCATTTTATATTATCCTCAACATCAAGATGCCAAAAATAATTTCACCAGAATCCCCATTAGACTTGTAGCACATATGGTAGAGGGACCATATTAGCTTTTCTGGAGCGTCTCTGTACTATTCTATTCGCTGCTTCAGTAGCCCCTGCGGCTATTTAATTTCATGTCTCCCTTCAGAGGCAGTTTGCTAGCGCAGTCCTCTGCACTTGGCCGGTGGAACAGGAGCCTCGGTCACGAGCGGAGCAGCCAGCCTCATTAAGTCCACCCGGACTTCAGATCCCATCCCCTCCTCTGATGGGTCTGCCTACTAGCCAACACCAGAGAGACCTCACATCCACGGACTGCTTCTCCACACAAAGGAACCGCAGAAAACATATGGAGAGTGGGCTTGCTGCTCTAGCCCTCTCCCTCTCTCCCTGTCATATACCAGACGCCTGGCTATCCTGTCAAAGGCAGAAAGAAAATGAAATCATCCCAGGCTCATTACATTTTTGGATTGGCTGCCCCCAAGCCTCCTAACACTCTAGGGGAGCAGCAAAGTGTCGTAGGGATTTCAAATCTGATTGGATGTTTGATATCCCTCAGTCCTCCAAAAACCATTGAAGCTTTACTGCATTGTATGTGTTATTGCACTCAAGGGTGATATTGCAGATGTTTTCGCGCTGACTGGACCTTATTCTCCTCTTAACCCATTCGATTATATATCTGCTAAATTAAGTTTGGAGGAGGAATGGCGTGGTGGTTTGAATCCTCTATCTCCAGAGACTGCTGTCTCAAAATGGAGTCCTGTCTTATGACTGAGGGGGCACAGTGACATCTCTGCCTATTTCCACGACAGTTCACTGGCACTCGAGAAGCCTGGTGGCAGAATCAAGCAGCAGGACTTCCCGCACTCGTGGATCAGCTGATGACGATGTTGGCTGAGCTCAACAAAGTGGATGGTGCCTCTGTGTGTGTGTGTGTGTATGTGTGTGTGTCTGTGTGTGTGTGTGTGTATATGGGAGTGCTGTAATGGTGCCTGCAGATGGCATAGTCAGCCCTGTTTCTGGGCAGACATAGTGGGGATGTTCTGGCAGCGATCAGGTCCTTGTGCTGTCTCCTTCCATCTGTTGGGCGTTTGGGCAACGAAGAGCCTAGTGTGTGGAGCCGGAGACTTTACGTACCTCCTATTTACACGCGGTCAAACTCCTACGACTTTTTAATCCCTCCATTTTCTTTCCCTCACACATGAAGCTGTGAGCAGCTAATGGGGCTTGTGTGTTTGTGTGTATGTTTGTGTGTGTGTTTGTGTGTTTGTGTGTGTGTGTGTGTGTGTGTGTGTGTGTGTGTGTGTGTGTGTGTGTGTGTGTGTGTGTGTGTGTGTGTGTGTGTGTGTGTGTGTGTGTGTGTGTATATGAGCATGACACAGAGTGGCTCTGGGCTTTTTGTCAAGCAAACAGATTTTGACGGAAATGGAGCCAAATTGAAAGCTGCCCTCTGCCAGAGAGGAAATGACAGAAGCCACCCAGCACAAATTAAGAGAGCTGACAGAAACGGAGACCCCTAACAGAATGTGATACCACTTGTTCAGGGGAGGGACTGTGGACCGTGGGTGGAGAGCAGAGTGTATATTGTAAGTCAATCTCCGTAATGATGGACTGTAATGAGAGTTTCTGAGTGGGGTCCACTCCATCACAGCTTTATCTAAACATCTTTAAACTATAAATCTCCCACAAGGGCAGTGGCCTTATGTCTGCCAAAGCCTGTTGTCATTATGGGCTAGTAATGGTCGAACGCTATCTGATATAAGGGCTCTGTGACCTGCAGAATGGGAGTGGAGGAGTAATGTTTAATAATGACCACAGCTGGCCTTGTGGGTGACATTAAAGCAGAGTCTGTACAACTCTGACAGTAAAGTCAGGCAGTGTAAAGTATGGTGCCCCAACAGGAATAGTTTGTCTGCCACATTGATGTTTTTCTGCCAAGGGATTTGCATGCTAATGAAGTAATGAACTTTAAAGACTACTGTGGAATCTGAAGGAACTGAAAAAGTCACAGATCAGCTGTCTCGCTTCTCAGTGTATGACAGGAACAGGTGGGCCTGGAGTTGTCATTTCACATCTGCTAATTGTGTTGCTTGTTTTGGGTTCTCTATTAAACGTTCATTGCATGGGTCTTGGCCTGGTGCCGCTGTGGTTGCCTGTTGCCCTGAAGCAGATGTTGTTATAATGATGTGTGCCTTTGTTTTGGAGATCTTTGTGTTTTGTATCTTGGTGTTTAGTAGCAGCAGCAGGCTCTCATAGTGGAATCAACCACAGCCGTGCACCAAAATAATGTAAACATTTCCCATGAAGGCCAGAGGTTTTATTAAAAGCCTGAGTGACACCCACGTCCAAAGGAAAGAATGTCAGGTTGTGTGGCTTACAGTTGTAGGAGGTGCAGGTGGCAAACGGGAGCAGTGAACTATTGCCTCGCAGCTTGTGCAATTTATTTTTTATTTGTATGCTTGTGCATGCACAGGCAGACTCGCACTGCATTTTAATTGTCTCAAAGCTTTCCTGATATCACCCATTGCTGAGCGCTCCCATGGCCGTGAGTTTTAGGTGTTGGGGAACTGTGTGGATTTCATGGTGTGGTTTTAGAGGAAAGGGCAGGACAAGACAGAAGTTGCAGATGATAATCAAAGCAACGAGGCTACAGGCCAACACTGTTGTTCTGGCTGGCAGTGTTGGAAGTGCTGAGAGCCAGCATCCTGTAGGGCCACAGGCTTTATCCAGGGGGTTGGTCTGTGTGTGTGTGTGTGTGTGTGTGTGTGTGTGTGTGTGTGTGTGTGTGTGTGTGTGTGTGTGTGTGTGTGGGTGCGTGTGCGTGTGCGTGTGTATGTGCATGGGGGGGTCCTGATGCAATGTCCAGGGCCTCAGGATAGGGCCGTTTGTTCAGTTGGCTCTTGCATGAAAGAGCCTGGCAGCCTGGAAGCACAGCCAGGAATAAACTTAGAGCCATAAGCCATGGCAGCGCTGAGCCGACAGGAGCAGAGATAGGACAGGAGGCGTTCTTGCGATGCACGCTGCCAGGTAGTCACATGTCAGGTCGCCTCCTGCAGGCCCTCTGGGCTCGTTGTCCCTTCTGTCTGACACGTCCGTGGGTTCACCTGGTGTTGAAGCAGCTGAATGGGGGTGCTGCAGGTGAGGCGGGGGGGGGGGGGGATCCTGCCGGAGGGACTGTTACCTAGACCACTTCAGGCTGAGTATGAGTGCCTGACACGGCATTTGTGATTTTCACATGTAATTATGCATTTCATATTCTGAGTGGGTTGCGCTTGAAACTCTGCACCGTTCTTAAACGGGAACAAATGAAATGATGCTGTCTTCACTCTGAACTGAGCTCACTCTGCACTCAGAATCCTGTCCATTTTCCACTCGTGGAGAGAGACTGTGCCAAGTGCTGACATGCAATCAGTTTCCTTTTTTATCTCCTGGAGAATAAGGGTAGAGTATAAAAAGAACAACCCTGATAGGAGATAGACACTCTCATTTTGAAACACTGTCAGTTTGCAAGCTTAGAGGGATCTGTTCATGACATGGCAATGTTTCAAAGAGGAAGTAAATAGTCTTGTTGAGTGCTAGTGTTTGTCTATCTATCTATCAGTTTATCTATCTATCTATAAGTTTATCTAGCTCTCTATCAGTTTATCTATCCATCTATCTATCTATCTATCAGTTTATCTATCTATATATCAGTTTATCTATCCATCTATATATATATTGTATGTGTGTTATTTCATAGTGTATACTGATAAGATGGTTGTTTACCAATACAGGTGCTGCCTCATGGAGAGCCCAGTCGGGCCCCTGCTCGTTATACATCTTCCTTGCGGTGTGCGTGTGTGTGTGTGTGTGTATGTGTGTGTGGGCTTGTGTGTATGTGTGTGTGCGTGTCCGATGCTCCGAGTGGCGTTGATTCCCTGTCCTGCGCTACAGGGCCTCACAGCTTTCTCCTGTGGTGCGAGTCATTACCCTTCTACCCTCTCCTCATAATGCCTTATCAGATTAACTGCACTCTAGGTGACAGATTCTCTTCTCCACCTTGTTGCACTGGACTGTAATGTATTTCTGCGGCGTGTTTTCATTGCGAAATGTGTTTTGTCTGCATGGCGGTGGAGGCTCAATGTGACATTGTCTCTGTTGTCCTTTTTGTAATTGAGTTTGGCTCAGCTGGAAACACAGACAATCAGATTGATGGGCAGCTGGGAGAGCTTGGTACTAATTTAACCCAGGTTCTTTTTTTTCTTACATCATAATCTAATTGATCAAATTACATTCCATATGCTAATCCAGCCACCAGAATGCTCAGTGGCACCCCTGGATAATGACTCTGATACTCCATCTCTGTCAGTTTTTCTGGAAAGTTTAGAGTTTTTGTTGTGTGAGGCCCTGACATTGGTCCTGAGTGTGGGCTGCCAGAGGTACCTGAATGTGGAGGATGTGAAGGGAGTTGTCCTACATTCCTAATGAGAATAGATGAGTCTCATTTTGATCTCATCGCTCAACCGCCGAAGTCATCTCACTCACTGACCCACAAGGCATTTTAGTGCAAACTCACCACAGCTCATCACCAAAACAACCCACAATTCTATTATTACACTTCTGTCAGCCATGCAGTACAGCCTGGGATGACCTTGCAAGGCGCCATGCAATTTAATATCATAGCATAACCAGTAGACTACAAATGAACTACATTAACCCCATGAGCAACAGGAAAACGATATGAGAACTGGGAACTTTTGGGAACACGTGTCAGATTCACTGAGGCAAATCTCTTCATTCGGGAGTTCTTTTGCCCAGGTGTAATCCTCAGAGCTTTCATATAGCAGCTCTCAAGATTCCTAACAGTTCCCTAAGGGATGGTCTCTCTTACTCTCTTTCTCTGAAGAACTCTGTGAGCAGACTCAGCTGTTGCTGGAGATGTTCAGGGTCTCACTTCAATTTCGGCGAAAGCGCTGCGACTCTCCTGACTCAGGTTGTCTTCTGAAAATCCCATGAAACTCCAGAGAGTCTGTGACTCAGCCTGTGAGTCAGCATGCCCAAGCATGTGAGGGGGATTCTAATTATCACTTTATAATATCACAGTGCTGTTCTCTCTCTCTCTCTCTCTCTCTTTCCTTTTTTCTACCTCTCTCTCTGTCCCTCTCTCTCCCCATAGGTTACTGTATGTGTTCACAATGTTCCTGATAAACTGTGAATTGACTAAGCCCCTTATGTACAGTATGGGTGAACTTCTTTGTTAACACCATCCACATACAGCATACCACGCTGCCATTGTATCTGTTGGTATCTCTCAGTTGTCCCAATTAAGGTTTAATTCACCTTGCCCTTCCGCTATAATATCCACTATGTCTTTGGCTCATGTAAATGAGAAGGGATGCAGGCTTAATTTATATCTAGTTTTCTATTTCCAACCCCTGATAAATAGGCTTGGTATAAGCTAGTTTTTGACCTTAACATTTGGGTTGTAGAAGAAGAAGTCTGGCTGTATTCAGTGGCAGGTCAGGGCCTGGGCTGTTCTGTGGGTTGTTGCCTGTGCACTACATGCTGCTACTTAACCAGGGGATCCTCTGGATCCACAAGCAGAGCCAGAGCTTCTGTAGATGGGGGAGGCTGAGGACTGCTTTGATGCTGAATGCTGTAATTTCTTGTTGTTGTTGTTGTTGTTGTTGTTGTTGTCCCACCACACACACACACACACACACACACACACACACACACACACACACATATTCCTAATCATCTCTTAGCAGACTTTCAGTCGGGTTGGATGCTGGCACCCTCCCGCTCGGTGCTCCCAATCCTAATGGACAGCTTTTTAAAGTAAGAGTGATTGTAATGTGCTGAGAAAGGGATGGCTTTTCAGGAGAGACCTCTTTTTGTATACCAGCCACTGGAGAGGCATTAGCCTAGATCCGTGTTGCCTCGCTGATTAAAGATAAGAGGGACCTCTTCACATAGAGCATGTCAAATTCCCCATAGATTACAGCGCAATGTTTTGGTCAATGTTATGTTTAGGTTGCGGTTTGAGATACAACTCATCCCTGAAATTAGATGGGATAACAGACCTCATCAGTAGTTTAGATATAAATATTGGAAATTAGAAATCAGATTAGAACATCAAGCCCATTAAATATAAAGTCTTGTTTTCACTAAAAACACCCAGTGGCACAAAATAAGATAATTGGATATCTAACCATGCTTTTGGGTGTGCCTTGATTGTAAAAATAGAGGAGTTCACTACTTAAAAGTCTTAGCACTGCAGCAGTTCTGATCATAAGGCAGCACTTCATCATTCAACTGGTCCAACCAATTACCTTTAGCCCTAATAATACACTCCTCCAGCGCTTGCCTTGCAATCATATGTTAGCTGTAGACAGGCCAACGTGCCTGAACGTGACCCACATGTAGGCACCAGGTAAACTGCAGGCAGAGCACGTGATTTACCCTGAGTTGGAATCGCGCCTTCATCGATAAATCAGTGAGGTTGGGCCAAGGCTGAACTTTGCAGGTGCTAGGAAATAGCCCACAGCTTGAGATGGACCGTCAAACTTACGCTGAACTACAGCTCAGATAAAAACCCTATGATCTAGGTAAGAAACCTCGCTTATTTTCCAAATAAATCGATGAAAGAAATTCTTGCCCACTGACCAACTTCGAGGACAACCTGTGGCTTTAATCAACGTTAGCTTGTGTAATCACCCAAATAGGGGATGTGTTTTTCAAGAATTGGTAAAAGATAATGAAGAACAATTGTTGCTTATCAGTAGTACACTGCCTGGACGTTTGTTTTACGTGAGTGAGCTCAAAGCGGCCATAGTTTACAGGTAACGTTAGGCTATGGGTTGCTGTAGTTGCACAATTACGTTCTCAAAGGGTTTGAGGTAGGCTATATGGATAAAGGATCATAATGTATGGTCAGATGAATCTTTAACTTATTCTTCACAAGTAAGCTTTTTTTTGCAAACATATTGTAATTTTCCAATACATAGTAACAATGTTTCATAGGATTTTCCTCCCTCCTTCAATCTGTGAACACTGAGATAACAGTGTTACATCTGATGATTTATTTACAAAATTATTGTATCAGTAGATACATCATCCATCATAAAAGGCACGTTCATTTGGAGGCTGTCTCCCCCCTATTTAACAGACCTCAGACCCACCAGTGTACCAAAAGGTAGCCTACCGACTGATGGCTGCGTTGGTTGATTAATGACTAGCGCTTGGCCAGTTTGTCCTTCACAGCGATTCAGGGGTTAATATTTTTCAGTCGAAGAAATATGACACAAATCGGCACGAAGCATAGCGCAATTTGTTTTTCTCTCACGCAAACCTTGCGATTATTGTGAAGAAATCACGGATATAGATGAACTTGACAGATTTATTGATTGGCTTTTGGAGGACTTGCAGAGATTACTCAACCCTTCAAGGCGATCTGGAGATATAAGTTAAATCTGCGTATTTGAGAGGTTTAGTGTTTTCAACGAACAAAGCCGGTTAAGAAAACTCTTAAGAGTACGTTTATGAACAGAATACTGAGATGATGAGGAAACAACGAGGTCATTAAAATTGATGGGAGTTGGATGAAAAGTGCAACTGTTCGATTGATTGTACAGGAACTAGGGTATTAACGTCCGCAGTGCACATGGACTTGCTATCTGGGAAAGACACCAATGCATCATGTTGTTCTAATGGAATAATATCTCCACATTCTGGATAGGAATTATCCGTCTGTCTATTGTTCCACACATCTAAATATATGAGCGCATATCTTGGTGCCTCAACTGGACTCCAGTTTGACAGCGTTGGGACGCAATAACGACAATACAACAAGGATTAAATATTAGATATTCCTACAGGTAAATAGATAAACGTTTATGTCTATTGTATTCGAATAATGAGACTTATTCCAAGTCTTGTCTTTGAAAAAACGCTTTTGGTGTAGGCATCACGTTCTTACACCTGTTGTTATTGAAATAGGTTTGTCCTTCGCATGGCTCACCGCCTGGCCATTAACGCTAAACTTCGAGTGGAAACCTTTGATTAATTCCAGCACTCTATTGAATGTACGTTTCTGTCGATTCTTGAATGGTCTATGAATGACATACGTTATATTGTGTTATTCGTTCTGTTATGTAATCGACATTTTAATTTATTCTTCGGGGTGCGTAATTTTCACACATTTTGGAAACTACCATTTTTGACACGAATGTTCATACATGCGATATATTTTATCTGATTGTTTTTTATTCATTTATTTAGTTAATGTTAAATGAAAAATAATTGTCAATGTAGTCTAAAGGCTGTGACATTGCGTGGTATTATAAGGAAAATCAAATCTAGGTTACAACAGTTTTATTATGAACATACTTTCTATATTGAGACATTTTCCCTAAAAGTGCGCAATGTGATGCGTTTTAATGAAGTACAACCTTGATGTGATGCTTTGTTTAAGTGCGGGATGCAGGCAGGCAATATGGAAATGTTGTAACTCACATCTGTCAGGTGAAGCGGCTGCGCTGGCGCTGAGAGCGTTTGCTTACGGTAATGGGAGAGGGGAGAGGTGTGTGCGGCTGCTGTTAACAGGCTGAAGGATTCCGCTCTCACAAATCACTGAGGAGCACCTTGTGTCCAAGCAGCAGCCGGCGGTGCTGAGGGAGAGGGAGAGAGAAGGGGAGCTGTGCAGGGCTCTGCCACAGAGACTCTGTCTAATGAGCCTGCTGTTGCTGCCTACCCGTCCCTCATGTGAAGTGCAGGGCACCACAGAGTGAAGGGAGTCAGTGAGTGACTGGCGGACTGATTGAGTGAGGATAAAGAGAGAAGGGGAGAGGAGCAGAGAAAGAGAGAGAAAGAGTTAGAGTGAATGACTACCTTATTCCTTATTGCTAAAATATTAAACGCACGGATATCCGGCGCGGTCACCCGATGCTGCTTTGGGAGAAGCACAAATTCGGGAGGCAGTAGTCGGGCTGAGCCGCCCAGGGACAGCTTGCCTGCCTGCCTGCCGCCTGCTGCTCACGTAGCCTCCGAGCCACTGTCTGATGGAGGTCACGGATCCAGAGCCTCGGACGGAGGACGGGGAGGAGGGAGAGGGGCCGTGTCTCAGCGACAGCGGCCAGGCGGTGAGCCCTCTGCAGGAGCCAGCCCCGCTGCAGTACCCCTCAGCCTGTGATCAGTATGGGTAAGCTGGAGCAGGGCAGAGTGGTGCCAGAGCTGCACTCTCATCCCCACTGCTCGGGGACTAGAGGCAGCAGGCTGGTGGGTGTTGTGGCTGGGGGCTTTGTTTGTCACCATGCTGTTGAAGGGCTGTGTTTGTTCATGGAAATTGCTGCCTGGTGGCAGTTAATGTCTGTTGACCCACTGATATGTCCAGTTTTTAAGGTGCTGCTGAGGGATGGGGATTATTCCTGAAACTGGGATAAGGAATGGTTGCCTCTCACATGCTGTGTCTGACTCTTGGCTGTGATAATATTTGTTTGTGTATGACATGAGGACAGCCCTGGTGCAAGCTCTCTTCTCAAATGCTTTGTTAAGTTAACGATGTGGGGGGGGGGGGTAACATTTATGTGATGGAGGTTCTGTGGTATTGGAACACTGCCTTCCAAGCCTTTTATTGTGATTAGTTCTGTTTGGGACATTTCAGTGTAGGTTTCTTCTGATAGTAAACAGCTGTTTTTTTGTTTTGGCTCTAGAGTTATTTGTGGTTGGAGGTGATTTGGAAGGCAAGTGTGTGGAAGGTGTGCACAAAGTAGTGCTTGCTCGTGCTGTTGTTGCTTTTCGGAAGACTGGAAACAGTGCTGGACCCTCACAGCACAAAGGGAGAGATGGAGATCAATGTTTCCTTTCTCAGTTGGCTTCTGTCCTCAGAAATGGATTTATTTGGTTTCCTGCTGGTCCACCTGGATCTGTGGTTCTGCCTCTTTGTTGTTGAATTTTTTTTTTCCTGTAATGACCAGGAAGACTATAATGATGCAAAATGACCTTGAATGTTTTGTCCTCATGTTCTGTATGTTCAATATGTTGAACTATCCATCCAAGAAAGACAGTGTTTTACCCTAGAAAAACATTTAAATGTGTTTTTCAATTCCAAAATTGCGAATTGAGTTTACATAACTTGACAGGTGTTAAATAAACACAATTTTGTGTATATTGTCTGTGTGTGTTAGACTTCAAAGCAAGACGCCCAAGTAATGAATTAATAATTCCCATACTTGCTCTTCTCACTAAATATGCTTAATCTGTGGTACTGCCACACTAGTCTAGTTAGGAAGTTAAATCATTCCTGCCACGTTGGGATGGTCTTGTGTGTAAACGCACCGCCACACAGTTCAGTTAACAGGGAGCAGCCAAAGTGGCACAGTCACACCCAGACTTTAGAGTTCTGCAGATGCAGTTCCACACCCTTCCCTGCTCAGGGTGTGCAGTGGCTTTGGCTTCTAGAGGTGAAATAAATGCCTTGCGGAAGGGTAACAAGTCGCTCTCATGGGTTCTCCATTTTAAACCTGCAGGCTTACATTTCCCCATGATACATCACATGTACATTTTTGGGATGAATGCACCGCTTACACGGTATATATGGGCGAGTCATATAGTGTATTTGCTTTTTTAAAAAGCTTTTTTTTTTTTAAGTAGATACTATGTATTGATGAGATATGGCAAAAATGTTCACACATTGGTGTGAGCTTCAGACAAAAAGAGGATCATTATTTTCCCTGAATATGGTGTGAACAAGGATTGGAAGGCAATTGTGGTGCTATACCAATCCATTGAAACTACCTGAACACATTCAGGTGAGATGTTGTAGTCTCTCTGTGTCGGATTTGTCATGTCGTGGATTCGTACCAACACAGCCTCCTGGACCACATGCAGGGCTGCTCTCTTCATAGTTGACTCAGTGTTACTGTAGATCTCACCAGGTGGCTTTCATACTCAAGAGTAAATGTCCTCTGGTGTTACAGTCGGCAAGGCTAGCTGCGCTTCTTGAAGTGTTGTTTGTGATGAGGACGGATGTGTAAACGACCAGCAGCAGGCATAAATGAGGTCTTGCCTATTTGCATCACATTTTGCTTACATAACAAACTACGTTTTGTGGAGTGCATGGTGATTTAGAGGGATGGTGTGGTTCTGATGTAGATCTCATTATTCACAGGTTATGGCTTCTCATGTGAAGAAGAAAATGCATTTTTAATGCGTTTAGCATACTGTGTGGAAATAGAAAACAAATATATGTCTGCAGATCTATTTTGTCTTGTAAATAAAGTAATTATGAAGGCTTGATTGATATTCTGAAAGCATTTTTTCCAATATTAATGTGCAATTGATTTTCAATTTTAGATGATGGATTTTTAGACCCTGTAAATATCAATAAATACATGAAAACTCCTCAAAGAATCATGATGCACAAAGTCATGATGCATGATGCATGATGCATGATGCATATCCTTTCACGCTTCCTTAAGAACCACATAAAATCTAAACCTAACCTTTAAATGTAGTCCCTTGAATCTGATAGAAACCCAGTTCAGTTTTCCAGGTAGGTCCTCAGGCTGCCTATAGCTTGTGTAGGGTTTTTTGGAGCCTCCACCCTGTTAGAGCCCCAGCAGCCTCGGCTGTTTTGGTGGGGAGCAGCCAGCAATCAGCCCAGTGTCCTTCACCTGAATGCACACCAGCCGCTGGCACTTGGCACGCTTTCCCGTGGCACTGTAGCGCATCTCTGTCAGATGGGCACGCTGCCTGTGGTAGTGCTCTCCTGGATGTGTCCGCACGTACTCCGAATCTCAGACTCATTCGGGTGTGCTCGGACCTCTGGCCCCCCTCGCGCTGCCCTCTCCTGTGGGCAGCACCGCCTGCCTGGCTGCCCCGGCCTGCCTGCTTCCGCCCTGCCGGCCCGCCAGCCCTAGGTTCTACTACCCTAGAGGACCTCTGAATCTGAACTTCCAGCACCTGGAGCTTAGGCCCCCTACAACATCTTGGGGGTAAACAGGCCCCCATCTCTGAAATGAATCACAAGTTCTGTTTCACCTCCCCTTTGCAGAGCTCACAATGAATCAGAAACCTTGTCACGTTTTTCCACAAATTGTTGAAACTCAAGCAGGTTTACTCCACAAGCAACAAACAACCAACGGTGTGGGTAGTTTGCACACCTGTGCAATTACTTGATCGTTGTACAAGGATGTGAATTAGATAAAGCATTGGAACAATGCACACAGCAAGTTAATTACAGTAGCCCTCTGTGGAACATGCCACTTTATCGACAGTAGAAATTACAAGAGGTAGACTCAAGGAAAGAGCCACCAGGCTTCACAATCGACAAAAAATGCTTGAAAATGCATGGTTATTTGTCCAATAACTACAGCATCTGAAAGAAACCTTCAGCGCCCCAGGGAACACATTGCCCCTGCTGACCCAGCCTCATCCTGGTGAAAGTAAATAAGTATTCCAGCTGAATCTGGCCATCTGGCTATATTTATCAGTAGATAGCCTGCTGTTGCATTGTTAATTAATAATGTTTATTTATATCACTATTATGTGCCAAGTCTAGTCATGTTATTACTATCATTATCCTTTTTTGTGTATTCAAAACAAAATACTGCCCCCCCCCCCCCCCACACACACACACACACACACATGCACTTCCTCTACTCTCAGACCAGTAGGATTCTGAAGGCAGGATCAACCTCATTAACTTCCATTCGTTGCCTTGTTGCGCCATTCCATCTTATTCCACGGATGCCAGGCTAGATAGAGATGTGGTAGCGACAGGAGCGAATGAATGAATTTAGCTTCCTGGACTGTGGCTGAACCATTTAATGCAAATAGCATTGATCGTTTTACTGATGAAAGCAGCCATTTGCAGGTCGATACAGGGTTGCACCTGATTGGTGATGGTATTTAGATATCCTGTGGCAGTCAAGCAAGAGTCTGAAGCTGCAAAAATACACCAGACATCACACCACACTTTATCCAGCGGTATCTTTGATAGAGTAAGCACAGTGATTGTTGTTTTCAGTGTGCCATTCTTCAGCCTGAAAGAGTGTGGACTAAACAACGTTTTCACCCTTTATATACCACAGTACCTGATAAAGAAATGTGAAACTCTCCAGTATTGTCTTTGGCTGTCTAGGGTTCCCTAATCCACAGTAATCTCGGACAAAGTCATTTTCAGGAATTACCCAAGATGATTGATGAGTTAGGGCAGGGGTGTCAAACTCAAATACACAGAGGGCCAAAATGTAAAACTGCGTCCAAGTTGAGGGCCGGACATATTCAATATTTATTGGGGGAAAAAAGTAGCCTGGATACCAGACCGAACTTAGCCCCGCCCACACATTTTTTGGTTGGGAAGTTCGGTCTGGCATTACTCCATTGAGGAGAAATTATCTGCGGACAGATATTGGCCGTACCAATCAAATTGTTAAGGCGGGCTTTATACGATGATGGACAGATGATCAACAGTAACGTAACCAACCACGTCACCAACACACGAGTTTAATTCGTTTTCAACAAACATGGCTGCCGCTGGAGAGCTGAAATGTATAGATTCGAGTCCATTTAGACATTGACAGTGCATTCATTTTGATTTTGATTCCTACGGGATCCGGTAAAAGTGTAATGTATCAGCTGCCCCTGGTCACATACTACGTTGTCCTGATTGGTTGTAGGTAACCAATTGAGCGAAGAGGCATTTTTTCTCCTGGTTCGGTTGAAACACGCCCCATAATCACAGCCCAATGGAGCGATATCAGACTCATATTCTGACTAGAATTATGAGTATGACATCGTCAGGCTAGGAAAAAAGGTGGTCAGTCCAACAAGTTTGTTCAAAGGCAGCCCCATTTGGATACCTCTTCAAAGAGATCTGTCCCCGTAGTTGTGCCATGCATTGATTGTGGAGTCCACTCCAGGGGTGAAGATTGACAGCTGGGCAGTATCAGATGTGTCGCTGCTCTAATTCCACAGCAAGGCTATGAAAGACATTACATATTATCTGGCGGGCCAAATAAAATTACACGTGGCCCATTCAAATCAATGGAACTTTTTGCAACATTCCAAGGAGCCGGCGGGCCGGATGAAATCTCTTGGCAGTCCGCATCTTGAGTTTGACACATGTGAGTTAGGGCATCTTATGTCGTCTGATATGTGTCATTTTGACATAACTACGGCTGAACTGCCTGTGATGCGCAGTGTCTCAGTCAGTCATCTTTGTCTTGCATGTGATAACAGGATGTCCCCTTAGGGAAAACATTACTGAGACATCCATAACCCTATTGAGTGTGAAAAGCTTGTCAGGGCACATCAGTGTCCTCCAAGTGTAAGTCATGTTTCCGTTATTTGTCTCAACTACACACCAGGGTTATTATTCTAGACTCAAACTAAAACTGAGATGAAAACGAATGGTTTTGAGACCTTTTCATAAACTTAAATAAATAATTTACCCGAAAAAAATGTCAAACTAAACAAAACGAATAATGATTCCTATAAAACAAAGACAAATTAAGTAATACAAATGTTTTAAAAAGATTGTCGTTATCCTTTCAAGGCAGCAGATGCCATATCCATTCAAAGCCCACAATTCTGTGTACAGTGTGCAGCTATAACCGACAACCTTATCATAGCGATATAGCATGTCAGGACCTACACTAGCTAATGGAAGTAGGCTTTATTATGAAGTGAAGAAGTCAGATATGTCATGGAGGAAACATGTGGGAGCTGTAGCCTATGGGGCTATTTCGAATTGATTACAGAAAGCGGTACAAACGAACGCATGGTAAGTTCAGGTAATAGCATAGTGGTGTCGAAATTGAAGGGGGGAAAATCGCCCCCAATCATTAAGTTACCATCGACGGGAATACACATTATCCATGGAAAAGGATATAGCGAGGCGGCATGAGTGACCAACGTAATGTTTTTAACAACCTGCAAGTTGTGAGTTCTTTGGGGATTTTATCCTGGACTTCGTTTCCTTAAAGTGTTGTTGACCAACCACCGTGGTAACGGTGGAGTAGTTGGTACCATGTGGTAGTTGTTCAACAACGCTTTCAGGAAACGCACCCCTGGTAGGGTTGACCATGGAAACCAATGTCATAATGTTTGCCTGAAGTAAACTCTTTAAATATTTAATTGTGTTTTTCCTTTTATGTGTATTAAAGGTGAAGTCTATGCTTCTAATCCTAATCAAATTCAGCTAATTGCTTCTTATGGTCCTCAAGAACTCCATTCAGTGTTTGTGCTCAAAAAGGCTCTGTTGGTCGTACACAGTCCTGGCTCTGTAAATGAGAAACAAACTTAGTGGCTCTCATAGTGGCATAGTGGAAATTCTGATTAAATACCCAACTTATTATCAACATAAAAACAAATTTGAAATTATAACCTTGCTTCACATATCTTATTCTCAGCCAGAAGGAAATCATGGAGGAGGTTATATCCTGGGAAGCTATGAACCAACTAACATGAATCCAAACCAACCACATGACAGTTGTTTTCTGAGGGTATAAAAAACTGTTTCCCTCTCTTTTCCTGAGGAAAAGGTCTGCTGCTAGTTGACACCTAGCCACAGAATAGGAAGACAAATGAATGCTGCTTACAGCCATATATCTACATGTTGTTTTGTAGAATCTATCACATCAGTGCATATCCCTCTGGGATGTCATTTATGCCCTCACACTAGCAGAACCTGAAAAATGAAGGGTGGTCTGTGATGTTGATAGTCATGCGAGATGCTGGAATCTGATGCAAGCCCATGACAAATGCATCAAACTTGCTGAACCGCCCTCTTTTAAGATTCAGCAGGCGTGTCAGTGTGAATATTGATGCTTCTTTGATTCAAGAGGCGGAATCTTGTCACCTTCATTTTTTTTTGGTCAGAGCAAGGTTAGATTGAGAGTGGGAATCCATATTTCTCATCCACTATGTTGTCATGTCATGTATGTAACCCTCAGGGTTCTTGATTCAATATTTGATGAAGGGGAAAACATCTTCCTGTATGTATTCTTTTGCATTATAAGAATCATAGGTTAGTTGGATATGATGTTGTTGTGGTGTCTTTTACAGATAGTGCTTTTGTTTTTATTTGCTGGTGTCATTAGCCAACCTTCTTTCATAACTGAATTAATAAAAAACCTACAGAACAATACATATATTTTACTCTCACTGGTTCCATGCCATGCATAATGTTTACTAAGTATGTGAACTCTGTGACATGTGTGTTTTACAATTGCCATGTAGAACTTGAATCATGAATATAGTAGTGGTATTCACCTGATTCTGCAGATGAAAACGTTCAGATTGTTCAGATGCTGTGTACCTTCCATTTCACACAGTGAGGCATGGTCACTGCAATGCCAGCTGGGACCATTTAGGTCGCCGAGATGGCTACAGGTTCCTCATGATTTTACCCTGATTGCCTCTCCCTTGTCTTCTTCCTCTGTCTCTGTCTCAGAGAGAATATGCCGTTCCACCATGTGACAGCAGGCCTGCTGTACAAGGGGAACTACCTGAGCCGCTCTCTGTCGGACAGGAGCGACACAGACCAGCTCGCCAACATCTCTGTGGAGGAGCTTGACGGTAAGGCTCAGCTCAGTAGCACTCTCCAGTCTAATCACACACCACACACACGCTGCTCAGCAGTGAAGCCCCTATAGCACATCTGATGACCGCTAGCCTTTTGCTATATGCTTTATATAATCCCATTTAGCCCCACTGTTCAGGGTTGGATATAGATCAATCCAGAGCCTCGTGTTAAACTCTTTGTCTGACTTAATGGGCTTTTGTGAAAGATTGTCTATCAGTAGGCAGAGTAATATAACAGATATTTTAGCTCAGATATTCGGCGCCCATAAAAGATCACAGCACTGACCTGCTATGCTGCCGGCATAAATACTTGTTTGCTCTGTTGTGTTCACATAAGTCACCATACTGGGTTGAGTGATTTGCTGATCAATATTGGCCGCTGTAGTCAGCATTAAGAGCCTCTTTTGAGGGTACACAATGTCGACATTAATCTAATGATGAAACATGCAGATTGCCAGCGGCAGAGTAACTATAATAATAATATGTTAGAATAATCCATCTTTGTACTAGTGTAGTTATAGTGCTTCTGCTGGGACCATGACTTAAGGCGGTAGCATGGTGACGTTGATGAAGCAACACTGAAAGGAAAGCACTCTATGATTTACACAGAGTGAATTATGGAAATGATTATCATTTGTTATCCTAATTTACTGTTTGCATTGTGGCGCTATTATGCATCGGCGTGGAACATATGTGCCTTTTTGTCTGGAGGCTATGAATTCATGCTTGAATTCCTCCGAAACAAAGCGAACAAATGTACAATGCAATAGCAGGAACTGGTTGTCCAACCTCACCAGTGTAGCCTGTTAAAAGACCTTAATTTAGTTCTATTGTATGTGTGTGCTCAGTGGGATCTTCTCATGACATTCCCAGGGCTGTATCTTGCACAGCTCTCTCCCTCCAGGATGATAGTTATTTCTGTGTTTTTCTCAGAGGGGGGAGTCTGAAATGACAGGTTGGCTGCGCCACCATTACATAATGAGTGACAGATTTCACACTAAAACACCTGCACCTGATTGCTAAAATGCATTATGATGCCAGAACATGCAGCAGTTTTGCGATGCACTGCTGAGCGCTAAACGCCCATTAACTGTACTTTTCGTCGTACTTCATATGCCGGGGTATTTCCCTTCGGTTTGTTTTGGCATTTTGGGCATTTCTATGCTGTATTGACTGCTTTGTTTGAATCATTGATGTTTCTTTCTTCCTGGCAAAGCTCTGAAAAGTGTGGAAATGGGACATTGGGACATTGTTTGTTTGCGAAATTCTCAAGGAAGGAAAGAAATACAACATGTTTGTTTGATGCTTACGTTCGAACACACTTCAATCCCCACCAGTAATGACGGAGGACCCACAGTCTCTGATGATGCAAATGTGTTTATTCATGAGTCAGTCGCTTCCATACACACGAATAAATGGAAATGCCTTTGATGTCTACTCAGCCCCTCCACTGAAATAAAAAAGAAAGACTCTTTGTAGGCTATGGTTGAATGACGTCGCCTGAAATTGTTGGATCCTGATGTTATGGAGGGCTTACCGGAACCTTCTTTGTGTATTTGCCTGATGCTTGTGACTCATGTCTCCACACAAGATGCGTTTGCAAATTTAAAAGTAAATGCGGGTCGTCTCCTCCGGAGCCCTCTGGATGTGTGCATTATGTCACGCTCCACTACTGTTAAATGGAAGCATCACAGCGGGTGATTGACAAGTAATGGACAGCGGCGTGCTTAGAAGAACACATCTAGCCAGGGGGACTGTCTGTAATTTTTGTCATCCTCTGCTCTCTATGATTGGATATCGATGCTAAAAAAACACAGACAGCCCAGCACAGGGTAAAATATTTCTGCAGTTCTGTGTGCACCATCATTTTCACATTTATCTGTGTGGTCAGTAATTATTCCACCCATTGATCCTGAGGCGACCATCCTCAATTAAGCATGTGGTGAGTCTGTGAGATGGCGCTGGATGTTTTTCATGCTCACAGAGAGTTGAGTCCCTGCGGTCTTGAATGGCACTTAGGTGGAGTTAAACTTGCACGCCACCCTGCCCAAATAATTATTCGGTGTTCAGCGGTGTACCCAAGTGTGCCGCGCAGTCACAATGTTTTCAGGAAAAAGTGACATTCCGCATCTTAGACCGCCCCGGTTGCATCTGCCATTGCCCGCCCTCCTCCTCCTATCCACGCCTCCTCTCTTCTCGTCTCTCCTTCTCTCCCCTCCACGCCTCCTCTCTTCTCGTCTCTCCTCCTCTCCCCAAGGCGCCGCTATGAAATATGCATCTGTAGCAAAGAGCTGAACAGAACAGACTGACTGCCTGCCTGCCGTTCTGGCCCAGACTACTCCTCAGTGGGAGCCAAAGTCACAGTTTAGATGAGGGACGGGGGACCTGCGCCAGAGCTGTTGGCTATAATGCACAAAAAATCTCTGCCCTACTGACAGATAAACCCGCACCTCGGTGGCTTTCTCTCTAATTCCCTCTCTCTCTCTGTGTCATTTACTGTGACCTCCTCTCTCTGCTGTTATGCTCTACTGACCAGGAATGAGGAGCACGAAGGAGCAGAGAATTTTAGGTCAAAAAGAGAGTGAGGGAGAGACAGAGAGAGTGAGAGAGAGGTGCTGATGTTGTTAAGCGAAGGTAATGTTGCTTAGTGGAGTAAAAGGATTTGTTTGAAAACATGGCCAGGTGCAACGAAAGACTGGCACACTGAAACTATATGCTTGTTTTCACTTCTCTTGGCAGAGATTCGAGAGGCTTTTAAAGTGCTGGACCGCGATGGGAACGGGTTCATCTCCAAGCAGGAGCTGGGCATGGCCATGCGCTCGCTGGGTTACATGCCCAGTGAAGTAGAGCTGGCCATCATCATGCAGAGACTAGACATGGACGGTGAGTCATCCTCTCCCACCTTATCCCCCCAACGCCCTCACCCAAACAGACACACCCAAACAATCATACCCACGCTCACAAATACACACACCCAAGGACATACACCGAAAACATGTGCACCCAAACACACAAACTCAAACACCCCAACACACACACCCAGACACACACAACCCAACACATACACGTAACCACACAGGCCTGACCAAATGCACCTAAACACACAAACACATCTACACAAATGCACTTAACCAAACACTTATACCCAAACACTCTGGGAGCTCTCAAACATTTAATACACTTTATAATGACCCAGTAATGATAAAGAGAAAAGTCCATTTAAGACTTGGCAGGATACTCCGAACTGGAACTAATGCCCAGTCCCCCATGCTTCAAGATGGAAAGAATTTACGCATCCTCTCTCTAATCGTATCAGTCAGTCATCCATTATGTTTCTTTAATCGGAAAAACACATCAACACAGCAAAAAAGTAATTTAGATCAGGACAAATATCTTGCTGATCAGAAATGAAATTGATTTTATTTTTTTTATCTTTTTTTAACTCATTTTATTTATTTCTGTATGGTTGAGATAGTGTCATGGTGTTTCCTATTGTGTAAGTATTGCTGACGGCGTGATTACTACTGATGCACAGATAGAGCCAACACACCCTGAAGGTTTTCTAAGATGTTACTGCCAAATGAAACAGGACTTTAAGATGGATTACATAAATAAAGCTATTTGTCAATATTTTTTTTTAATCATTATGCAGTATTATGGGAATAGATTAGCTTGGCTCTCTTCCATTCACAGGAATATTTTGGCAATTCACAGGAATATTTTGGCTTCCTTAAGTGTGGCTTCCTTTGTTCTGTAGGTCTCTGTGGAAAGGTCTACATCTCTTGTGTCTGTAATGGAGGCATCAAACTGCACTAACCAAAGACTAATTCTCTTGGCTCCTGCTTGCTTTACATTTTCTATCTGGCATACTGTGCTTTTACTTATAATGTCAATTTATGTCAAGGAGGATATTTGTAAAAATGTTATTGTTGACAGAAGTAAGACGGGACTGATATCGCTGATGTCCCTCAAACTTATTTTAGAGACAAATGTTGCCAGGGAATAAGATGGCTTCCTAGTGTCATTGTAAAGACATGAGGGCAGCTCATCTGCATCCCTGCAGATACAGATTGACAGGTATAGTTTGTCATTGGTGATATTTATTATGTTATTATGAGATTATCTTTCTTATGTTATTATGAGATGTGAGATATGATCTTTACCATTACTGTGCTGCTCTGAACACTACATTGATATGTTTGTCCCTAACGACATGGACGAAATATATTCACTGGCACGCACGGTATTTATATATTTAATGTTAGGCTTTTTATTGGTAAAGAAATCAGTATTGAGCAAGTAGTGTGATGTGTGACCGTTGGCTCAGTGTCTTCTTTGGTTATTATCACAGAGAATCGTACTGGCAGCGGCTCCCCAACATATTGTTTGACGTTCACATTGACAGGAGCCATAAACACCAGACAGGGTGTTAAGGTTCAGTCTGTCTTCTATTGAATTTGCTCAGACAAGCTAATCTTTATTGTTTCCTTATATGTCTAATCTATTTCATCTGCACCATCTATTGTGCTTTTGGCTTGTAACGTTACCAAGATAGGAATTAAGTAGACAGGACAGGACTGAGCAGTCCATTTGATTCTTGATTCTTTGATTATACGGTTCCTGTGGGGGTCTGTCGGATCTGACTTAGAGTGCGGTGTCTGCAGCACTCCTTCTGCTCCATCACCCTAGTCCAGTTTGACCTGCCTCCTTACCCCCCCCCCCCCGGAGCAGAGCGGGCATCCATCAAGACCTCCGGGGCAGCCTGGCCTGTTATTGTCACCTGCCCGTGGCCTGCCCGGATGCATACGCAAGGCTTAATCAATGCCACCAGAGTTGTGCCAAACAAATCTCTGCATTGTGGTGGGGTTGGGGGGGTTGGTTGGCAGGAGAGAAGCATGAAGGTGAATTAAGTCATCCTGCTTTGAAAGCACTTCCTCGACAAGGTTGCTGTTACGAAACTGAGAAGACACAAGGCTGTTTGCTGAAGCAGTAGGAGAAGTGACAGTGGTGTTCTTTTCAGCCAGTGCAGAATACATTTATGGTGTTGGTGTGCACGGAGTAGGAACTCACACTTGAACTTGGAACTCGTAATAAGAACTCGTAATTCAAGTGGCCATTTGGCCCACATGGTACAACATTGTGTTTCTCCATTTCACACGCTTCGAATACTGTAAACATGCATCAGTGTAAATCAGATTCTGGTAGTCAATATGTCAAAGCTGTGGTGGTTGGTATTCCTTCACTATTCATTTAGTTAAGTGAAATACTTTGATATATTTATTGATATTTTTGAAAGATTTTCACTGAACGACTATTTCTTTTGCTACTCATCCTGTTTCTGTGAAATGTAATCATGTACACGCTGTGTTTAATTTATGATCTCCATGAAGTATTTCCTTCGTCGGTAAAACCTCCCTGGGATAATGTTCTGTTCTGTTTGGTGTCATGTTTCTGACATGAATTGCATTCTATTCTCCAGGTGACGGCCAGGTGGATTTTGATGAGTTTATGACAATACTGGGCCCAAAGCTTCTGTCGTCCGAGACACGAGAGAGCTTCCTGGGACACACAATAGACAGCATATTCTGGCAGGTAAGGAAATCCCAATTCATTTCTAAGCCTCAATTAAAAAGTGTCAGTGTGCACAGATGGGAGGACGGGTTTGAGTGCACAGGCGGGATTTGGGGACCCAGATGGCTATGCACTTGCATGCAAAGATGGGTCTGTCAGATCAGGACTCCTGGCCCTGAAGATTATCAGACGCTGGCTCGTTCTTAAACTGCATTATCGCACGATACTAAAACTGCACATCATTTTTGGTGCCAGTGCTTTTGTGGTCTGTGACCATATTGGACAAGACCCCCTTATTTCTCTCTTTAACTGTTGACAATCAGAAACGACCCTGCCAGACAGTGGACACATGTGCTAATGCAGACCCACGTTATCTAATGGATGTTACTACGTGCAGACCTAGAAATCAGTGAGCTTGAGCTGACACCAGCTTGATGGATGTGTGGGTCGGAGTGGGGGGGGGGGGGGGGGGGGGGGTTGAGGGACTTGCGGGGGTTGAGAACAGAGGAATATCTCTGGAGATGGAGCTCTAGGTCCACCACTCTGCTTTGATGCTACCAGGGATGGATTGGGAAGCGCGTTGGTGCCGAACAGCCAGCTTTGACCTTGGGCTGACCCTGGGGACAGGGAGCTGTCGGAACAAGTCTCCGTCTTCCTGCCGAGATGCCTGTGTGAAAAGGGCAGAGTGGCTTCCTTCTCTCTTGAAGGACCCGGTCCGCCGAGAGTAAACACTGGCGCCTTACATTAAAAATACATTTGGGCACGCTTTGATGAATGAGCGACTGTGTGCACTTCCAAAAGTCATCCGTGGGTTTTCTTTTTATGTTCGGCATGCATTGTGAGATGAATCACTGTCTGGCAAAAAGCTGTGCCTTTTTCGAGGCAGTGACTTGAATAACAAGGAGCTGTTCTTTACATGATGGAGGGGTGTCAACACTCTTTCCCTTTTTAACAGGTTCTTAATGCCTCATAGTATTTTCTTCTCGACAGTTACATTGTCATTTGGCAGACTTTCCAAAAGAGACAAGATTATTGTCTGCATTTATCTTGACATACTCCTTTAGGGAATTGATCCGGTGGCCTTGATGATTCTACAGCCATGCTTTTAACTACTACCATCTGGATTTGAGTTGTCGACACATCATATGCCATACGGCATATGGACTATTTTGTTTGATGGGATGGCAATGTTTGTTGATAGATTGGCAGGGCTAAACAGGGTCGCTACAGAGATATCACCTACAGTGTTTGCTTTCCTCAAAGGAAATGGGGAGACGGGACGAAACCAGTGACGGGACATCGCTACGCTTGTTCTGTCTGGCCACCCTCTCTCCATTGTGTGGGGCCATTTGTCTGCTGCAGCTCCCTGGCCCGGCTGAGCAGTCTTTTCTTCCTGAATGGATAGGTGACCTATTGATTCAGGCCCTGCTTCCTCTGCCCCTGAGAGAATTAATCATTTTTCTCAATAAGAGTTGCTTACTTGCCCATTAGGTCTCTGAGGGTCCTTCCATCCCGGTCGGGGAAAATGAAGCACGAGCAGCCCCTGACTGAGGGGGCAGGGCTGATGGGAGGTGTGGCGTAAACCACACACCGGGCGGTCTGGCCTGCTGCACTGATGCACTCTCTGCGGCACTCATTGCCTGCTGCACTGGGCTGACGATGCCAGGGATTCAATCAAACCCTAGCTCTGACTTAATAGTCTAATGAATTTTAGATGTGTGTGTGTGTGTGTGTGTGTGTGTGTGTGTGTGTGTGTGTGTGTGTGTGTGTGTGTGTGTGTGTGTGTGTGTGTGTGTGTGTGTGTACTCTCCCCTTCTTCAGAAAGCCTGCCACCCACAGACACTGAAAGGAAACAATCAACACCAGAGACGATCCAAGATACGCGACCCTTGGCTCGAACTTGAAGCTTTAAAAAAAAGCCAACGTGTCTTGTGACTAATGAACTCGTTCGCACGTCGGGGCGGTGACATCTGAGCCCATGCGAGTCGCTCAAGCAGCCTCTTTAAAGGAGTGCGCCGCCCGGCTTCACCCGCAAACTCTTGATGCATCGGCAGGAAGGCGAAGCCTCCAAAAACCTGCCAGTGGAGGCTTTAATTATGTTTTATAAATGACACCGGGCCTCCGCAAGCTTCTAAGAGGACGCTGCTGTTAAGTATTTATTCTGTCTGTGACAAGGCCTGTCAGGCGGCCTCCATCTCATCTCCTCACGCTCTTAATTTGCCGAGAGCGGGCCGCGAGCGGTGAGGCAAGGTGAGGCAGCCCTGACTCACCCGCTAAGTTATTAATGCCGTGTTGCTGTGCGAGCTGACGCGGTGACCTCAGGCAGGGTCACAAGACTGAGCCTGTACCCCGGCCTTCCCGCCATTTTGAGTTTACCACGGGCTGTTTGTGCGGAGGCAGGCCGGGTGTCTGTGTCCCAGTGGGGCTGTGTTTTGGTTCTCGTCATCTTGCGAGCACTTTCGTCTGTTTGTGTATCTTTAGTCTTTCCCCATCTGCTCTTTTCTATGACCCACTGTGTGTCAGATGTGTGTGTGTGCGTGTGTGTGTGCGTGTGCGAGTGGTTCCAGTCAGGCACCAATAGCACATGATAATGGGTTTCACCCGATGCTGTGTCTTACACCTCCACCTACATCCCAGAGCGGGATCAATCCATCCTTTCCCACAATCCTCCGGGGAAGCATCAACGAAGACAGCTTCTCACTTCTCCATTCAACCTCACTTTCTCTCTCTCTCTCTCTCGCTCTCTCTCTCTCTATTCCTCTCTTCCTCCCACTCTCCCCTCCTGCTCCGATCAGACCATTTGTCTGCTGTTGCACGCCCAAAAATCTGCTCATGAAATGTTCAGCACAGTGGACTAATGCGAGTCTCAGTGTGTTAATAATAGCTACGTGTCACTTTTATTAATCAGAGCGGGTGTGGGAGAACACGCTGCATCTGGCTAAAGAGATGGTGATTTTCTTCACGAGAGACTCGCCCATAATGATGGAGCAACACAATGCGACGAGGAGAATCCATCACTCCGGCACGTTAGGCTTTGACAGTTAACCTGGAAAGAGAGAAAAACACCAATTGTCATTTGAACGTGTTGGCAAAGATTTTTGACACCTCGGTTTCACTCCTTCAACGACCTTGAGATTTCAGTCCATCCTCTCCATATCCTCAGGAGGGGGCTGACTCAGAGATGGATCAGGTCCGTATGTGGCCCGTATCTGGCCCATATGTTTCAGACATCTGCTGCTCTCTAGGCCAGTTCTCCTGTTCACTTCTCATCTTCCTCTCTGTTCATTTAGACTTGTGTCATGTCCATGTCCTATTGATATGAGGATGTAAATTGGATGTAAATTGGATGTAAATTGCCACCATATATTTTATGCATGAAGTTTTTCTGGACTATTACAGTTTCTAAAATATTAAACAAATGGTGTATAATGAGTCACCCCCAGGCTGTGCTGCTGAGGAGTACAGAAGACAGGGTCAGAGATCTGTTTTTGGGTGGAAATGAAACACTACGAGGCTGTTGCTCAGAGGAAAGCGCACGTTTGACTCCGATACATTTCTCCTAATTAAATATTTACCAGCTTCCTCTGTCTCTCCCGGCTGGATTTTGATTTTCATGAAAATTGAACTCGCTCTGGAGAATAGTGGCATGCATTTTTAGTGTACTCAGAGACCCTTGAGAATCCATTCTCACATATGGCTGACTACACCTGCACGGATGAAAGATGAAGTCTTGAAGGTGAATTGAAGTAGATACTAGGTTCAGTATGTAGATACTAAGCATGGTTTTTGACCATGTTTTTGACCAGTATTTGGCCAATATTTGACTTCAGGATACAACTTTACCACTGTATACTTAACTGGGTTTGTTATAGTTTCAGTTGAACTAGAGAGAATGGATGAGTGATTGATGGTGCTTTGCCGCGTCTCTGCCAGCGGAAATATTTTGTACAGAAAATTAACAGCACGCTGAAAAGAGTGATGAATGCGCGCTAAATTGAGGCTTTGACAAAACACAGCCGAAACTCCACAGTACAAAGAAGCAGCACTTTACTGCTCTAAAATCTCAACAAGAAGAATATCTCAACTGAGCTCAAGCCAATTCTGAGATGTTCTCCCTCTTAGCGCTGCTTAAGTGCAGAAGGAAATGGCACATACAGGAGGTTCGTCTCAGAGGCATTGGCTTTGGGCATTTTTCACAGCAGAATGAATGCACAGACTGCAATGGTCTGAGCATAACCATATGCACAGTGATGTATGTGGAGAGGGCAACTTGATTGCAAGAGAGAATTAGTGTGTACCTCATGCACAGGATTTGTATGTTCACCACAGCACACTTTTAAACTAGCTCTTGTACTCAGTAGCAGCTGACAGGAACCAACCTGGGCCTGAGTTTAATGGCCACATCAGTCTCTACTGTATCTGAGTCAGCTGGAGATACAATCACATAACTATACTCTGCATTCTGTAATTAAAATGCAGTTAACCAATAATCATTCCGCTGCGCGCTGGGGTCCTGTTTGCCCTGTAGGGATTTGTTTTTCAAGAATGACCCGCGGACTACACATTATCCCACTTATTATACAGTTATTTATCAAAAGATAAAATACATTTCTATAAAAAAAGATTTTTTTGCCATTCTGTGACTTCCGCTGATGCATTGCAACATTTTACCTGCTGACTAAGTTACAGTGAATTTCCGTTATGATAAGTGAACAGACTACTTGTGGAATTATATGAAAGATGTAAATCAGAAGCACTAAACCCATTGACAATGGCAGAGGTCATTATTCATTTTCAGCAGTCATTATCAAGAAATATCAGACCTCTGAACGTTGGGATGGCCCATTCAGTTTAGCTGCAGCCTTCTGAGGAGTCGCATCATAACACATTTTATTAGATAACTTACACTAACTTTCTAAGTTATGTCAGCTACCACTAATCAACATTGTCACCGGAGGAGAATGTTGAATGATATGGAAACTGTGTTACATGAGGCGTAGGAAATGAAATGGAGAGTGTTGAGGATGAGAACAGACAAGCTGTCTCCTCTGCACTCTCTTCTGTGTTTGCCATTGACTGCAACGCATGATGCATGGATGGGAGATTTAATGAGAGTGGATTCCAGTGTGAATCAAATATGAATGTCATGATGGTGATGGTGAGTTCCTTTCTGAATATTAATAAGCTTAGCACTTTTAAACAGCACGGTAAACAAAGTACTCAACAGAAGGGGACATGCAGGGGCAGAAGAGCTTTAATTGCGAAATGGATTGTAAGAAGAGAAATACAAGGCACCAAGGACACTGAGGAGAACACATGGTAATGAAGAAAATTACCGCACTAGAGAGATAAAACTTAAAGAATAGATAAAAGTTAATCAAGCAAAGGAAATCAGGACAGTTAACATGAATGAATGCTTTAGACGCTTTTAAATGTACTGACTCACTTTTAGTCATAATAGTCAAATCTGATTCCCTCCACTTTCAGCGGCATACAGGAATGGCTAATAGGTCATTTATGGGCAGATAGAACTGATATTGGCTTGTATCTCCTCACCTAATGGGGTAAAACCGTGAAATAATCTTGAGGTCCTAAAATGTCAGGATAGGTGCAGTATGATCCTGTTTCCTGAACATTGTTCAGATTATTGCGGCAGTGTCTTTGACACAAATGCATATAGAACATATACATGGGCAATGATAAACATACATGCAGTTAATTGCAGTTGAAAGACCTTTCAGCAGTCTTTGCACTGAGGAATATTGATATTGATATGTATATTGATTGATTGATATTGGTTTTTGATCATACAGGCAAGTGAAAGCATATAAAGTTGAAACAGTAGAGAGCACAAATTGGTGATGTGAAGGACATGGTTGAGGCTCGACCCTATAGGGAAGATCCAAACCAGAATACCACTGAATGAGAGGCTAACTCGGTATACCAGCAGATCACATTGGATCTCAACGTTAGCTATATCAAAAGAGGCATTTTGGGTTGAGGCCTTTTACTTGTGTCTAAGATCTGAGACTTTGAAAAGTACCACTTCAGTCTATGGTGGTCAGACGCTCACTGACTTTTATTAGGAATATTATCGTTGATATTATATATTAACAATGATACGTATTGGCGATACGTATTGGTAGAGGATGGGACCATACTCTCTTAATCATTTTATATAGGACTGGAAGGTTAGTGGTTGGCCAAGTGGTAGGTCCAGGCTGCTTTTCTATAGCAGATACCTTACAATAGCTCTTTTGAGACTGTTAGGAATCATCATCAGTGTGGTGGAGATTGATTGGGTATCTTCAGGACATTAACTGATCATTACAGTAGACTTGCTTTAAATGGGTGAAAAAGTTGTATTTGTATCTATGAAAGCTTAGGTGAGATGGATTTGGAGGGAATGAGTTAAGGAACTTGACAGAAGAAGAAAAGTTGAATTTGGGGTTTTCACAGTCAGGATAGAAAAGTGGGCTTTGGTGGCAAAGCTTAAATTCCCTTTTTACGCTTTAAATTGATTTTTATAAACAGCATGGGGAGCTTTTAGGGTCATAGGCCTCCCAATCCTCTCAGCTCCTCCTCAGTCTATTATTAATGCAAAATGGACGTTCTATTTTTCTTGGGTTTTGGGTTTGGGCCTGGGACATTCTTTGCTTTTAGATGATTGACAGCACATGCGCTTGTGCACATTTAGATGGTTTGTGAATCAATACCTCTGCTTGTTATTTGGGATTAAAATGCACACTGATAATATGTTATTAAGTATCATTTGCTGAAATATGCACATAGAATCTCAGATATCCTGAGATTTGGGCATTCTTAAAGTTGCCTCTATCAGCTGTCCATATCAGCAGTAGCCTCTTTGAGCCCCTGTGCTGTACTGCCGATGGAGAAATGGATAGCACGGCTAGGCTAGCTTAAGATCTGAAACTTAAGCTTGAATAGCTTCTGATCCTCAGAGGGCTAGCAGAGGTCATCAGATGGTCACAGCCTAGCCTGTGTGGTGTTTGGAAGGACACATCACCAGTCTACCCTTAAAATGTGTCCGGTCCTGTAAATCAGGCCGCGGTGAGTCAGACCACACACCTTCCGATAACACACAATCGAGGCTTATTCCACTTATTCCGCTGCTATAGAGCAGCTCGATGAGAAATGTAAGATGATTTGGTCTTATTCTTTCTACGTTATTAGATTATCTAATGTAATTTCACAGTGCTTTGCTTGACTGGTATGTGTGCGTGTGTGTGCATGTGTATGTGTTTAAGTGTGTGTGTGGTTATAAAAGTGTGTGTAAGTGTGCGCAATTGTGATAGTTACTCTTGTGAAATCCAGCCATCTGATTTGGGGTGTTTCCACAAGGCTTTTTAATTTAGTGCATTAATTGCCTCGTGGTCTCGGTGCTTTCTCCCAGGATCCTCTGATGCAGCATATTAACGTCGCACTTCAGCGCCGCGGCCCAAGCTCGCTCAGCATCTCCCGGCCAATCATTTACCTTGGCTGTCATTTCCTCAAAGGGGAAAAACTTGTTTGCACTTGAAGTATTGATCCCCGGCAATATACTGTCATCACTCCATTATTATGTTTTTTTGCTGCAAAAAAATCACACACACAAGGCTCAAGGGCTGGAACTTAATCAAACCCCATCCATTCATCTCTCATGTCCAGGCCTCTTTTTCCAGGGCCTCTTTGTTGCGGCCATTATTGAATGAGAGGAGGGAGATGAATAATGCATGGAGTTAAATGATCCTTGATCATGCAAGGAGAAACGGGGTTTCGTTCCCCTGACCTGTTGGACAGTCGCGTGACATCGGTTTACGGCCCATGTTAATCATGCTCCCTTTTGTGGTCAGACGTTCCAGATTAACCTTGAGACCTTTGCAATGTAATGAAAGACTCAAAGTGTCTATGTAAGTCACATAAAATATCACAGACTTATACATCATTGTCTCATTCGCTAAATCCTGTATTTCGTACATCGAAAGGTGTGTGTGGTCCGTAATTTGCAGATTTGCTAGTTAGACTGTTAAACCTACTAGTATAATAAGATCTTTTTCACTAAGCTTTGCTACCATATCTGGATTATATTTATCTACTTAATTTCCTGCCTTTTCTTAGTTGACTTACCAAATCACAAAGAACTAATTAAACCAGAACCACAGGGGAGTTCACCTCAGAACAGAGACGGGCTATAATGTGACAGTAATCTGGTATGAATGTGAACGAGGTAGAAGCCCTTCAGGAACGTAGCTTTGTCTTGGCCTTGAGGTGGAGTTAATGCGAGTTGGCACGGAAACATCTAGCTTAAATTCCACCCCAGCCCTGGGTGGCAGGAGCTGTGTCATGTTTCTCGGCTTGAGACGTGCCGTCGTTTGCTGGCTGTGTTTGGAGAGAATTTGTGTGACACATCAGGGGTTATTCGAATGTCGACTAAGTTGCACCCTTCCGACAGGCACTTGATAAAACAACATTACTAACTGCAAGTCACAGAGGACTATCATCTTACTTTTCAGGAAGAAATACCAATGTCCACCCAGCGAGAGCTAATACTAATTATCATCATAACAGTATAAATATTTACAGACATGTTCATGATGGAAGTCTACTTCTTGACAGTTCATGGTAGATTTCTTTTGACTATGCCAAGACTCTGAAAACCTGATTTGACTCGAGTGAGTCTTAATCAGGACCTGTGCTACGCTACACTAGGGCTGAACGATTAATTGCATTTGCGATTTAATCGCGATATGATAGAACGCGATTTTCTAACCGCAACGTTCACGATTAAAAAACGTGGTCTAAAAAAAAAAAAAGAAATACCTTAAGATGGTAAATTTTGCACACAGTGTTTAAAAAGTGCATGCCTCGTGTTTATTCTTACAATGACTTTGTTTAAATTACTGAAATGCACCGATTTGTTGTACTTGATTGTTGTTCTTAATTCTGTAATGAGCAGTTAAATAAAAATGTGGGAAATAATATTTTACACTAAATTGATCTAATATTGTGTTGGTCATATTTAAATAATTCATTACGATTTGTTGGGAAAAAAATTAGGATAAAATAAAAAAAATCGCATGTTAAATCACAATCGCAATATTGGGGGGGGGGGGGATCGCAATTAGATTATTTTCCCAAATCGTTCAGCCCTAGTCTACACTCAAGTGCTGTCTGGAAGGACAACACAAAGCATTCACTTACCTCAGATCCCATCACTGTGTGCCTCCAATACTAATGGAGTTTCCCTGCTCCAAAGGTGACGCTTCCCTGGACGAAGAAGCTCCTGTGATCTTCAGCAGATATCTTATTTCAAGTCTGACCACTGGCTGCTCCAGTGACCTCAACTAGGGTTGACAAATGTCTGTTGTGCTCAAAATAGATCTGAAAAGAAGGAGAAAAAAAATCCCAGTATCGTAGCTGATGGTTCACCCACTCTCTCTGTCTCCGGGCTAATGCAGGTCAGGGAGTACTTGTCAAATGGTGTCAACCAAGAACACTTGAAAAATATCCCAGAGATAAATTACAGAGGTGGTGTAGTGGCAGGAATAACTGAGTGCATCATAGCCGTCTGAAGGGTGTTGTCATATTAATATTTTGTGAAGGACTGATCACTGAGATCTCTGCCTATGTGTCTGGCTGTCTCTGTCTCTGTCCACCTTATCTTATTGTTTTTAGTCATTTTTACTGGTCACTGTACTGCATCCTGGCCAAAGGCCCACTCTGTTGACTGGCATGTAAAATTACTGTTGATTTTGCGTCCAGTTCAGGGACACAGTCTGATCTCTGCTGAGCACACAATTACTCATCATCAGAGGGTTGATTTAACCAACTAACTGATATTGTTGCACCTAATCCAAGTAAAATTAAGTCCATAAAAGAAAAGATACTGTGAGTTCTTAATAAGAGCTACTATAAGGAGAGGAATAGCATAGCATTTTTTGTTGTGTGATATCCCACAGAATCATTGTGCTGTGAGATATTCCTGATGAAATATCCTTCATCCCCAGTTCATTAATTGCCATCAGTATGTGTGTGTCTCTCTCTCTCTTCTTCTTCTTCTTTTTTCTTGTATCAACCAGAATGGCTGCCTTGTTAGGAGAAAGAATCACATTCTCATCAAAAGACCATTCATCATTTTAATATATTTTCTATTGCAAAATGCTATATACTTCTTTTTAATTAAAATGGCATGCTTTTTCCCCTTAAAGTGCAGGGATTACATTTCCATATACACATATGAACTTCGAATAAGGGGGCGAGGACATGGTTAAATTCACTTAAAAACATTTAATAAATAAATCTGTATGAAAGTTTCATCATATCACATCAGTCTTTTTCCTGTCATCGATCCCCTCTTTTATAACTCTTTTTTAAACTTCTTTTATAACTTGACTGCATAGTATTTGGCTAGGGACAAAGATATGATCTATTGCCATGCGACATCTTCTCTTTCATATTTCTGAATTTACTAAAAATATTATTTGTTTCTGTTTTTCTGACAAACTGCCTTTAATCTCCCATAGAATATTTCACTCACGTTCAAATCTGTTTGCACACTCTATGTTCCAAAGTTTCTTTTTCTTATTCATTGGTTGTGGTAACATAAGAACACTTCCTCACTTCTGCTCTAACAGGAAGCCTTCCAACTGAGATTAGCCATTCAGGGTCTCTAAGTTTAAGTTTTTTTAACCAAATACATTTTTGCAAAACTTTCTATCAAGGTGAGATATTTATTTCTAATAGAGACACCATACACCATTTCCTCTATTATACAATTATATATTTCTTTAGCAGATGACTTTGCCCAGTAATGTTTAATGACATCATGAATTGATAAACTGATTTATAAAATTCCCAAACATTAATATAATGGTGGGTATTATGCCTCTCCCTCCCTGTCTTTTTAACCAAATCCTCATGGTACGTAGCCCAGGAGGCTTTCGTCATTAAGGCCCTGCATATAAAGGCACACATCTTTACTTTCCAATAGATATCGAAATTGTTTGCACAGAGTCCTCCCTATTTTCTCTAGTTGTCGCCCTTATTGACCTGATACATTATTTAGTTATTTTATTTATATGTGGCTCTGTAGGAGGGAAAATGATAGTTAAAAAGGACAATTTTGATCAAATAAATTGTTTTATTAATTCAATTCTTGTTTTATACGTATATGTCAACTTATTAATTTCTTCCTTTATCTCTTCATCTTTCATTTCCCAATTTTAATCTTTTATCTCTTTCTTAATGTTGTTTTTTATTTGAACTTTCTGGATGGCTGATCCATACTCCCTCTGTTTTATTGTCATTGAACTTGGCTCCAGGAGCACCCTCATATTTTTTGAAATGCCCATTCACAACAGCTACAGTGCCCTCCACAATTATTGGCACTCCTTGTGAGTATGAGTAAAACAGGCTATGAAAAAATATCTTTGCTGTTTATCCTCTTGGTCTTCCAATCAAAATATTCACAAAAACCTTACCTTTTCATTGAGGTAAAATAATTGAAATAAAAAATGTTTTTGCCATTAAATAAATATTATTCTCCAAAACATGTGTCACAATTATTGGCACCCCTTAATGTAATGTTTTGTGCAGCCTCCCTTTGCCAAGATAACAGCTCTAAGTCTTCTCCTATAATATGTGATGAGGTTGGTGAACACATGGCTCGGGATCTGAGACTATTCCTACATACAGTATCTCTCCAGATCCTTCAGATTCTGAGGTCAGCGCTTGTAGACTCGGCTTCAGCTCATCCCACATTTTCTATGGGGTTTAGGTCGGGGGACTGTGAAGGCCATGGCAAAACCTTTATTCTGCAGGCGGTGAACCATTTTTGTGTTGATTTGGAGGTGTGCTTCGGATCATTGTCCTGCTGGAAGGTCCAACCATGGCTCATTTTAAGCTTACTGGAGGGGGCTGTTAGGTTTTCATTTAATATCTGCTGGTATGTGATGGAGTCCATGATACCATGTATCCTAACAAGATGTCCAGGGCCTTTGGAAGAAAAACAGCCTCACAACATCAAAGATCCGCCACCATACTTCATAGTGGGTATGAGGTACTTTTCTGTATGGCTATCTGTCTGTCTACGCCAAACCTGCTGTTGATGTTTGTTGCCAAAAAGCTTTATGGTCTCATCTGACCGTATAACTCGACCATATAACTCGTCCCATTGAAAGTCTGACTTACATTTGGCAACCTGTAGGCACTTTAGTTTGTTGTTGATTGACAGCAGAGGCAGAGAGGATGAGCTAGAGAGAGGAGCAGAGTTATATATTTCTGTCACGCTGGTTGTCGCCGAGGTAGTAAACAGCCATTGCCCGTTGATCCTTTGGTGTGCCTGACAGCAGTACATTAGCGTGTGTTAGCATGACAGCTTTAGCCAGCCCTACCTGGGATCACTTCACTGGCTGTGTCTCACAAAACACTCGTTGCCATGATAACCCAGCTGAACACGTGCCACAGAGTATGAATGCGAGTACCGGAATGTTGAAAATGCACATCCCTACTAGCCATGAAAAATTAGTTAAAGTTAGCTAACCCTAGCTGAATATCCATACGTCTCTGGTCGTGCAGCTTTTTAGAAGGAGACCGAGGCTTTTTTGGTTGGGTAGAATCAAACATTATCTCTGTTGTTCCAGTTTGTTCGCTTACTTCTATGGCGGTCGCACGCTTTGTTCGCGTTCTTATTTGCCAACCAGGGTTGTCGAAATGGACAGTGTGCAGAATCACACAGGCCAAAACACAAACCGATGCTCTGCAGCGTAAGTTTTGAAAGGAGAATACACTGGCTGTAGCATTGTTTTCGGAGAAGCCAGTATTTCAGTTTAGCATGTTTCCTCTCTGATGACATCTTATTAATTTATTTTCAGTTCATCTTATGATTTAGTACAGTAAATGTATTACATATTGGTCAGACAAGCCACATCGCCGACATCTAACTGTACGGTAAAATCTTGCCATTACATGGCCTTAAAGAGATTGAATTTGGTGTCTGAAATTGTTTGCTGTTTGTACACCTTTTCATCGTGACCTTATATCTCCTTACACCATACCATATATCATACTTATCCACAAGTTTATCAAAGAGGATAATAGGTGAACACTCAAAAAGACCTCTGCATCTTTGTCCAATCTATCGGTCCAAACTAACTACAGTCACTTTCTCATAGAAGATTGTGATGATATGACCAAGTCTTGCATTTACTATGTGATGGACTATGTTTCATGGAACACTTATAGGCAATTTCATTGACAAAGAGTAAGTCGTATTCTTTTCTGTTTGGAAGCGCTATAAGCGAGAACACATCAGAGGTTTTCATCCATTGCGACGAGAACATTAGATTATCTCCGACATACTCTCTGTTTGCTGCTTTGAGTTCTCCTTTGTATACAAGGCGGCTCCAAAATATTCGCCTACTTTCTCGCTGTACTCTAATCATTTGGCTAATGGTTGTTATCAACTGCCACCGGTTTTACCTCCTCCACTCATCTATCAAGTATAGAGAGTTTGTCTCGGAACTCAAATGTCTCTCTCCCTCCCTCTCTCTCTCGCTCTCTCCCTCTACTTCTCCCTCATGACGTGTGTGTTCTCAGTGGCTCACCAAAGGTTTAATTACATGCAAGTCACCTTGACTACCTTGTAATATTTCATTTCATTAGGACCTGTTTGGCTGTGCCAGTCTGTCTCGATGCTGGGAAGCCTCCCCCTCTCTCTGCATTCATCTTTGCTTGTGCTGTCAATCAAGTATAGGGCGTCTGCCACAAATTAAAGTGCAAACAGCACTCTGCTCCCTCTCTCTCTCTCTCTCTCTCTCAATCTCTTTTTCTCTCACTCTCTCTCTATCTGTCTGTCTCTCATATGCATATACACACACACACACACGCACACACACACACAGTCACACTCCTTCCTACCTATCTATGGGCCCCACTGCAGGAGCACATTTAATTGGTTTGTACTGTGCAATCTTGTTCTTAAAGGTAATGAACATCCTGATCTTAGCACTATTCCATTTTCCTGTGTAATTACTTTAAACCTGCCCATCAGTTGAACATCGCCAACACAGCATTGGTGGGGATGCTGCACATGAGGGCTAAAAGCAACAGCACTAACACCTGAGAGAGACTTGCAACACAGATTCTCAAATCACATTTCACTCAGACCGATCGGACCGAGTCAGTTCCATCGATTCCATCGATGTTGGATGAGTACATTTATTTTTGTTTTTCCTTTTTGTATTCAGTCACTCCTTTCATGCCTGTATCAGCAAGCTGTGTGTGTTCTGGATGAAGCATGGTCTGAGAAGAGGTGTGTGCATATGAAAGCAATGAGCGAGGAAGAGAGTGATGTTTCCATGGAGCTGATTTCAATTTCAGATATGGAAATAGGGCACAGGCAGTGAGTGAGATTGTTTGTGTGTGAGTGTGTGTGTGTGTGTGTGTGTGTGTGTGTGTGTGTGTGTGTGTGTGTGTGTGTGTATGTGAGAGAGAGAGAGCAAGAGAGGGAACTGACTAAACCCCCTGCTGCCATGAGGACAATGCAGAGCCGTATGTGTATGTTGGTGTGTGTGTGTGTGTGTGTGTGTGTGTGTGTGTGTGTGTGTGTGTGTGTGTGTGTGTGTGTGTGTGTGTGTGTGTGTGATAGTTGTGATATTTGTGTACATAGAGATGGGGGAGTCATCCTTGAGAGGTAGAGAAAAAGCAGGAGAAACATAAAGGAGAAGCAGCCTTGGATCTCTCCTGCTTCACTCCTCAGACCCATAGGAAACCTGAGACGAGCGCTCATAGCGCAACCCCCACATGTAGCCTAGCTTAGCGCCCACCGTAAGTATCCACTGACTTTTACAAATGACACAGGCTTGATCCTCAGGACAGGCTGGCACTCCCCTGAGTGCTCCCGGGGGTAATGGGCGCGCTTTCCCTGATTAATAGCACGGCTGTAATTGCCTGTTAATGTGAGATGTAATGCTGCTGTTGTTAAAATGGTGGAGCCATTTGAGGGGAAGCTGCCCTCCTGATGGCTGTTTTGACCTGGGCGCTGTCTTACAGGCCAGAGGCCTCTGTGCAGGATTATGTAAAGCTTCATTGACTAAGAGATCCTCATATAAACAGTCTTGACTGGGTATCTCTTTCTAATCTGCAGCTTTGTCTGCTGTATAAGGTTGGGATAATTTAAGCATTAGGAAGTGTAGTGGCTGAGTGCGCACAAGATCCCTGGTAAAGGCCTTATTAAAGTGTGCAAATAGCAATTCGCAATTAGCTGGTTAGCATTATTATTTACCATGTCTGATATCATTCTTGCTCATGATTAATGCTAATAGTTCATATGTAGATCGCACTGCAGGTTATCAGAGGCAATTACAGTGCAGCTCATCATAGCCTTGGCCACATATGACAGATGGTCATACCAAAAGGTCAGTGTCACAACTCTTAATACAAAGCAAAGGTCAGTTTAATCAACGATCTACCAGATGATGATTCATCGGCTGTAGGCCACCATCGCCTTGCGATCCCTAATATTTGGCCAAGTGGAGCCACCAAGAGGAAGGTTATATTGATGGGGAAGGAGTGGTGGTCTGGAAGTCTGCAAGCACTCACAATGATGAACACATCTGGACACCTTTTAAAACGCTACGCTCTTGTCATTCCGGCAATGACACTGACACGAACCATCTGCCCAGTCAATTTCCTTCCCCTCCTCCCTCCCATCCTTCATTCCCAATAACGTGTGTGCATGGCAACACACGCAGGCCAGAACATATCACTCTGCCAAGCGGAAACTTCCGGGCCTGACAGAAATATTTTTGACTTACAGACAGGTATGGATTATTTAACTCTGGCCTCCTGAGTGTGCATGTACGGTCGCCTATACATCACGGTACGGCCAGGAAAGCCTGTGCCTGTCGACACCTCAACAGGCGTGATGGCTTTATAGCTGCCAAGTCTCTGTTCCCTTTGTCATCCCTTCCAAGAATTATTAGCGCATGGTAATGCTTGTCCCTTCATGAATCTTATGTCCTCCTCATGTGTGACTGTAGCTCTGAACATGCAAACATAAATTAGGCTCTGGATTTTATCCCCCCTCTGAATGTTGATGCGCTGTTAAGAGATTGAGATCAATACCATGACCGCAGAGCGGCATTGGAAACAAGGACATTGAGTTGTATCTCTTACAAACACCCAGGGTTGTAGAGCTGCATACATAAAGCTCTAGTCTACCTCTTATGAATGTTTTGAAGGGAGAGGTAGGACAATTAGTGGTACCCGGTTGTAGTTGTGGTGGTGAATAGCTTGAATGGGTAAAAGGCATATGACAGGTATTGCGAATGTCAATTTACAATAGAAATAGAGATTTAGAGATTCATTGGGCACTGTTATGAAAAAAGTTCTGAAAAACGTTTCCAGGACCAAGGGCACAGTTTGGCATTTGTGCTCAGAAGTCGTCAGTTGATCTGAAGAAATGGTTATATTTTCAACCTTAAACCTTTAAAGCTGGCTATTCACTAAATTAGCTGATATTATATTATGGAACTGGACAGCTTTGCCTTCTCGACTTCCTATTTTCTCCAGATTACTATACTGCTGTTAGTATGCATGAACTAAACATCAAAGTGTTATCACAGAGGGTAGTACCTGTGAGAGTTGCTTTTGTTTTGTGTTCGTCTTACCCTCTATAATGAGCAGTGCCGTGTACAACTCTTACTCCTATTCTCTTGGTTTAGCCTGGTAATGATGAAGCACTGATGCAACGAGACCTGCTTAATCGCTTTTGGGAATGAAAATGGCGTGCACTCCCAGAGGGACCCCACGTCCCGCACGTCTTACTGGGAAAATGATTTCACGCGCTTCTTTTCCTGAGATGCCCAAAGGTGCTAAGTGTATCTGTCAGCAGGATTTAGTAAACAACTCAGTCAGTCCATAAATGTTCATTGATCCAAGCATGTGACTCCAGAGTAGACATTTTAGGCAGTGTCTATCGGATTAGGTGAGTTTTTGTGGCATCCCGTCTGAAGTGAAGGCCGCCGCCCTCAGCGCTAGTTAGACCGACAGTGCTCTTACAGTCAGTGCCCAAGTTTAAGGCCTTTGATCGGTTTTCAGCTGAACCTCCCGGAGAGTCTTACAGCACATGCAATGTGTTCATCCCACAGTGACCAATTAGCACAACTGGAACATGCTGTACTTTTCTGTAGTAATAAAACGGCATAGTGGGTGAAACCACAGAATGGCACTGAACATCTACAATTAAATAGACCTTTTCTTGGCAGATATATCTCAGTTTTATCCACAGCACAGTATGCACTTAGAACTGATATTGCATACTGACATGTAGGCTGACCTGTGGCTTCCCCCTCTTCTCCCAGTCAGTCATTCAGTACCCCACAGTGAGGCACAGCACTGGGTGCCCAGAGGGAGCTGATCCAGCAGGAAGGTGTCTCTGGCCATCACTAAGCTCTGTCTGACACGAGAAATCCTGTCAATGCATCGCTAATTGCTGTTGAACAGATTGACATGGGCCGCAAACCGTGTCCGTCGATGAACCCTCTCACCCTTTGTACGGGGAAGGTTCGATTAGAGCCGATGCTCTCTACCTCATGCCATTTGCCTGGAGGGCCTGGAGCTCCCCCCGTCACATGGCATGGTCCTGCCGTTGTCCGAGAGGCTGAGCTGATTATTGCCTTCCTGCTCAGCTTGTTTCAAACATTTCCATTTGTCAGTGAGCTCTGTGGCGGCCCCCAGGAATGTGAGTGAATGCGAGTGAAGCCGACTTTACTGAGCGTCGTTATTGACATTTAGACTTGATAAGTGACTTCATTCCCCAGTCTCCATCTGTGCGTGCTGGAACTGCCGTTGCCAGATTGGAAACGCTGATGTGTTACAGACAGATTTGGCCGATGATCGCTGAGTCGAACAGCCTTTCCACATGGCACGGCCTCAGAGACCCTGCTCACAAAAACTACCCAACGTAGAAGCACTGCTCCTGGACCTCTCTGACCTTTACGGGGCCCCAAACGTTATGGCTAAAAACGAAATGCCCGCTGTTGAATAGCAGCTCTCGTTCATAAGCGATTTACATTCATATTTAACAATCTACACGACAGATATATCAAAAGTAACTCGCACTGCACTGCTGACTACATATGCTTTATCTGTGCATGTGCTTCTTGGGCATCAGCGCGTGACCTTGACTCACAGGCTGCCAGTCGTGCCATAGGTGCTTCATGGGTGCTAATGAGAGCTTTTATCTGCACGGGCGCAGAGCATCAGGAGGATAAAAACTAGTTACAGGAAAGCAATTAAGCTAATATGATTTACCGCCAGCTGTTTTGGGTCTCATATTACAGCGGAAGGAGATACTTTACAAGCACAATGTTGCAATGAGGAGATGGAGCGTAAGCCGCTGTGGAGATCAACAGACGCTGAAAGGACCAGAGGATGATAATTCATCGATTATTGTTCTGTTCTGCATTTTTTAAAGTTAAAGTTAAAGGCCTTTTTCATTGTTATTTCTCTCTCTTTTCAATTTCTACCCTTTTGTTTCCTTTTGTTGTCATCGTCATGCTTGTGTCCCTTGTGTGGCACTGTGGGGAACTGACAGTAAAGCTGTTGCATGTATAAACAGCAGAAGCAGGGATGACCTTCAGTCTCCTGAGCACTCACTCAGCCATGGAGGTCAGTCTGGCCCCCATTACAAATAAACTCTTAAAAGGAAAGAGAAAAGACACAGAGTGGAAGAATGAGAAGCTTAAATGGAATTTGTTATCTGTCAAGGGTGCCGCTCATCGAATCCTCCCCCCCTCACACACACACAAAGACACACACACACACAAAGACACACACACACACACACACAAAGACACACACACACGCACGTACGTGGTAGCGGTTTCCTCCATCCTCTGCTAATGGTCCCAAGTGATGGCACCGCTGGAGGGCTGGGTTGACTGAAGGTCATATTCAGGCAGCGGCTCTGCAGCCTCTTAATCCACCTGTCCAGAAACACAGAAGTAAATAGTAGCTCTCTCACTGATAACAGGTTAGGTGGTGGTGCTTCGTTTCCCCCTGTGTTTGAAGCCCTGAAGTCGGTCCATTTGAAGTTTCATTTGCTATATCACCATTATCTACTCCCTTTGTGATCCATGTCTGTGTGTTTGAAGTTGATGTACATTTGTACAATTTTATTCAGCTTGTTATTGCTGCTACTTCTGACAATCATTGTCAATGACAAAAAAACTCACTGAATCCAGATGAAGAAATGTAACACCTCTAGTGTACACATTGTGCTGTTTATATACAGCGATGTCACTTAAATGTCTGGGCATGAGGCATAAGCGCTCTCCCCAGTCATCTGTGGCTAGCTTAAGGGAGATATAGCGAGATGAGTAACGGCAGCAGTATGCATGAGAGTGGGTGTGATATGGCCCTTTTTTATTGCTTGTGTGATTTATCACCTAGCCAGCCATCGCCGTGTTCTGTTGTGTCTTTGTACGAGCCACATAAAGAGGGCCCTTGTGTCGCCATCTCGTTTTCTCTCCCCGCTGTGCTCCAAGCTGCGGTGTAGTCTTTCGAGTGCGTTCGAGTCAAGCCATACATAGAGTAGCCAGACGTATAGTACAGTCATAATCTGAGTGCATCAGGCTCTTGGGGTGTGCAGTCAATAAAGATTAAATCGGTCAGACTGCGTAGACATTGTTTAAACTGAATGAATGAGTGGGGTGGCAACAGTAAAGATGAAACCATTTTATGAATGTAGCACCTGCATATGTGGTCTGCATAGACATAACTGTGACCAGGCTTTATCATCATTTACATCAGAGGCCGATCTGTGCAAATCATTATGGCCGTTATTATCTTCCTTAGAGCAGACCATCAAAAATGGATAATTCAGTGTTTTAACCATAAAATTTTGCATAGAGTAGATGCAAGTGTTTTGTACGCGGTCCTTAAATATGCAATGATATTTCAGTTAATCTGGACAATTTGAACCTAGAAAAATGAAGAATGTCACACAACACTTTTGGAAAGTGATCATTGATTTGGAAGGGCTGTGTCTGTGTATACTATTGCAGTTGTGTTCTCTGTTCATGAAGCACTCGTGTACTCCATAGCTCAGTAGTCAAACAGTGAGCAGCGACTGAAGAGGCAGCCTATCCTGTTTGCACGCCTGAACTCTGGAAACGTCTTTAAAAAGACAAAGAGAAACGTACACATTAAAAAGCAGCTGCACTTCATTCAGGTTTATCCGTGCAATTGATTCTGCTTTTAGGCCACTCAATGTGATTCAGTCCAGCAGCATAAAATCAACTTCGTTTTATGTTTTCATTATGTTTGAAGTTGTTCCTTATGAATTATTTGTGATTTCCCGTTTTGGTCTGTTTGAATTTTCACTCCACAGCGATACGTTGTTAAATTCTCCCCCTATCTTAATTATTGAACCGATTGCTGTTTAGCTCCTCTGGCCAATTAGTCATCACGCTTGTTTTCCATTGAACTGCTGATGAAATGTGTGGTAAAACCTAAACGCAAACATCTGTGAGAGGAATGAGTTTTGTGTTGTTTTTCCTTTTTTCTCTTCCTCCCTCTCCGTGGCGCAGTTTGACATGCAGAGGATAACGCTGGAGGAGCTGAAGCACATCCTCTTCCACGCCTTCCGGGACCACCTCACAATGAAGGACATCGAGAACATCATCATTAATGAGGAGGAGAGCCTCAACGAGAACTCTGGGAACTGCCAGATGGAGTTTGAGGGAAGTGAGTACTCTTAGTGTGTGTGTGTGTGTGTGTGGGTGAGTGTGTGTTTGGGTGTCTGTGTGGGTGTATCTGCCTGTCAAAGACAGCGGTCACTGGTAGGTTTTGTAGGAACTGCTACTGAGTTGCACTTTAGAGGGTCATCAACAGTAAGTAGTAGTTAACAGAGAGTTAATAGGTGTGATGGAGTAATTTCTACAAAATCCTGTAGGGGGCACAAAGCCAACAGCATGACTGCTGCGGGGTGGTCTCTCCTTCCCTCCGAAGCGGTTTTTCAAGTTTCACTCATTCATCAGTAGGAAGTCAGGCTTGTCTGATGACAAACTGTGGCGATGATTGCAAGTCTGCAGCTTTGCGTAGGATCAAAAGCCCTTGACAGCCTTGAGGTTTTTGCACTCCAGTTCAAAGAGATATGGATCCTTTCATCTTTAATGTAATCTCTGCAATATATCTGAATGTTTTGGTATTGATTTGAATTTTCTTTTATATGCAGATGATCTTCTCCAAAAAGGCAATTTTTTCCTGATCTACGTAATCTGCCCAAAAGTCAATTTATCTTCCCTGTGATGCTTTAGGTCCATAAATTAATAATTGTGATCATCAAAGCGAACAAAAATATTGTAGTATCATTCATCAGAGGGAAAGATGAACATATTGTGTTGGTATTATACTACAGAAGGTCCTATGCCCTTGAAAAAACAGTGAATTATTATTGATGAGTACTAATCCCTGGTAAATGAATGTATTCAGGCTGTTTACTGTAAATTAATGATCAAGACTTTATGCCAAATTTGCCAGTCTGTCAAATACTTCAAGCCTCCTTGAGCATTGATAATTGTCAGGGAAGGACTGTAAGATATGCATCATTTATTGCCTAATGCAGTATATCGCTGTTGTTGCAAAACATCACAAAATCTCACAACATGAATAGAAGAAGGAAGAAAAAGGTTCTGGTTTTGACACAATCGAGATCAAACTGGAGAGAAATTCACAGTAGGTCAAGGGTCATCGGTGTAATTATGATGTTGTCAGTGTGCAGAGTAACTATTCTAACATTGCACCCACACCTTTCTTCATATCTTTTTCAGTGTGTTAGATTTATTTTGTCCTCATTGGACAAGGTGATAATACAGAAATAATTGAAAGGATGATAAATATAAACAAAATATAAACTTACTTCAGTTTTCAAAACATGGATGAGCTCTGTGCTCTGATTTGGGTTATACAGACCTTATATTTGCTTGCAAGAGCAGTCATAACACAAAATGTATTGACAGAAGTGTAGTTCAAACGCTGTTAAACTCAACATAAATACATAATTTTATCTAGTATAGATATCATGTTATAGAACAACAGATGTTATTGGACCATATTTTAACAGCTGTCACTTTGTCTTCAAAGAGTTAATAAATGCTTCAGCATGATTATCAGCAGAAATAAACCTTTCTGGTAAACCATGAATGATGCATCTGTTGAAAGCTGTGACTGCGAAAACGGCAGAACCTGCAGATCAGCATAAGAGATGACACTCCAGTATTTATGTTGTAGTCTACCAACAGCTTCACTATTATGCCATTTTCACTGGTTCAAAAATGATCACACAGAGAATATGATGTTCTTGATTTATGTGCAACCCTGAAAGTGGTCATAGAACTACTCGCAAAGATTTTGTTCCCACAACTACATTTTCCCAGCCATCATGTTATGATCTTAATCACTGACCAAAGTCTCTTTAGCACTGGATATCAAAAGATACCTAAATGGTAAGGATAAAAGCAAGTTCTACTCCATCCTCCCGTCTCACAGGATGAAGTGAACTTTTGCTCCGAGTTTAAAAATAACAGCTGAGACAAACGGCAGGGGTGCAAGTTCTTTAGGATTACAGCAGTGGCTGTGATTGAGTTTGAGCCCCCCTCCCCTCCACCTCTGCATTCAGACTCCATACCTTGCCCTTTCACTGCACCTGTAAAGCCTGGCCTGGAAAGCAGAACCCCACAGCAGGGTTGCCAGGTCTGCGGCATTTGGTTTCAGAAGTTAAGTCTTGCCCCTGAAGCTGGCAGCCATTTTATCTGTCCGGGCCTCTTTTTATAGATATGTGTCTCTTATGTGACAGGCAATGCGTTTAGTCTGATCGCAGACACATTAGAGGTAAGTTGTGAGTCTGGAAACGGGTGTCGCTTATTTAGTAGCTTTATGGCTCCATAAAAAGAGGAAGGCAGAAAAACAGAGGACGAGAGTCCTCAAGGTGCTCGCCTCATTTTCATATTTATGACTTTGACTCCGTCAGGGCTCAGGGTGAGTTGAGTAGCTGCTCAATAGCCCCTCGATTATGGTATATTGGTTGCTACTTTGGTGTAATTGTGACTCAGAAACTTCCTTATGGGCCCCTTGGATGCAAATATTCTATTTTATCCTATCTTTTAAAGAAAGTTTTTTAAGACAGTTTTATGGGTTATCAAAGCTGTTGAACTGTTGCTGAAATATTCATGGCGGCTAGCTAGTTGTTCTCCACTCCGCCTTCAAGCTACATTGAGATCATCACATTAAAGCGATTTTTCTTCTGTCAAGATCAGTCTGAGCCAAGCATTTCAGTGTGAAGGAGAGGAAGGCTGGCTGACGACACCAACACTGTGTCTGAGTGCAGGGCGACAGCAGAGCATGCTGGGAAGGGCAAGGCCTCCACGCTGAGTGGCAGTGCCCTAGGCGTGCTCCATCTTCACCTCGGCAGCTACAGCATGTATCCATGTCGGAGGCCGCGCTCTGAGATGCCATCTGTCAAAGCCCTGGTGCTGCCATGAATTATTCGCCATGAAACCTTAGCCTGGCTGAACTGTGACCGCGAGGTGTTCGCTGCCCGGGGTCAATAGGAAACTGCTTAAGAAGTATTAGCATAAGTGCTGGATCTTTACCCTGTCTTTAAAGTATTTAATCAGTGTAGTGTCGGGTTTGACCTGTAGGTATTTCAGTTAAGCGCAAAGCTGACTCTTTGCCATGCTAGAACCCAAGGTCCCACAGAGTACAATTTGTGCATAATTGATGTTGCCACGCATATATTCATAAGCTTTGATCTAATTTGAAAGTGAAGCTGCCTCCAGTGTTGTTTTTTTTTATATCCAAATCTTTCATTCAGTTTCTTGTTACACTATTATTTCATATTCTCTAAAAAAAAAATAACCGCCCGCCCCGGGTGACTTCTCTGCCCTTGTGAACTGTGCCTGGTGTATAATTAGTTTCCAATTAGTTCTTCTAAGTAATTAATCCAGTAACCTGCCCCTGTACTCCTTAAGTGCAGTACAAGCACCCTGCCCACTGCGGTGGGTGTGCATGTGGGGCTGAGTGATGGGGAACTCGGCAGCACCGAGTAGCGTCAACTCACTGCACCTGTGTAATCGGAGGGCTGTGCCGTGGCCGCACCAAAATCCAGGCCAACGATTAGCTGGAGGGGGCAAGACTAGCTGACTAGCAGCACTCTCTGCTGGAAGTAGACTGAGGCGGCAAAAATGACATTATGGGGGTGAGGCAAGTGTGCAATCTGTCTAACCGCGTGTGTCCCTGGTCCACCTAATAACGTCACTTGCTATCCTCAATGGCAGGCTGTTCCCTCAACTAACTCCAATTCTGAAACCGGGACAGAAATCGGATGACTCTTAACAAAAAGACTCAAAACTGATAGCACCGATTATATACAGTTTGTTTTGGTTGTTCAATCTAGCCTATTATAGAGCACATAAGAGAGTATGGTAGTCGTATCAACCAGTGTTTTTGAATCATGTCTATAATGCACAGTGAATAGGCTGAGGATGTGTGGTTTGATTGCTGTTCATCTGCTCTAACTCTATGCATTACTGCTCAGACCTGAAGATAACATTACCTTCAGGAAGCCGCAGCCCCGCCTGACTGCTTGTCTCTTTGTCTCCCCTGTCTGCAGTCCACTCCAAGAAGAACAACAGGCAGACGTGCGTGCGCAAGAGCCTCATCTGTGCCTTCGGCATGGCCTTCATCATCAGCGTCATGCTCATCGCGGCCAATCAGATGCTGCGGAATGGCATGGAGTAGCACATCACTGTGAATGCGGGGCCCCAGCCTGCATGTGCATGCTCAGTGCGTTATACAGGTCATTTCTCTTTTTTTGCCAAAAAAAGAAGAAAATAAAAAACATCCGAATAAAGAAAAAAAACCAAACACCTCACTGATGAAGGGATGAAAGAGAGAGAGAAAATTAAAACAAGGAAACATGTTTTTTTTTTATCCAAGTGGTTGTTTTTTTCCAGTCAGGAGTTGTTTGTTTATTTATTTATTTACTCTGGAGTGAGTGACATACCAGTGTGGGTCAGACTAAAGCCAGCAGGGGGCGTGGTGTCTCCACGGAGTCCCGCACCTACCCCCCCATCCCCCCTATTCCCACCTCTCTGGCAGGGACATTTAAGGGCTGTTCCCTCAATGCAATAAAGCACAGGAGCAAGGAACCAACCTCCTGTCTGCCACCACCACCACCGGCCGCCATGTTCTGTACTCGATGCTCGTCCAGCCTGCAGTGTGGTGCAGTTCAACAGTGGACTAAGCCAGCAGAGGGGAATTGGCGACGTGTTCAGTGCTTTTGGAATGAGAGAGCCACACACAAACACACTATGAAGTTTGCAACATCCCCTCCAGCTTTGCTAGTTTGTCTCTGTGCCATTTTTATTCCATCTGGGATCCTGACTTTTAGCGAGAGATCTGGACACAGGCCTCTCTCTCTCTCTCTCTCTCTCTCTCTCTCTCTCTCTCTCTCTCTCTTTCTTTCTCTCTCTCTCTCTCTCTTTCTGTCTGCCATAAACTCTTTTTTGTGTGGAATTTTTTCTCCTTTTTTGATGTTCTCTACTACCCATCAGCATCGGCGCGCAGCCCATAATTGATCTTTTCGCGTGTGACGTGACGTACGAATGAGGACAATTCAGACAAGGACATGGTGGTGGGAGTGAGAGCGTGGGCAGCGCTGGGCTGTGGGCGAGTGGAAGCGCGGAGCAGAGCAGCACAGAGCAGAGCAGAGCAGAGCAGAGCAAAGCAGAGCAGAGCTGCCTCTCGGCCCCGTGCTGTTTTCTTCCCGCTTCTCTCACTGCCTCCACACTGAGACTGACATTTCAACATCTCACTCTCTTATGACGTCATCCAGGAGTTGAACACTCAAGCCTTCTATTTTTTTCAACGTCTTCTTATTCTTCTTCGGTCGTCTGCTTCAGATTCATACATCGTCTGGTGCATCCCTCTACCACCACTCTCCTCCCCATGCGAAGTACTGTGGGTGCTGTTTGCCTAGAGTAGTCTGGCTGTGTGTGACCTGCTATGCCCACCTCACCTGTGTTCTGAGCACACGCACCAGCCTCTCCCAGCAGTGTTGAGGCCGGATGAGCATCTGTGGGTCTCCGCAACGTCCGAGTACCAGAGGTCGTGGTGCTGGTGTCCTGACTCGAGGGATTAACTGAACTTGTCTCACAGTGTTAGAACGAAAGAGCCTGTGTGCTTCTCCTTTAAAACCAACGCCCCTTGGTATCAAAGCCAGTCTTTTACTGTATTGTGTCGGGGGGGGGGGGGTCATTCCCTGAGCTCCTGTCCCCCATCCCCTTCCTGTGTAAAATTCTCACAACAATACTTAGACCACCTTTAATTGAGTGAGTGCTTATATCTATTGCATGCGATCTCGTGAAAGTCTGTATATGTATCCCCTCACATATAATATATCCACGTCAGGGCAGATGTATGTCTGTGTGTCTGTGCATGACTGTTGATCACTCCATACACTCTGCTCAGGCAGTGTCTCAGAGGTTTGGGTTGGGGGGTTGGTGGTAGGACAGAAGGCGCCACACAAAGAGTCCCGAGCTGCCAGTCCCACTGCCCCCCCCCCCCCCCCCCCCCCCCCCCTGCTCTGAGCGCCTCTGACTGAAGCCATATAAATCTGCACAGACGTACCTAAGAACACACTCTGTGGGTGTGCGTTCTTCCACTGCGACTGGGAAGTGGGGAGACAGAAAACAAAATGTCACTCGGCAAAGGGAGCAGTGGCAGATAGTGCTGAATTACCCTTTTCTACTGTAAATGTCAGCGCCCCAGTATGGATGGAGAGAGAGAGAGGGGAGATGAGGGGGTGGGTGGGAGGTCTTGAATGTAGTACTGCAGCTCTACCTGCTGGTGTAGAGGGGAACTTGATGTTTAGGAGAGAAACAATATCATTCAGGATTATGAATGAGTACAGACCAGCTGTTTTCAGTAGATAAGGCATGTAGACGCCAAATTGAGTTCCTTTTCAACACTTTGTTTAGTAGTGCAGTAGGATGTATTGGATTGTGATGAAAGTAATCAGATTAATACATATTATATACAAGTTCACAAGGCTAAAGCAATTACTGATAGTATTATAATTACAGTGAATTAAAATGACTATATTTTAATTGTATTTGAAACATACGAAATGTCTTTGCAGAATTTTGATTGTAATGCCAAAGTAATGGCAAGATTGCATCGAATCTTCAAGATGGTCTGCTCTGGGAAAACCATTTAATGCAAACAACACCAGGAAAGAAGAGCCCTCCTGGTGTTTCTGTCTGGGCACTCATTCTTTCCTTTGTCTCTTGCAGTTAAAGATTTCACATCTCCAAGTAGCTTAAGTGCAAACCACTCTTGACACAAATAAGAACAGGGACAGTGGAGTCTGTTTTTTGGTGATAACGTGTCACTCGCATTCAGTGCATGCTTCAGGAATCAATATTTGGCCGGAGATGAAACGATGAGTTTTCAGCAGCCATTCAGTCAGGACATTTAACTTCTCAATGCTGTTATGCGTCAATGGTGTTTTAGCAGCTGAAACTGCTTGATTGAAACCCCCTTCTTAGTTCTGATTCAGTAGCATGGTGGTCAGCGTCACACCTGTGTACTGTATAACATGTGTAAATAGTCAGTATATTTACAAGAAATACACTCATAAATATACTGTATGTAAACTTAGCATGAAACTGTTCAAGAACATGTAGAAGATAGACCAGAAGTTAATATAAAACTACTTAAATATTGTAACTGTAAATATTTAAATCTGTACAAAATAAATGGAAATCATTTATGCAATAAAATTATTTTATAAAATGTTCTTGCTGTATAATGTATTGCTGTTGTCACATGCATTTTTAACTACTTTTCCTTCACTATTGATTGAGTATATTATGATAGAATACAACACATCCAAGATAATGTTATCTGCAAAGTAATATTTACAAGTGTTGAATGAAATTCTAAAAAGTAATCAAATTGTATTCCTCAGTGCTGTTTTGACTGACTAAGGTAAGTAAGGTGAGATATGGCACGAACCCTCACAGCCTCAGTCCTGAGTTACCACTAGAGGGAGGCAGACTCCTGCGCATGTTGCAGATGTTACGCCCTCAGGAGGCCTAAACGCACATATCCGCTAAGATTACTCATGTAGTTAAAGAAGTACTATACACTTAAATGTGTTTTTGAGCTGTATACTAAATGATATGGCCGTACTGTGATGAAACACACCAATGCTGGCATTAACATGGACAAAAATTACAGTTTTTATAAAATTCTGCATTTTATGGTTTGAAAATGGCTCAACACGCCCATCTTCCCCAGCCCCCTCGTGTGAGTCTCATTTTCATTGGCTGATTGAGACTCATCATTCACAGGAGTTAAGCCTCCCCTCATCATCCCCACTCGGCCCCTGGTCCACTTTTGGAATGCGTTGGCCAGCCCTTTGCCAACTTTTTAGCCTTTTTCAAAATTATGCCGTGGATTGAGTTGGGCTCAGTGCTGGGGATATACTTACACTTTAAAATTAAAGTAGCCTACCGCCCATGAGCAGGACTGTGTACAAACCACAGTGTTGCGGCGCCAGTTTGCCACATTTTTGTATTAACCCCTTGCTTCAAAGAGAATGTGAGCGGGCAGAGTTAATTAAGTAGGACAGGAGCTGTCTCGCAGTCAGTTTCATCTCCACAGAAATGAATTGAGAGTAACAGGAGCTTGTCAATCACAAGAGCATCAGAGCCTCTCACGGTGGGGTTGGTGCACTGATGAAACAGTGTATCAGCATGCGCGCTTGATGCCCTTCAAAGTCAGGAAGAAAGGAAAAATAGTTGTATGGCGGGAGCCAAGTACAGCAGCTTCCACTGTTCCTCTGTAGCCCTCAACACCGATTGTGCTATATGTCTATCATTATCTTGATTAGAAAGGGCCAACTCTCCTCCACTAAGTCAAACATGTAGGCTACTTATGTCAGTGCTGGAAACTGGCACAATACAGGATCATAATAGGTAGACTACCACAGAATTCAGAATTTTATTCAAACCAAGAGATGCTACTACAAAATGGAAGACGATATGGGAAATTCCATGACCACTGAAACAGTTGAATATTACAATACATATCTCATTTAAAACAATACAAATCTGCAGTACTCTTTACCGTATGTAATATTGTCCCACAATGCCCCCCTCCATAAATCCTTCCATTTAGTGATAAATATGTGAATATTTAATGTCTTTTTTTCATTTTTTGCTCTGTGTTCCTATAGGACACCAAGATACAGTGTCTCTCTCTGGGATATATAAAAAACTTTATTGATACACGTAGAACTCCCCATGTGCAAATAACCATCGCATGCTACTGTAGTGCTATTGAATGCTTCAAATGATTCACGTTTCATACCAAAAGAAAAGGGGGCACTTTGATCACAATGGAGTCAATGAATCCATATTTCAAAGCAATACTTAGAACAAAAAGACCCTAGAAACTATTTTCCAAGCACACTGATTAATGCTTCCCAGCAACGGCAATATGTCATCTCACTTACACAATAAATGGATGCCTGAAATACACCATGGTCACTACACTTGCAGAATGAGTTGTATTGTAGATAAATGTCATTCACTGATATGAATGTGAACAAATATTTTATCCCTGAGGGGAATTTTTTTCAGTTGATAACCACAAGCATGTCTTGTTTTGGTTTAGCAAGTCACTGTTCATGGTTCTAGTCGTTGTTTTCCATCCCTTTTTAGAGGGGGCCTGTTGGCATGTTTGTCAGCACTCAGAGTAGTTGAGTGCGCGTGAGCATTGTTTTTTGGTACTTAATCGAGCTGCATCCGCAGATAACAACCATTTCTTCTTGAAAGCAGCACTTTGGACACACTTATCCGCTTGTCCTCTCTTATCCAGCGTCTCCTGGTGAGGGAGTAGGTTGGCTGTGGTGGATCACTGCTTCATTGTGTTTTTGATGGTCCACCTCTGGCCAGTGCAGGACCTCAGGACCAGCATGTAGCCGAAGAGCACGTTAGCCTGCACCACCTCCAGACAACGGCCCGTGGCCCGGTTAATGATCGCCTCATTCTGAAAACAACAATTCCTGTTTTTTTAGCGGACTTTTATGGTGACATGATATGGCAAGGGTACACAAACTGACTTTAACGAGGCCACACATGAATGCATTAATGCACTTATTCATCCATTCAACATGGGGAACAAAGAAAGAAGCATGTCATTAACTAGCGTGTGAAATAGTGCATGGACATTAATTCAGTTAGTGCATTAGTGCATGCACAAGTCAATGTTAATTTATGTACCTTAATCATTTGTCCCTGGTTAATGTATTCATTCCACACAAGAGAATCAATTAAGTTATGCCAGTTTGTGCATTAGCGAATGTTTAAATTCATGCCCATTTCAAATGCCTTTGGCATCATCTGATCTGACTATTTTTAAGTAGACTTTAATAGCATTGGTGCCTAGCCTGGATTCGGAGTCATTCTTCACCTGAGCAAAATTCCATGTCTTTTGCTCTACGTTGGAGATTTTCTCACAGTTGATGAGCTGAGGAGAGCTGCTGACTCGATCATCCATGACGCAGTGTGTGTCTTCCCCAGTGCTGCCCAGCGGACCCATGAACAGGTAGCCCTCCTTAGTGTAGCGACCCAGCTGCAATGGTGATGAAGGAAGAGATGTTGGGAAGGTGGTTGGGTTTATGTGCACAAGGTAAGATGAAATAATGATTGATAGATAGATAGATAGATAGATAGATAGAGAGAGAGAGAGAGAGAGAGAGAGAGAGAAAGAGAGAGTACTTAATTTATTCCCAAAGGAAAACTGTGGAAATGTGGTCAATACATGTAAACACCTGTTTACTGTAAGAAATATATAAAATCAATATAGTTACTGTATATTTTTGAGATAATGGTGCTATATTTATGCATTGTAATGAGCAAACATTTGAGGATCTCTCACTGATATATAGGAATTACACAGTCACTACAATTACAACACACAATTACACAACTGCATAGTACAACATATATTATTGCAGCTAACAGCACTGGAAAGAATATTAAACAATGTTTTGATATAAAGACCTTAACTAACTCACCTGAGGCCCCCACCCATGACATGGATGCAGTGTAGCTGTGTGGTTCTCCTTTTCACCTTGATCCATACAAAGATTTGTCACATCGCTGTTGCGTATCTGTCAGAAATAAGGCCAACAGAACACAGTTGAAAACTGTTCATCTCAGAAATAAGGAAAAATACAAGCAAGCTAGAAGCTTCAGCAAAGAATATGAAGCCTGTATTTCAGCGCAGACTAATATAGTGCATCCATAAAGCTCTGAATTCAAGACTCACCTCTCCGTAAAACAGAGTGCTGTTGTACCTCCTCATCTCTGGGTAGATGTTGTCCAGGTACCACTCAAAATCTTTGCACTGAAGTCTTTTCCTTAGTGCCACTCTTTGGGATATATCACCGTAATCAATCCCATGATTCTGTAGGGAAGGCCAAACCAGCATTATTCAGCAGGAGGAAATAACAGATGGAGGACAGACAGTTGGAGAGTGTACAATCAGCACATGACTCACTCACCTCCATGGGGAGGTTCCAGGCCAAGTAGACGTTAGATTTGTACTCGTCCATCCAGACCTCTGCGACCCGCAGTGCGTTGCGGCGAGTGTGAAAAGCGATATTGCTGTGGTACGGCTTTTTGGTTCTGGCAACGTGGGCCACCCTGGAACAAGGCAGCACCTCCATGCTGCCACCACACAGCCAAACCTGTGACACATGGAAGCATGGAAACACACACACACACACACACACACACACACACACACACACACACACACACACACACACCATATCACACAAAGCATCATCACTCTCCTCGTGAAATTCCTGGGTGCTATACCAAAATTGAGGCTACATTCTTTTTACGGCTGTGGACATTGTTCTATTTTTTGAGGGGCAGAAATGGGTGACACACTAACCCTGATTCCAAGCTCAATATTCTCTCCTCCATAGACATCCATGCCAGAGTCCAGCAAACCCAGCTCTCCAAAGTAGTCGCGGTTCACGACGAAAGAGCACCCGATCATTGCAGGAGTCCTAGACAACAGAGTGTTATGACTTTGACTTCAGGGCCAGCGAGTGTTAATTAAAAGTAATATGTGACCTTTCTAAAAACCCATATTATAGATCATGGACATACCCTACATTTTAAAATACATACTAATCTTGATTTAATATTTAGCCATTATCCTGTCGGAAAAAAAGGGTTTCTAGGCAATGTCACTTCAGGTTTATTATCCAATTCCTGTGGGGAACCAAATCTTAGGGACAGCTCTTCTTGTGAAGTTAAGAACTGTCATACATAAAATGTGTTCCAGAGGGAGGCTCTATTTAACTTGGTTCTGTACCGAGGGCCAAAACCAGGAAAACCGCCCCACTTATCCTGGGGGCTGTCACTAATACTTGAGTCTCACAGACATAGTTGTGATAGTACTGGCGGCAAACCTGATGGGCGCTGAGGTGTCACCCTCATCCCACCACTGCTTCGGAGGACTGATGTACATGCACCACAGTTCCCAGTTGTAGCCGTGGCCAGAGTTCTCATAGCGCTCCAGCTCAAAGGTCTCATACTTGATGTTGTCTATGGAGGGCAGGAGGATCCTCGTGTGGTCCTCCTTGACTCTAGCCAGAATCGGTTCAGCCCTGGAATAACAATGAAACAAGCTTGATCATTAAAGCTCGGGGTTTGCCATCACTATTGCGACTGTGGCGAAGTGTAAATCCTCTAGAGTTTTTCATAAGAGACTTATTAAAAAGACAAGAGGAGACGCTTTTAGTTTGCCTCCCAGTTCACTGGGAAATTGTGTGCAGTGGGAGGGGGGGGGGGCTGTTTAGATTGCTTATAAATCCGTGTGAAATGCCATCACCCTTAACGGAGCTGTCTAAGACGTACCAGGAAGGAGTGAACTCGACGTGGGCATCAAAGAAGCCTGTCACTTCCCCAGTGGCCACTTTCCAGCCTTCGATGCGTGCACGGATGAGTCCCTCTCTCTTCTGATTGCGCACGATTTTGATGAGGCCCGGGTAGCGCTTGTTGACATACTCCTCCAGCGGCCCTTTCAATTGCTCTGTGAAACACAACACAAACACACCCACATACACAAAGAGTGTGTGTTTGTGAACAGAGGAAAGAGCGGAATGCCATTCTTTTCGGGCTGATTATGAATGCACTGCAAGTGTTTAAACAACATCAGGCAGAATAGGCTTCCTGCCCTGTAAACTGCCACACCTTTGATCTCGACGAAAGACATGAATGCTTCCTCCCAGAGAAAAAAAATCTTCTCAGAAATGCCCCCCAGCACTCTGTACTGTCAGCTATAGTGTGAGGGACAGCCACACTTATGCACACAGTGCATTCAGAAAGTAAGCACTTCACTTGTTTCATATTTTGTTATGTTAAAATCGTTTCATTCATTTTTTTCCCCGTATCCAATGTACAGTCAATACCCCATAATGACAGAGCCAAAACAGAATTTGAGACATTTTAGCAAAAGGATTAAAAGGAAAAACTGAAATATCACATTGACATAAGTATTCAGACCTTTTGCTATGACAGTTGAAATTTAGCTCAGGTGCCTCCCATCACTGCAACATTCCACCAATCTGGGCTTTATGGAAGAGTGGTCAGCCGGAAGCCTCTCCTCAGTAACAGACACAGGAAAACCTGCTTGGAGTTTGCAAAAAAGCACCTAAAGGACTCTCAGACTGTGATAATCAAGATTATCTGGTCTGATGAAACCAAGATTGAACTGATTGATTATAAGCGTCATGTCTGGAGGAAACAAGGCACCGCTCATCACCTGCCCAATTTCATCCCAATGGTGAAGAATAGTGGTGGCAGCATAATGCTGTGGGGGTATATTTCAGCGGCAGGGACTGGGTGACTGGTCAGGGTTGAGGGGAAGCTGAATGGAGCAAAGTACAGAGATACCCTCAATGAAAACCTGGTCCAGAGCGCTCAGGACCTCAGACTGGGCCAAACATTTACCTTTTAACAGGACATTGACCCTAAGCACACAGCCTGGTCAATGCAGGAGTGGCTTAGGGGCAACACTGTGAATGTCTTTGAGTGGCCCAGCCAGAGCCCTGACTTGAAAACCATTCGGACATCTCTGGAGAGACCTGAAAATGGCTGTCCACTGACAATCCCCATCCAACCTGACAGAGCTTGAGAGGATCTGCATAGAAGAATGGCAGAAATCCAGGTGTCCAAAGCTTGTTAGGTCATACCCAAGAAGACTTGAGGCAATAATCGCTGCCAAAGGTGCTTAAACTAAGTAAAGTCAATGTGATACTTCAGTTTTTCCTTAATAAATCTACAAAATTCTGTTTTCTCTTTGTCATTCTGGGTTATTGAACAACAACACTCACAACTGGGAATGACTTCCCATGGTAATACTGAATCATAAATAGCCCAGACAAAACTAGCCGAGTTGCTGGAGCTACAAAAGCATCACAAAACCACTGATAAAAAATTCATTTCCCTCCGCTGTACTCTTCGCCAAATTCCATTTCATGTAACAAAATGTATTTCACTTTCATGGGGCACGTGACAACATCCAAGTTTGCAAATCCATATCACGTGACATGGTGTCTGCTAGTTTCCACCAACCTTCATCGCTGTTGTCGTCCACCAGGATGATCTCCTTGAGGAGGTGGGCCGGTGTGTGATTGACGGCTGAATGGACAGAGCGCAGGATGACAGAGAGCGCTTCATTCACAAAGATGAAGATGAGGGAGATCTGCGGGAGGTCTCTTGGGTAGTAGACCTTTCTGCACCTGCAAAGCAGATGGCAAACAAACTCTCCAATGAGCCAAGGTAACACCCATTCTAATGACACATCATTTCCTTAGCTTCACTGTACATGGAAAGGGGGATACAGAAACCCCTGAGACTTTGTCTCATACGACTGAACTAGAGAGGAGAAGAAAGGGTCTTTTTCCTATTTTTAACATTTCAATCTCATCTCTGTGGTATTCCATGAATGGTGTTTTTGGAGCGATATGAAGCCTATATATATTGTGGTCTTTGTTGACTTGCAATGCTGGCATGACGGGGGGAAGGAAGTGGAGGGATGCAGAGCGACTCAGCCAGGCTGGCTGATCTACTGGTCCTTCAGGAACTGACACCAACATAAACAGCGCAGAACAAGAGAAGAGATAGACTCAGGACTAAGAAAGGGACTGGTCAGCGAAAACAGAGAAATGCTTTACATTCACTGTTTAGAAAAACGCCTGATGTCAAATGCTGGGATGGAGGATGTACATCAACCTTGTTAGTACGCTCATTAGACTATCTTTTTTCCTTAACATAAAACTGTCCCAGTGAGCTTTCAATCATGTTGGTTGGCTACACTCACTTGCTCGGTCGATAGTCGGGGATGGATCTGTCCAGTGATATCTTGTCACTGAGATATGCATTGTAGCCATATTTCTCCTTCAGGTATTTGGCCTCTTTCTCCTCAGCTGGAGCTAAGGTTGCTGGCAGACCTCCTCTACCACGACCTCCAAAGCCTTCAACGAGCCCCAGTGATTTGGACAAGCCTGTAGAGCACAGTTTGTAACAATCACTTGGTAAACATACTCAGTATTTGTCTGTACTATAGTACAAGTAAATAGTTAGACGATAAAAATCATCCACTTCGACAAATTTCGGCTGACTGGTCTGTTGTCTTCACGTACCGTTCAGCTGCCTGTACACCACGTCTTCCAGCGACCCGAGTCTCCTTAACAGGATTTCGTTAGTGATGCTTGTGTCTTGGCCAGAGATGTTCAAACGTGTGTGTCTTCTCACATCAGCCGAAGCCTCTAAACCAATTCCTTTGGACGTACGTATATTACACTTGCCCCAAAAAGTAATGAATCCACCAACTGCCAACAAATTCAGGACCAATAAAACTTTCCACCTTCTTGTCATAAATGCCATTAAAGATGTTGGAGTCCTGAAGCCGATTAGTCGTATCTATATAAAAAAAGACATTCACTGAACAATGAGTTCAAACGTATTCCATGACATAGTTAACATGATACTGGTTAACATGATACATGGTACTTCCATGTATCGCGCCAAATTGTTTCTAGTAGCCATTTAACGCGCAGCTGAAAACAACGGGTTACATTTCTGAATCAATTGTTGTTAAGCACACCTTTTAACACACTGAACTACACGTTGGACATTTGCTGCTCAAACTGAACAAGGAAGTATCAATGTCTAATCCACAAACGTCAATATCATCGAACTAGCTTGATCACTTACCATTTCGCATTGAGGATGTTTGAGATGTATTCTGCTCTTGGAATGCGAGCTGGTTCGTGAGCTTTCATCCGTATAGATACAGTTTCCAAATGTCTCATTCAAAACTCAAGCTTACACTGTGACAATGGTTTGGTGTAGAGGAACTCCCTCCGATTGAAACATTGCGCTCCAATTTTGCATCATGAGTATACATCTTAAATTTTAGACTCTGAAGTCTGTCTCCCTACGCCTCCCAGATTGTACCTTTATGATGAGATTCTGCACCTTGCGCGTTAGCATCTTATGCCGCAAATTCTTTATATCACAACAGCGAGAGAAATAAAAATCCGGTATCATTATTCATAGTAACTGTAGTCTAAACCTGGATAAATTAAGCAACTGAATAACGGTAATAATCGCATGGAATACCCTATGCTTCTTGCGCATGGAGGTTCCTAAGAACCCTCTGCTAAAATTGTGTCGGTGTGCAGACGCAGCATCCTCTCAGATGTTGTCATGGCAAATGTAATATTGAAATGTAAATGGTAATGGCTTCCCTCGCCAGCCAATTTTCAGATCAATGCGTTCTCTTTAACGATTCTTTCCCAATCCCTGTTTCGTCTCTGATATGTGTGCCGCTGTTCCGTCTCATCCTGGCTGAATGCGCACACTTGCTTAGGATACTTCGTCGAAAGGCTGGCTGAAGTAAAACGTGGAATGGATGTTACCTGGAAGAGGCACTTCCATATTTCTACTCTAACCATAGCCTCAAGCCATTCAACTACCATCCACAGAAAATACCGTTTGTTTTTAGATAGGCTACTTTACTACACAGTGTCACCCGTTTTAAAATATGTGATTTGTCGACAAGTCTTATTGTTTTTAGTCAGGCACTCGTCTTTCATTGGATAGTGAATGATCTGGAACAGTAGTGTTTCCATAACCTTGTAATACACGCACACACACACTCACACTAGACTTTAGAAGTGATCATCATACGAGGCCATCATCTGCAACTCGAGACAGCTGATACTTCCCTTTTCCAGGAACCAGTTTATTTACTCACTTTTTTGTTGAATTGGGTGAAATGACTGGATTTCATCTGTCAAGCTTTTCACTAACTTCCTAGATGTTTATTTAAGGGTGCCCAAAGAAGATGACCCGTTTCTTTGTTTTAGGAAACTAGACAGAATTTAAGGCTGCAGCTCCCCCCAACAAACCAAATGTTCCTCCGCACGATCAAACCAAATTAGTTCACTCCAGAGATAAATGCCAGTAATTAATAAAATACGAAATAGAATGCTAAATAAGTGATCACTGCCTGGCTATTCTTCCCTTCAAACAGGTTGTCTGGTGCATAGATGATTTTTGCAGAAGGCTACTTTTAACAGATATTGTTATTTTTCCTGAAGATTAAAATCTGAAAGTACATAAGGAGTGATATGTGATAAACAGTGCTCTTATAAGTAGACAAATATGACGTTAATCTATAAATAGACTTAGCATATTGATTTTTTGAACAGTTTTGACATATTGAACAGTCTGGCCGCTAACATGTGCTAGCACTAGCTTGATTTCGAATTGGAGATGTTTGAGATGTATTCTGCTCTTGGAATGCGACAAACCTTCATTCAGAGGCCCAGTACACATCCATTAGGAATGTACTTGGGACTCTGGCTTGATTCCCAACTTTCTTTTGAGGCCCATATTCATTCAGTCAAAAAGAAAATAAATTGCAGCCTGAGAACATTATATTGTTCCATTAACTGTTTCAACGTAGGCCTACAGGTCAGGAAAAGAATGATTCAACAGTTGATATAACCAATACTAGATTATGCAGATCCATTTAGAACCCATCATAGTCCCTAAACTGGTTAACACCTAAATCTAGAAGATGGTTTAATTGGCTGCAATTTATGTTTCAATGTTTTTTCTTTAACTATCATTCTTACTTAAAACTATTTCTAATTCCATATAGGTCATCATATACTGTAAGACATACTGAGCATCCTTTAAAATCCTTTAAATTTAAAACTCCATCAGACACGAATAACCTTCCCAGTTCACTGAGGTCTTTCATCACTTTTCAACACTTTTTTTACTGCTTCTAATTACACTTGAGACACTGGAATTAAATTATTTTGTAATGTGTAGGTGGATGTTAATGTAGCATTAAGCTTTGTATGGGTATACACTGACTATGTATTTTGGCATCATAGGGGAATTAGTGGGTGTTAGAGTGGCTAGGTTTGTGTATGTGTGAGGGTATTCGTGCTGATTTGTTTTATGTATTGCATTTCCCGTATATTTGTGTTAAGGACCCCCTGAAAACTAGATTGTTCATCTCAAGGGGTTCATCCTACTAATAAATTGTCGGTGATTGGTTTAAATTTGGTTAAAATGTATAGATTGTAAATACGTATCTATACTTCAAATTGTTTCCCTACAGAACCACTTGTAGGGAAACAATTTGAAGTATAGATAAGTATTTACAATCAGATTTTGAGTCAAGAGGCAAAGCATAGTGATACTGACAAATAAGTATTTACATTTACATTTGAACTGCCTGAGTTGGAGTTGGAATATCCCCGGAAAGTGATACCTGTAGGCCAACATAAGTCTGACATAATTCCACAACAAATAAGTGAAAATGGGTGATATTCCCATATTAAGAATAAAATGTGCAATGTTGACAAATGTTGAATAGAAATGATAAAATATTCATGTTCTGGGACATTTTTCCTGAACAGGGTGAATAGCTGATAGCTATGCAGTGATTGATACAGTCCATTACAGTTCTTTTGAGGTGTTTACTGCAAGGCACCGCTTTTCATGCGTTCTTTTTGTTGATGGTTGAATGTTTTTTTTTTACTATGCCCTCTCTAATCTTGTGCCATTAAAATGCAGGGGTCTACTAAGAAATAGGTCGCCCAGATTGCTCGGAGGAATTGAAGTGCCCAGTTGGAGAGCATCTTACAGAGACACATCAGTTCTGATCTGTGTAGTTGCTCAAGGGAGAGAAAGAGAGAGAGAGAGAGAGAGAGAGAGAGAGAGAAAGAGAGAGAGAGAGTGAGCGCAATGAAAGAGTGAGAAGGGAACAATTTGAGAATGCTATTGGTAATATTGAGGAGCTTCAGCACAGCATCATCAAGCCATAGACAAGAGCAACAAGGAAGCCTTACTAATCTTCTCTGATGTGTAGAGGACTGAAACAAATTGGTGGATTTTTCTTTTAGGCTAAAAATGAATGAATGAGTTTGCTAGAGCTTGATCTGAGACAGAGGACCTCGACACCAGTGGGCAGAGGAATTTGATGTTTGGTTTAATGGACACTAATGGTCCTTTTAATGGCTATTTCACCCTCTGTGATTTTCTGACACTTTTGGCAAAATTACATTTTAACAGTTCAAGGCATTTTAGTTCATTCCGAGCTTGTGAAAAGGGAGTATACTGTATGTAGATATGAGGCAAATCTCTAATTTAATCTGTTCCTCTGCAGCTATTTGACAGTGAAGGTGACCCGATAAATCCATATGTGCAGTAGGAAACTGAATTAGCATAATTTCATATACTATTGCGACACACATGGCTGCAAATAATGTCAGTGCAAATAACATATGGTTGGGTCATGTGGGTGCTGTCCCTGAGGGAAGGAAATGAGGTTCCCAAACAGCTGTGAGGGATTCCATCCCTAGCAAGCAAGCGTGCCTGTATAGGCCAACAGACACAGCGGTAGTGGAGGCCCCACCCTCCTAGTGCTGATTCTGTGTCATCACATTCATGTCGTTAATTTGAATGATGCCTCTCGTCAAGCCCTGAGGGCCGTTAGGGAGCAGCTGATGTTGCATCACATTTCCTTCCATTGGTGAATAGTCTTGTGAATAGTCACATTCACATTCACATTCACATTCACATTCACATTCACATAGTGAATAGTGAATAGTCACATTCCCTTTCAGTCAGTTCACACAGCACAGTACAGCAATGGAGCACATGCAATCATGCCCTCAAAGCAAAAGACCGCCAGTGCCATTCAGTTATTGACCTCGGTTTAAGCTCTTCAAGATACTCACCGGGCTCCTGTGGGTGCACTCTCTGACTCACCTGCAAGGGCACTGGTAGCAACATTGTGAGCTGTAACATCTACATGTGGAGTTGGTAATGCAACATGTGCCATGGAACATCAAAGTCCAATGAACCATTGTGACGTGCTCATCTTGAGGTCAGTCAGGATATTGTGTGACTTTAAAGTTCCCCCAGTGTAAACTGAATGTTAGGGAGACGAGATGATTAAATGTGAAGCTAACTAATATATGAAGATGGGGGAGGAATCTTGTAGAGCTGAATTCCCAGATCCAGACGCATACAGCTCACAGCATCCAAGGTCTAAGGAGAGCCTGATGCATCAATTTACAAGACCATCTATAATCCACCGGTTCAAAAATATGTTTATTAAAATGTCCACATAAAGCAATCAACCCATTAGCATTACATACTTTAAGAAAACCAAATAGTCTAGGAAATTTAAAGAATGTAAGAATAACAGTACAAGATGAATAAAAGACTGTAAGGGTGAAATAATCTTCCCAATCGCAGAGGTGAGGTACCTCAGAACAAGAGACCAAGGGCAAACGCAATTAAGCTAGGAAACCCTTGTATCATTTATAGGACTGAGCATAAACATGACTTCTTGTTTCATCTTACCTACTTGAGACTTCATCTTACTCCTCCAGACAGAATAAAACACGAACATGAAACAAATAATTCTCCAAAGCTAGAGGAGAAAACAAACCTGATGAGACCTATCTTCTCTTAGACAACATAGAATTTGTCATTCAGAGATAATTCAATTTAGGATTGGATTAAATGTAGGTGTTTCCCATCACGATAGATAAATGGCAGTTAGTCATAATTTACTGCAACACCTTCATTCAGAGGACCAGTACATATCCATTAGGAATACTGTATTAAAAGTAATACTACATAATACTTGAACACTTTAAGAAGTAAGCATATTGGATACATAACAAATTAAACACATGTGTAGCAAAGGGAGGGACTATGGGGACAGAACTATGGGGTACCAGACTTGCACCCTGACGGCCCCACTCTTTGGTACCCCAAAGTCCTGGGTCCAAGGCCAGGTGGGGTGACTGCTCTCTCCCTTCGCTACATATGGTGTCAGAAGTGGGATGGCTTGCTGTGAGGCCATCGGAGGCGGGCACAGTATGTGAACCATATGAGGGACCACCAGGTTAGGATGACCCCTGTGTGAGGGAACCCAGAGATGGGTGAGGCACTAGTGTGTGGGGCACCCTGGGATGGGAGAAGTACAGGTTGAGGATGCGTGAGGGATACCTGTGTGCGTGAAGCGCATGGGTGAACTTCCTGAGAGAAGGGTAGAGTGCCGTCACTACGGATGGGTATGGTCTCTGACTGCCATACCATATGAACGAGCCTGGCTCTTTGGCATTGCAGTCAGGGTGCAGGTTTGGTACCTCATAGTCCTGGGTTTAGGTCCATAGGCCATGTGGGGTGACAGTCTCCCTCTCTTCGCTACAACACTGAAAACATCCGAACATAGAAGAATCACAATGATCTAAAACTGAAAGAGGGTAACCATGTAGGGACATGTACAAAGTCATAAGCATTTACTCATTCAATATATGCTTCACTGATATTTCTCATTTTACCTTTACAATAAAACATTACTATATTATTACAATTGATGTCATTAAAACGCCCCCCCCCCCCCCCCCCCCCCCCCCCCCTCCCCCTATAAGCTGTCATGGGCACCACCACTGTACTGAGAAGCATGACCTAAACGTATAGACTCAGAGAAAACGCCACCCGACAAAGACAGACAAGTTTGAAGAAGTGCTAGACCTCCACTGTCTCGCAGTGATAAACCATAAAAAACTATAAAGATATGACCACCAGAATATTACATTTAGTGCTGAAAAGTAAGTGAGGAGATGTTTTGGCCAGAGAGCTTCATAAGGCCATATGGACAAACAGTCTGTTTGATCCAGGCAAATGTCAGGCATTTGCGCAGTGCAGTTATCCTTTGGCCTGTAAAATATGCATGATTGGTCACAGTCTAGCTCCTGTCCCAGAAATGTGATGTTTGGGTGGCAGAGAGTGCTCCTTTGGGAATGCTAACACAGTCATAAGTGATAGTATTTGACACCAGCATTGTGATATTAGTGAGGCTAATTAGAGACTAATTAGTAGAAGGGGACACCCCACAACTGTTCACAACCCCTTGTTTTAAATATGTATGGGATGAGCTATGAGTACTGGGATGCAGTGCTTCACCTTAGGCAAAGGAGCTCAAGGGCTGATAGCAAAAAGCACAATGCAGACTTACACTGGAAGAGACTGACAGAACCTGCACTGGACCACTATGGGATCTTTGAGAAAATTACATTGGATTTCAATGACTGGATTCAACTAGTCAATCATTTGTAAATTCAGTGTCAAAATCTATTTTTCTTCATCTATATGATAGTTGGGTGATATCATTCTTTAGCATTGAATTGAGGTGCCTAAACCAATCAGAAAGCTGCATTGCTCAAAAAATTTGAATTGTAGCCATCTCCCATGACAAACCACGCTGTTCTCTCGGTGCGCCAGAACTGCATGGGATTCTGTGACTTGACATTCTCATGAAGTAACTCATTTATTTGCTGTTTGAGTGTAGTGTTCCTGGGGCAACAGCAAACAGTGCTGTATACAATGCTGTATAGTGTATACTATACTATAGCTGTATAGTATTCCTGGGGCAACTGCAAATCATATAATGGTTAAGAAAGGGCAGCTTTAGCTTGAATCCTGCTCCTAAAACAACATGAGTCACATGGCATTCCTTTTGAGAAATAGTGGAAGCACATTCATCATTGATTTCTGGTCTAACCAGCTTTCTTCTATTTTGAGAATACTTCCAGACTCTAATCTCGCTGAGCATTTTCAAGATAGAGTAAAGCTGCCAGTGAGTATTTTGAGTCAGGGGAAACCAAATATTCTAATCAAGGGCTTCCTAATGGCATGCATTTTCTAATTGCTGATTAAACAGGATGTACAATAATGGGCAGGGAACTGGAGAAAATATAGACAACAAAGCACTTTTGATAAAAAGGGGAGACGGAAATGCATGAGAAAGCTTCTGAAAACACATGAGTCACCCTAGATAACAGAGCTATAAATATTGAGATGTTGCATCAGTTACAGTATGTACTGTACATGCTGATGGTACATGAATGTTACATGGACCTGACAGACTATTATTGAACTCCACACATTATTTCCATTTATTATGAATGTATTGCTTCCATTAATTATATAGACTGTTATTTTCATTTTCTATATGGACACTGATGTAGATCAGTTATGTATTCAGTTATTATATATCATATCATATATTTATATATATCATAAAATCCTTCTGATAGTCCTACTGTGAGCTTTTGATCCTATTCTAAATACACATAGTAATAAGCAGAAAATATAACTGCAGCCTACGGTGAATGGCCCTTTACCCATAACCTCTACAAATGTATCGTTACTCTCGTCTAACGCTGTGAAGGGGGCCATCCTTGGCATAATGCTTTTCAGAGACAATTAATGTAGCTTGAATAAGATATGGTTTTGCTGTGGGGTTTCGTGAAGATAATCAAAGGGAAAAACAGGTCAATCAATACAGGCTGTCAGTCCAAGTCGTAGCTGGCAATAATTAAAGTCATGGCCTATTGAGTGCTCCGAAAGCCAATTAATAGAGAAATCGTTGTTTGGAAAGAGGTCTGCTTTGCAGGTGTAACACTGGAAAAATGAATAGTATAGTATTATACTATACTAGTATACTAGTACTATACTATACTAGTATTATGAATAGTATTATATTATATATTTTGTCATGAATGACCTATATTTTACAGTACAAAGCCAAAGTTTATTTGATGTCTGGTTTACAGTTAAGATATAATCATAGTGTTATGATTCCCCTCTGTCCTACATAGAACCTGTACATGCATAGCTTTCCCATGAGGGCTACACCTGAAAGAAAAACAGCAAAAGGCCTTCAGGCTCAGTTAACGCATCTGTTATATCAGTGTGCCCTAGATAACTGACATGCACACTTTAAAAAAGCATAGTGAAGACATTCAGCAGGGAGGAGGCTCTGATACAGCAGCCGCAGTATCAGTGCAGAGCATCAGCATCGTACTACATGAGATACAAAAAAGTGATTGTGTTTCATGAAAACCCTTCTGCTTCAAGAAATCACTTGCTCTGAGATCCTGATGACTGTGGACAAGATGGTAATTGTAGAGTTGCACTTGATAATTGCTGCCATCACCCAACTGGTTGTTAATGCTCTGCTGTGGTGGAGCAGGCTCTGAGCACTCAGTGGCAGGGAGAGAGTAATTATGGTAAATCTTTATCCTCAAGATTTCTCTGACATCTGTCTGCATGTGCGAAGACACCAGCAGCTCCACCCAGGCATGCCAGGAACCAAGACGTGGGCTTTGCCAGAGAACAAAGCCACATCAGGTTCTTCGTCTCTCAAGAGCATTGGGGTTATTTTCATGCCTTGCCTGGAGGACACATGTTCAAAGAGGAGAAATTCAGGATTAATATGGCGCAGGCTTTGGCTTGTGGGATACAGATTCACCCACTGGCTGGCAGATTAAATATTGAGAGGATTAGGAGAAAAAAGCTGACATCTAAGCATTTAGGCTTAATTAGGCTGCATATTTTACTCGTACTGAGCTCACATTTTTACTTGGACATCTTTATTTCAGCCATACAGCTGAGCATTTAACATTGTTACTTGTGCCCATGGTGACTATGAATGATTATGATAATGGTGAAGGTTATGATTGTGACATTGCAAATGATTGGTGTTGAAGGTGATGGTGGTGATGATGATGGTTACAGCAAAGAAGACTGTACATTCCCTGATATCAGCTGAGCAAATGATGCCTGCCCCCCCCCCCCCAATTATCTACAGCCTCTAACACCTTACCCTTTACTTGGTATGATGCAGTTTCAACTGTTGTGAGTTCATCATGGGTTTATTGAACCATTTTTATGATATTCAAGGAAAATGTGCACAAAAAATGTTTATTATTATATTTAGCATTATATTTTTGATTTACCAATGCCTTGCTGATGAACGACAAATTATACTTTAACCAGTAGATGGCGACGTCTCCAGCTGAACGTAAGCACTCACTCCACTTTTTTATGCCTGGCTCACATCACACAGCAGATTTATTTCAGATGATGACTGGATCGCCCATTCATACATTAATGCGAAAAGGTTAAGTATTCGATGCATAGTTAAACTGTCACAAGAGTCAGAATGTTAGAAAAGTAGACTGGTCAAGGTACTTGATGGTTTCATCTGTCGGAGCTATACTCACTTTTTCCACATTATAATACATCAGCTAAAGCCATTGAGAATGACTACAGTTCATAGTCTGTCGGTCTGTCTGCGGGTGTGGCCATTTGGCACCAAACCTTTCACCTGTGGACATACCTCCGATCCCACACAAACAAACATAAGCTACTGGCGAGAAGAAAGGGTCATATACTGATCAGAGTAAGAATGAGATTTCCAACTCATAATGTTATATAATATAATATTATATTCGATTATCATAATATAATATGATGTTATATATAATATAATAATACATCATATAGTAATACTCTCTCATAGAATAATATGTTCAGCTGTGTAAGTTTCACTTGAGTCAGGACAAGAGCGTCTTGATCCAATGTTCTTGATTTTCTTGGTTCCTCTTCCACAAGTCTATCTGTTTGAACCATTTGTTGCAACTCCCTAAAGTTCAAAATGCAAGACCTTGCCTGTTCAACCCTCGGCTGCCGATAATAGTAGCTTAAGAGTTACTTACCTGATCTATAGTTATGTCTGCTTGATTTGGCCTACATTTTTTTGTAATTTTGACTTGGCTCCTTTGGGCCTTTGGTGTTGAAGGTTTACTCTTTGCCAGGTGTACCAGGTTGAGTTGTTCTGGGGGGTAAATCTCTCTCAGTGAATTCTTACCTTTGTATGTCCAACAGTGCATAAACTGTCCAACAGTGTAGCCTATAAACGCATAGCAGTAAGCTAAAGTAACAGGTGGTGTTGTTGCATTTCTATACAGGCCAATGTAATCAAAGAATGGCCATGCTGAGAATGAGTCTGATTTGTAACCCAGCCAACAGGCTACATAGCAATGTAGTTAATAATCTGCCACCATGTGACGTAGACTATTCGACTCTCACATCTTCGTCTTAAATATTTGCTATCCTAGAGGATTCCACAAACTCTCCATCTTTTGTGCTGAAAGCTGATACATTACATTTCAGCTCAACTGATATCAAGGTGCAAGTTACACCAGCCATGGGTATCATACCCAAGGAACACACATAGCCTACTGATAAAAATGTATATTTGTAACACCATTTGGTTAAAAGCATCTCCTAAATAAAAAAATGTTTATTACTTACTTTAGGCCTACGCACAAACTGAATCAGTTCACTTATAATTTCCTTACGTTATATATTCCAACATTATGCGCAATAGGATAGGCCTATCTACATTGGTAATACAATAACCAATCGCAGCAAACTATAACATTAGTACAAATGGAATTATACAGTCTAGTTTTGACACTTCTTGGCTTTCAATATCATAGCCTACTGAGAAGACGGCTTCATGGACAACAATTTCACCACAGAAATGAATAAATCGTCTGATCGTGAATTATAGTGTTATTTCAACACTCAGTAACGTAACACTAACCATCGAGGAATAGTGGGTTGGGCAGGCCTATGTTGATAAACATTTCCGCACTCCTCCTCGCTAGGGCGGAGGCAGTGGCATGTCATACAGGCGTACTCGCGTCGCGAGTGTGACCCGTGATTGCAGTTGCACGCATAGAGACATCTAAGAAAAACGTCTCAGTTATCTGTAAATATACTTTAAATAACGTCATTTTTACGGACTTCAACAAGTCTCTGTAACTAAAACATGGGGAGCTGTCTTACTGTTGGACCAAATGAAGCCCTAGTTGTTTCAGGTAAAATTATTATATGTGATTTTATTGTGACGATGACTAGCATGCAATGCTGCTCGGAAACTAGGTAGACCACCGATGTTTGTCTGTCAATTAGCTAGCTTGGCAGTTAGATTTAGCACTCTAGCTAGGTAGCTACATTTCTAGTTTATTCGGGTTTCTTATTGAGTTTAGCAAGCTACTTAGCACTAGATGCCACAGGCGGATCCTGTTTACTGACCTAGCTAATGTTTGCTAGCAATAAGAACGTTTGTCCGTAGTGTTAACTGGCGTTATTCTGTAATAACTGCTACTTGCTCGTGGATAGATTTTCAAATCAGTCTTAATTAGCTACTCTATCTATCTCTCATCAGTCTGATGTTATAGCTTTTGCAGGACAATTCCTGAACCACCAGGTTAATATGCGTGTACGTTGATTAGCTAATCTTAATGTAGCTGTCTGTAGTTAAGCTGGTCAGCTGGTTGTCATTAACGTAAACTGAGATTGGTGAAACGTTACCTGGTCATTGTCAGCATAATCGATAGTTTACTTTCTCTTCGCTGGCGAAAACAGAACACTGATTGCAAACCCTCAATGTGTTAATTGTGTTGCTCTGTATAACATGCTAACACAGGAGGCCTTAAGGCTAGCGTGAAGACGATTTGACCCATTATCGCTAGCTAAATGCTATCTGGTTCAAAGCTAGCGTTATTCACACCTGGAACCATTGTAGTAGCTGTTTACCTATCTAGCTAAGATACCTTCCTTGTTATAAATTACCTTCTTAGGCTTGCTATAACTACATAGAGCTGACGTTAGGTGACGATACAGAAATGTGGTTGTTTAGGTACATAAAACTAAATGTTAACTGTCTAGCTGAGAATGTAGATCATTATAATCTTTCCGTGAAATTATGGTTCAACCCATTTACTATTGCCAATGATAGAATGTGATGGACGGTACGCCAACTTTCTTGGATTACCCCCCCTACAAATATGATTAATGTCTTAAAGAAGCAGGTACTTATGAGACAACTGTCTGACCCACTGGTAGTCCATCCTTTATCATATCGGTAACAACATCATTATTTAAATGAGACAAGACAACAGTTCGTTATAAAAGACTGACTGAAACCTACATTTCAACTCAAACACCGAGGTTTTTGATGCTAGTATTGGGTGTTAATGAGATGCCATTGAGTGTGGGTAGATGGCTAGATAGTGTCAATTGATTGGGAACTACAAGCATAACCTCAGTTTTATCAGAGTTAAGGAGCATGACGTTGTTAGCCATCTGATATTTTGATCTTGTAGGCAGGTTTCTATCTTCGGTAGATGTACAATTTCATCAGGTTTTATGGATAGGTAAAGTTGGGTACCATCAGCATAGCAATGGAAGTTAATGCCATGTTTCCTTATGATAGCACCTAAGGGTAGCATGTACAAAGAGAAGAGCAATGGTCCAAGGACAGAGCCTTGGGGAACACCCTGGCTTACTCTCGTGTGATTGGATGACTTATTATGCACATAAGACCTAAACCAGGATAGAGCACAGCCTTTGATGCCAACATGAGGTCTCTGTAACAGGATATGATGACCTATAGTGTCAAAAGTGGCATTAAGGTAGAAGAACTAGTATTGAGGTGCACCCATGATTGAATGCGATTAGTAGGTAATTCAGAACTTTGACATGCCCTTTCAGTGCTGTGATGGGCTTTAAAGCCCGATTGGAAGTCTTCTTCAATATTGATTTTATGAAGAAAGGAAGTAAGTTGCTTAGCTATTATTTCTTCAAGTATTTTTGACAAGAAAGGGAGGTTAGATATGGGTCTATAGTTAGCCAGATTAGGATCAAGGTTAGGCTTTTTGAGAGATGGTTTGATCACTGCAATGCATTTGATGGAGAGTCATTGTTCAGAGGCTCAGAGCTGGGGGTGAAGGTACACATTAAACACTGTTGCTATGTGTGTCATTTTTCCAGGTGGCTGCTCGAATCGGAAGACTTATGTCATTGGTGGCTGGGCCTGGGCATGGTGTCTCATTTCAGATGCTCAAAGGTCAGGCAGTGTTCACAAATGTATGAATGTATTCTGAGGTTATCACGTTTAGACATTTACAAAGACACACACACACACACACACACACACACACACACACACAAACAGCTGACTTGAAATGTTTATGACAAATTATTGAAGTGCCGGTTTGTCGCTTTTCAGTTTGTCATTGTTATATGTCAAAGATAGTCGATGGACTCAAAACTGGTTGTGTTTGTTGGTTACTAGAATTGAATTGGGCCGCTTTTTGGTTTCTCAGCTTGACACTAGAGATAATGACGCTACAACCCAAATGTGAAGATGTGGAGACAGCAGAAGGGGTAGCCATTACTGTCACTGGAGTTGCCCAGGTAGGTGTGCTTTTAGTCTAATTCAAAGCTGTTCATCATTGGCAGGTGTTCATTTACACAGGAATTTGTGTAACTGTCAATGTCCATGTTGAGACGTACATTTATTCCAATCCTTTTGGATCCTTATGTATCAGTGTGACTAAGCAGAGAAAGGAGTATAATATGGTACATTTCACAGGGCAAATGTTTGTTTTAAATCTTTGACATTTCTTACATGACAGATTAGATTCATAGTTAATCAAGGGATTTTAAGCCATGTAAAGGAATTGGTCACTTGAGTAGAACTTTCGTAGTCCAATCTTACAACCTTTCTTTCTTGGGAGAAAAACTATAACACAGGACACAGTGATGGAAAAAAAATTGTATTGGCAGAGAAATGCATTACACCATGAAAAAACGGTCCAGTTGTACGGGCTAGCTCTGATGTGAATAATTTCCCTAATGGTAAACTTCCATTGCATTGTGCAACACACTCCTTGTTCATTATTGTTTTGTAAACAATATAACAAGGTTTTTTTGTAAACATTGTTGATTTTCCATTAACACAGCATATGTTCATAGAATCACATACTGCAGTCAGTGAGCTTGAGTTCTCCATTTGCTTTTAGGTCTGTTAGTACTTCAAACAGTTGAACAAAATTAAGCAATCCTGAACAAACAACTGAATGAAAGAACTGATGTATATAGAGGCTAACTCTGACTATGCTCTGAAAATGCTAGCTTAATGTTAAAGTAAGTAGTTTCATACAGTGGATTGAAATACTACATAGCTTTACAGATTGGGACATTATAAATCAGGACCCTTGTTGAGAGACCCCTACACTTTTTCAACATTCTGTCGCAGGTCAAAGTCATGACGGAAGATGAGCTGCTGCCTTTAGCATGTGAGCAGTTCTTGGGAAAATCAGTGATGGAGATAAAAAGTGTCGTCTTGCAAACTCTGGAAGGACATTTACGTTCCATTTTAGGTGAGCGTTTTAAAAAGAAGTTCAAGTTATCAAAACAAGCAGTTATTACCACGTGTGTGTTATTACTGACTCATAAGTAGAAGATTAATGTTACACTGTTTAGTGTTCCAGATCTGGCACTAATGGATGATCTTTTGTCATTCCCCCAGGTACTCTTACAGTGGAGCAGATCTACCAGGACCGAGACAAGTTTGCCCAGCTGGTGCGAGAGGTGGCCTCCCCAGACGTGGGCCGTATGGGTATTGAAATCCTCAGCTTCACCATCAAAGTGAGTTTTTTTTTTTTTTTACTACATATCAAACCTTTGTGAGCAGAGTGCCCGTAGGCTGTGCTAAATGTGTCAGTGGTTAAAGCCCATATGATGCTGAGGGTCATTCATCCACGGCCCCCAATGAGTTACTCCACCCTTCCATCTCATTATTTTTCCTGGCAGTAGCACCCACCTGCCCCCTAACGCACACACACGCACACACACGCACACACGCACTCACGCACAGACAGGCAAAAACACTTCTATTGTCTTCATGTGATGTCGTAAGACAATATGAGGTCAGTGGTCTGCTATAATGCATTAGCTTTCTGACCCATCTATTTCAATCTTGTCATTTCTGCGGGTCTAGATGAAAAGTTACCAGGTTTTGAGAAGTATGAGTATTTTTTTCTCGGGGAATACAATTATATCGGGTTTTAAGGGTGAGAAGACATAAGTTTAATTAGTTTGATCACACATAATATGGCAGCACCTAGAGGCAACCAATAAATCAGAGTAAATGTGATGAATTGCTTGTCCATAAAACCGATAATGATTTACAGCCTGTCATTATCACTTTCAGGAGTTAATGAGGTGGAAAACATAGACTGTTATGAAACTTAAAGGAAAGACATTTTACATACATTTTGAATGCATTATTCTTTGGTTGTTCTATTTATTAAAACTATGATATGAAAGAATACCACCCCAAGAAATTACATTGTTATGACTGCTGTGGCGCATCATTCCTGAATGACTGCTATTATGTGTATCACACCTCGGTGTCTCTGGTCTAGTGTTTTTTTTTTTTTACTAAAACGGTCTGCTCTCCACAGGATGTGTACGACAAGCTGGACTACCTCAGCTCTCTGGGGAAGACACAGACCGCAGCTGTTCAGAGAGATGCAGACATCGGAGTGGCTGAAGCAGAGAGGGATGCTGGCATAAGGGTAAAGGACTGTGCTACTGTAATGGACAATTCACCCAAACCAATGAATTATATTTATTAAAGCACCCAGAAGAACTCAACCTTAGCTCGAGGCTTTAAATGTATATTGCTACCCGTTAGGTAGGCTGACCTGAGGTAATTACTTTGGATACCTACAATCTATTTTGATGAATACCCCTCTTACTTTTTAAAAAAAAGTTTTTTTCTAGGAATAGTGTCGCACAGGATTTTGCCACGGCCGTTTTAGTATCTTGGCATATTCCACAGACACAACCTGTTTCTAGTTCTGGAGACTACCTCAGAGGCTACAGTGCTGTTACGGAGCTTTGCAGCTTGTTCGATCGACTTGGTCCAGTGACGGGCGCCTGGCTGCTATGCGATCCGTATAACCATTCAATCCAGTGCAGAGGCTGGTCGGCAATCCAGCGCTGTATAATACAATTAACAGTTCTTGCTGTAGCATGTCTAGACCAGTTAATTAGCCCGGTCCTATACTTTTTGAAACTAATCTTAGCTAGCCATTGCGGAAACACCGTTACCTACGAATACTTCTCTGGTTGAGAATTTAATGAGAGTTAGAGGCCACAGTGGGTCAGAGATCATTAGACAGATAACAGAGTTACCATTTCAAAACAGTGTGTTGATGTAACTCAAAATAGGGGTGGTCAATCAAACGTGAAGGTACTATGGTGCCCTTGTCAAATGTTGTCTTCGGGCGTAGCCTTGGGTTTTCCCCAATGCCAACCACTTACAAAATTTAAACAAGTTGTTTCCAGTCGTATGCTTGAAGTCATGTCTGTCCCTGGGGAACTTTATTATCCCTGATGGATCCCCCAGGAAGAGTTTCACATCTTAGTCAACATGTTCTACCTCTCCATCAGGAAGCAGAGTGCAAGAAAGAGATGATGGATATCAAGTTCCAAGCTGACACGAAAATGGCGGACTCCAAACGAGAGCTGGAGCTGCAGAAAGCTTCATTCAACCAGGAAGTGAACACCAAGGTCAGTAAGACAGTGTTTCCCATGGCCCCTTGATCTTCACAAGTAAACACTGTATGATGAGATTTTATCTCCAAGAGGTTACCAAAAAAGTTCCCTTGGGCATATTGACCTTACATGATTCATTTCTTTGGTACAACTGTTCCAGCTGTATTTTGCACTTCCAATCAGAAAAACTAAATATTTTGAGGTGCACAACTGGCAGTGTATAAAGAGGAAGATTGTTTTCATAGTTCCTGGGATAATCAAGCCTTTGATTAGAATGGCTTGATCACATAAAAAAACACATTTAATTACAAAGCCTTGATTCGAAAATTGCCTCTCCTCAGTCTGTGGTATTAATTGGTGGTTTTATATGTCAGACTTTGTACTGGATGCCCAAACCTCAAAATAAACCTGTGCGATGGCCTCTGACTGTGCTGATGATTTCTCACCTGAGCAGAAAGCCGAAGCTGAGCTGGCCTACGTGCTGCAGGCTGCCAAAGAGCAGCAGAAGATTCGGCTGGAAGAGATTGAAATTGAGGTTGTGCAGAGGAAGAAGCAGATCACCATAGAGGAGAGGGAGATCGACCGCACGGAGAAGGAGCTGATTGCTACTGTCAAGCGGCCTGCCGAGGCTGAGGCCTACAAGATACAGCAGCTCGCTGAGGGAGATAAGTAAGTGTGGCCTCTCAGTGAAACGGATTCTTGGTCATATTTATAGAAGCTTTAAGTGCCTTAACTTGCACTTCTACTAGTACTTAACTTGCACTTACAGCAGTTACATTCCTGCACTTTTTTTCTATTTTCTATGTAAAATAGTATTTATTGTTACACTAGGTCTCTGTTGCTCGTAGCTTGACTGTTCTCTCTCTTGTACGTCGGTTTGGACAAAAGCGTCTGCTAAATGTAAATGTAAGTGATATAAGACTTTAATGTAAAATAATAATAAAAGTAATAAGAATAAATAATGTAATAAGAATACGTTTCTACAAAATGGTAGCAATATGTAATAATGTGTAATTGCTTTATAAATACATTGTACCAAGAAAGACCCTTAGGTGTTCTCAAATTACTGAAGTATGTTGTATCCCATGCTACCTGAAATACCTTGCAGTGCTACTATTGCAGTTTGCTATGCATGAATATTGAAGGGATTTTACACCACTTGTCTGTTTTTAACACACAAAATGTTGAAACCACAACCTAACACGGTTTCATTTCCAGTATCCACATCATGAGATAAGTGTGTTCCATTGAGGTGAACATCCTGTTGTGTGTGTGTGCTCTGTAATATTCTATTCTTGAATATGTGATGTGATTGTGGTTGGTTTTGTCCTACTTCACAGGATGAAAAAGGTGTTGACTGCTCAAGCAGAAGCTGAGAAAATCCGCAAGATAGGAGAGGCGGAGGCAGGCTCTATTGAAGCCATAGGTAAAGCAGAGGCTATGAGGATGAGGCTGAAGGCTGAGGCCTACCAGCAGTACGGGGAAGCAGCCAAGGTTGCCCTGGTTCTGGAGGCACTGCCAAAGGTATTTGAGCGACCGCATTAAACACACAATCCACTGCAAATCTTTGAATATTATGAACATATGGCATTTTTTGTTAGTTAATTATTTATCTAGCTAATTAAAGTATTCTGGTACTTGTGGCAGACATTTAGGATGGCAATGTCCACTTTTCTCATCACTTTCCCTTCTCTTTGTGTCTCAACAGATTGCTAGCAAAGTGGCTGCCCCTCTGGCCAGGACCAGTGAGATAGTCATTCTGAGTGGGGACAACAGCCGGGTGACTGGAGAAGTGAACCGCCTGCTGGCCGAGCTGCCCGTGTCCATCAACGCTCTCACAGGAGTGGACCTGACCAAGGTGAGAGGGGCTGGTAGACCCTGGGTGGGGGCAGAGTCAGTTTCAGCTAGCATGGCTATTGATTTTGACTAGTTCAGGCCTTTTGATGGGTTTGAGATCGATGTCTTTTCCATGCATCAATAGTGGATAGCAATTGTGGATCTGTGTGGAATTTCTGGATCGGTGCCACAAAGTCTGTTGTTGAAAGCGTTCAGCTACTTTAAGGGCCCTGAGAAGATTTCAGCATTAGTCAGGGCATATTTTAAGTATATTCAGTTGTGCTGAAGTAACTACACCACATCCTGGGAGCATTTGGAGATTGGTGGATGTACCATTTCACTGTTGCCTTTCACCATGGAAATGGAATGAATTATAGGGGCATCTAAATGGGTTGTGCGTGGTCAAAGGACAGCACCCGGTTACCTCCCATCCAAGCTTATATGGATGACATAACTACACTGACTAAACTGCTCCATGTACACATCGGCTGTTGTTTTTGTTGAGTTGAGTTTTTGTTGAGTTGTTTTATTTTTGCAATTTAATTTGAAACATAGAAAATTGATTGATTGAGTTGGAAATTGGTATTTTAAGCCTGAAATTGGTATGGGTTGACCAAAAGTTGCTACCTGCTATATCTTGTCTATTAGAAAATTAGAGAACAGCCTCAATTCAAGATCAAGGTTTTTGATCACAAAAGTAAAAGAACTATTCACAATTTACACAGAGTTTTAGATGAACTTGAAACTTGAATTACGCAATTGTGGAGGGCATACCACTTGCTCTCTTTGAAACTGCTGGCATACATTGTTCCCCATCTGGGTGGAGAGCTGAAACACACGATCATATGATATGCTCAACCCCAGATGTTCCATTCTGTCCACAAGTTCCCTTTTGCGTGTGTGGGCAGCATCAGTCCTATGTAAAAAGGAACTGGTGTCTCCTGTGAAGTCCTATGTCTGACAAAAGCTGCTGTGCCTGATGCCCACTTGTGCTTAACGCTGTTGAATTTAAGCAACTGAGAAATTGCAAGTGCTGCTGGCGATGTTTCTTCTGCCATCTGGTCCTTGATGCTGGGTCCCTCTAGGACCATGTCCATCAGGGTAAGCAACAGTGGTGACACAGAGTCCTCTTGGTATCTTTCATGGAAACCATTAAATGGTTTGGCCTCACCAAATATCTGACAGTGGACAATTTGTGCAGCACATGCGATGTGCAGAGCCTCTTTGTCATTGCCCTGCTCATAGGCTTTGGAAAGAGCAGCACCAACATCTTCTTCAAAGGCTATCAGGACATCTCTTCCCTTCTTGTATGATTGCATATCAGGGAATTCAGCAAGAATCCTCTCCCTCAGTCGTGCAGAGTTAATTCAGGTATCAACCTTGCCTGCAAAACTGAAATTGTGGTGCTTGCAGTTTGGTCTTTTTCCAAGGTGGCCTTTGACCATGTATGAAGTTGTTATTTCAGAGGTCATAAATAAGGAAGTTAGGAAATGGCTTTGGGTGCCATGTTGTCTAAGTGCTGTACCTTTGTATGAAGAAGGAATTTTGCCAATGACCACCTTGGTGGAAGAGTTCAAATGTGCTAAGGCCAGCTTGGAGATGATTTTGTCACAGTCTAAGGATCCAGTAGTCAAGAACACTGTTCGAACGGTAAAATCAGGGAAGAAGTGGAATCTGGGAGAAGCGGTGGGGCCGGCAGTTTGGGGACTACTAATCTAAACTGTGTAGGTTTAGTGATTTTCATTGTCGTATAAAGAAGCGTCACTAGAGGGAGCCATATTAGCCTGCCTGTTTGTGAACGAGCAGCGGAGTAAAAGTCGGCACACTGAATTAAATAATTGTAAATTCATACACATTCCCACGAGTGTGTGTTGCCGAAATTATAAAAACAACTATGAAAATGTTGTGAAAGGCCAACATAAAATCAATCTCATCTTAACAGTAAATGAAACATAATGATGTTACTGATCCTGACTTGTCAAGGCTGATACGAGCTGCATCACATGAACATAGTCTCACAATGCATACATCATGTTAATAGGCAACTTGTTTATTAGTATTTAACTTGATTGGATGAAAAATCTTCTGCGGCGTATCCATCGATCAGCTTTTGCGCACTACGGGACAGAAGAGACAGTGTAACGTACTGGTGTTTTTTATAACGGATATAATATTGATGTTTTTATTATGTTTTACATGTTTGTTCCTTCTTCTCAGAATGCTTAGAGGGGCCTGGCCGCACGCTGCTGATATCTTCATACATACTATTTCTCAACACAACATTAGTAAAGTCTTAGTCACAGGGTAGCCTGCCTACAGATCCGGTTTCATTTCCAACTAGCATGTTTCAGAAAAAGGGACTATCCAAAATGTTGACATATGACGACCCCCCCCCCCCCCCCTTGTGGTCTCCAAAGGTCATTACTACAGACTACGTGTTAAATGGAAGCCAGCTGAATGAATTGGAAAGCAGACATATTGGGTGTCTAGTTTAAATATTGGCTAATTTTAATACATTGATGGCTCAATAAGATTTTGAGAAATTGACATGCTGATCAATAATACATATATCAATCTTTTATGAAATTCCTTGTTTTTGATGTTGTAGAGAAAGACTAAACTAATGAGAAACCTAACCAAGAATAATATGTGTGCTCCCTCAAACAGATACCTTTACTGAGGAAGATGACTGACGCCCAGGCCTGAGAACAATCTCCTACCTTCTGCTCTGATATGTCGTTTGCATTCACTTCGACTGCCTTCAGAACACTTGAAAACCTATCGTTTCTCTATACAAGTGGATTTGTGAACCTCTGGTGCCTTCATTTTTACAGGACCAGAATATCTGCATGTACTGCTGCTCCTCTTAAACATTTACATCTAACTGTTATGTTAAGCTTTTTGAATCCATCGACGTAATTGGTGGGAAAGGCGATAGGAGAGGAACACTTTTAATTCCTCTTTCATTCATCAATATGGTTCTATCTGTATGGTTCTATCTGTGTAGAATGTCTTGTAGGGAGTAACGGTATGGATACATGCCAGCGACGCGAAACGCTTGCTTTTTTCCCTCGCTTTGCCCAATTTGCTCGTCTACGTCTCAATCGCCTGCCTCCAACAGAAATTAATGGGATATAGAATTTAGCTTCCGTCGCGTCTCTGGCATATAACCGGGGTGTAAGGGAAGTAGTGAGGTAATTTTGCATCTCAAAACTTTTAAAACGAGATTGACTACATGTCATATCTGTTTATTTTACAAACTTACTCACTGTCCAATTGAACAATTGAGTTGGGCAACATTTCAAGGGAGAATTTCATAGCTGTCACCTTTGTTGTAGGCTACAGTGGGCTGAGTGATTGGTTTACCTTCATAAAAGTACTATCACATAGCTACCACAAATTCCAAATGTTAACTTTGGTTTGGGCCTCGTCCTGTTTGGGCTCTGAGAATATGATGTGCTATCCAATGAACTTCAGGAATATTTTGATGCGCATGCAAGGTATCAGCATAGTGATGCCGTGGTATTGCTGTCAAAAGTTGCTGTGTATGTGATTTCATGTATGTGGTAACAAAAAGTTTTGTTATGAAATTAGTTAAGACTCTTTTTCCATTTCTTAAGACATTCACATTGAGTATACACAGCAGATTTGTTTTGCTGTACTCTAATAGAGGAATGCCATATTGATAAATAAGCCATTATATTAAAGTCTGTCTTTTAGCATGGATCAAAGCGCATGCTATCCACAAACGCACCATATTTAATTTTTTTTTTTTTTTTTGTGTAGTATTACATGTCGGGTATCTGTGAGGCCAGTTGGCTTGTTTTAATTTTTTCTGTTTATTTTGTGTTTTATATTCAATATTACTATATATTATTATATGCATTTACAAGAGAACGATAGGTCATTGGAGTGAGTTGACAATATGTGAGGTTAAACCCTTAATTTGCAATGCTATGATTATTTTCATGGTGTTGGGAGAGTGGGTTATTTTTTTTACTGATTTCAAAGTGATTTTAATCATACCAAAGTAGATTCTCTGTGGTAATATAGTATGCTTATTTTAATTGTTTCACTTGTTTTAAATCTTTTTGTAACATTTAATGTACATGTAAGCCATGCAATCCAAAATCTTTGTAGAACTTATCACCAGGTAATTTTTTCTAGACAAAATTTATATTTGTCAAGTCCATGTAAGCTCAGAAATGTCCCTCTATATTGGCAGCCATATGAAATGACCATAGAGTTAAGCTTTGTGTAGCCTTGTGCTGTGAAGTTTAGTGTTGAAGTCCGCTTTCTTCTGTTGGCTTTAAGGGGTGGGAAAAAAAGATTATATGGCATTGGCTATGAGGTTCTCTGCACTGTTGTGTCGTAGTGCCATTTATGAAGTCATTTTGTACTTTCACTGAATGTCTTGTTTTGTCCCTGGTTCCTGAAACATTCAAAAGCCTCAACTTATGAACTTAAATGGCAGCTCATTCAATTGGTTTTAACAGCAATGTGCCATTGTATGTGCTTCTGAGGTTTTGCTATTTGAATCAGTTGTTTTTGTTTGTTTTCTTTATCACATGTAAAACACAATTCAATGTGAGATGCTTTTATTTGTTTTTGAGTTAGTAATGTGTCCTAATGACTTCATAATACCTGTATGAAATCACTAAATTATATCACAGAAGAGTACTTATCATATAACAAAATGCTGTTCCCAACGATATTTTTTGTATGGTCATCAGTTTTGACCATTTCTTCTATTTGTGCTGGACTGTTAAATAATCTAATGTGAATTAGGATTCATATCATTATTTTCCCCACGCTACTTTGAGATACGAATACACACCATCACTAAAACTATTAATAGTAATTTTGCTATTACTCTAGTACTCTAGCATATGGTGCAATGGACTATTGCCTGATATTTAAATAAAATAAGCCACTCCATTATTTTGTCACGAAAATCTTTAGCTTCTTTATACTTCTTAACACAGCCTTACCTTGCATGTATGGGACAGTGCAGTGCATGGGACTCTCAATGTAATATCAAACATGACCATTTCATCCACATATTTAAAACAATAAAAGTCCATTATTCAGAACGTGATATGACACACTAATGAAACGGTGCCAATGTAATATAACATGTTTACATGTATTCAGTCCTTTTACTGTAGGCAATGACAGTGGATATGTCATTAGTGACCTGCCGCAGGGCCAACTGATCTTTTTAGCTTCAGATTGTGTCAATCAAACAGACCGTGGAGATCTCACACACTTTCGTTTGCTTACATACAACGTTGTGTCAAATGACCCATTATGTAGAGGGACACAAAGAACATTAATAATATTATGACTATGACAGTATTAATGCACGCAAGTATTTGACGTAGGCCTGTAACGGACACATGTTCAACGGAGAGTCTTCTCAGCTTACAGACGGGCACCCGTGAATCAACCGACTAAAGCCCCTATCAGGCATATTCTAGGCAGCTCTCTGCAGTGAAGGGGTCTTTTCAGAAAGTCTTCCTTACGCATGCGCGAACGATGCACTGCATTTGCAAATCAGCAGTGGCAGAGTGGACAACATACCAAAACCGAAGAAAATACCGGTGTTGGAAATATTTCTTTAAATTATGTTTTAACTGTCCACCTTCTCCTGGAAAGTATGTACTGTGTTTGAATCGTTTTCTCTTGCTCAGTCATAGCCATTTCATCTGTCAGAACCTCTTAAAATGAAAGCCTATTGCACTTGCAGCACAAAGAAGATCCCAGATCCTAGTTAGCCGCTACTTAGCTATGCTATCCTCTATGAGAGTCCAACATTGTGTGCAAGCCAGTATATGTTAGTAATTACTGTGTAGCTAGCTCGCTTCTGTAGTATTTGTAATCTACGACATAAGATCTTCATGTGTAAATGAGTAGCCACCACTGGAAGCGAGACCAGCTTTTACAACAGGGTAACGCTAACTTACACAGATAGTTACTGATTGTACTTGTTCTTGTTAACCTCTTATGTACGATTTGCCTATTAACCTTATCAGTTAACTAGCCTGCATTTACGCGTGATACGAGTTGTTCTATTCAAAGGCGTTAGCCGTTAGCCTATTTAGGTGTGCGAATTGCTTAAGTTATGTTGAACAGCTGGGTCGACTAGCATGGCTAACCCGGTGAGCTCCCCACTAGCTAGCTCACACAAATAATAGTTAATGCCCAGACAATATGCTTATCATTTGCGATTCTTCTTTACCTAAGCGCAGACGGCTGCGTATGAACACATTTAGAACTAAGATGATTATTTGTCATTTTCAGACATTTATTTGACATGAATGTTTTCAGTGATCATTTCTGCCAGGCTTTGTTGTATGAGTTGGTGTCTGCAAACCAGCCATTTTCACCCAGACTCAAGCCATTGAAGAATTAAGTAGGTTGAGTTTTGTTGTTGATGGTCATCATTATAGTCAATTTAAATCAACTCGTGCGTTCATTGTGACTAGGAGTTTTCAGTACAGGGGGTTATTAACTTCGGCACCGGCTACGGAACCGGAACTATAGTTAGTGCACTATTGCTACAGAATTAGATTCCGTACCAGTGGTTTGAAATATTATCGATCCTGAACAGTTTTTCTGTCGCAATAATATATCTACCGTTGTCACGGACGAATTTTCCGTATATTTCTGTCTGTGTGATTTACGCCTCGTTTCCAGTTTAGTTTGGTGTCCGTAACTCCGTATAATATACGCAATATACCCTCTAGTGTTCAACGCAAGGAAATGCATTTCTTTAGGGATGGCGTCGAAAGGAGTGCCTTCGACATTTCCCAAGATGCTGCCAATGCAGACATAGCAATAACAATAAACAATAGCATTTAACTCTCACTTGTGTCGGTGTCAACATGGAATGATGCAACGGTGAAGCAACCCCTACTTATGTCAAGTGAGCGGTAATATCATTGAGGGGAATCACAGCGGTAGAATGGGAGTGAGGTAAAGTTGTTATAGGCCATCAAACTGATAAAGATTGTCGATATTTCTATATATTCGGTGAAGCACATTGTTCATATCGCCAGTGAAAGCCAATTAGCCACTGATATCTATTGCTATTTGCAGAAGGTTGCCTGTTACTCGAATTCTCTCTTCAGAATGCTTAATGAACTCTTCCACTTTTTAGAACTTCGGTCTAGACCACAGTCTACACCACGTAGCCTATAGGCTAACTATTTTAAGCAGAATAATAAAGATTCACAATGTGTTTAACTAGCTAAACTAGTTTTTATTTATAGAATTACACTTTCTGACTTGATTATCTACTATTTGACTAACTGTCAAGCAGCTGAATTGAAGGAAATTGCCTGTTAGCCTATTCGTTTTTCCAATGCCATTAACTTCCTGGCACACAGTGCATACTGTCTCTGCAAAATCCACCGCAAAGGTATTTTGTTTTTAACGTACTCGAGGCAAATTCGTCACCGAAAAAAGGAAGGAGTTTTGTAAACACATCGGAGATCACAGAGGTTCTCATTGGAATGAATGGTCTTCCGGTTGACTCGCATACCACAGAGATGAAAACAAGGCATTATTCCCATTTTGTAGCATTAGATAACATGATGTTCGTCATTGGAGAAGGTTAAAAGAACGTTTGCCTTTCCCGCTGTGGTGAATCCTAGTGCGGCGCTTAGGCGCGCCTCCATGACTCGGCTTAGTCAGTGTTGGCCGTATGTTTACTCAGTAACTTTGTGACGACATAAATTGATTAAAGCTACTGACCATAATTGACGGGAATTGAATACGGGTCATCTGCCTGGAAGGCAGCAATGCTAATCTCTGTACCACCAATGCACTTGGACACCAAGGGGTGCGGGCTACGAGAGCACTGTTGCCAGGGCTCCGCAGCAATAGTGTCAGTCTTACAGCCAGTCACTTCGATTAACTTCACTGGTAATTGGAATATATATTTTAGGCCTAATGGGAGGTACACGTTCTCCGTCGTGTTAAACGGTAGCTAGCTAGATAATTACCATTTATGCAGTGGAACCTACTTACTTTGTGGAGCGTCTGCTCACGTTAGTGCGACGGGACACAACAAATATTTCTCCTTGCCACTTGTTCCAATAATCATGTTGGAATTAACCACTGCGCTGCCTCTCTGTGCGTTCAACTTGAACTATCCACGCTAATAATTCACTTTTTGCCGATTTCGCCGCAACTGCCAATCCATCAAATTGGAGCAGTCAGCTGGAGCGCCTGTAGGCCCGGGTCATGCAGTGGCATCTCCTGCCGTGCCCTGGGCACCTGCCAGGCTGACTGAAGCATTCGCTTCCACTTCGTTCATGGCACTCAAACTGCAGGGTGTGCGCTGTGGGCTCAAACGCCAGCTGTTTTAGAGAGCGATTTAAAAAGGTCATGGATGAATGCTTGATATTTAAATGGAGCGACTCTGCAGAGAAGCTATTACAGAAGCAGTTCGTCGTTGTGTGTAATGTACGAGGCGGTGGTACAAGAACCAAGATGTGATGGAAAAGGAATAGCTCTGTGGTGAATTGTGGTAAATGTCATTAATGTCTAGACTGCAATTTTTGCTCTTATTCTCCTATGGTGGACCCATTGCTGTATTCTGAAATGCAATGCTCTTGTGTTGCATTTGTTTCATTATACTATAACTGGATGCTGTGTTCATCGAACGTGTGTGTGTGTGTTTAAGACTAGTTTGTAAAAGAGATGCTTTATCATTCTGTTAGCGACTAATCGCCTCACAGAAGAAGCATAGTGTTTTTAAGCAGTCTCAGTAAGTAGGGTACAGCACATTCAATATAAGCTCTTGCCGGTTTCTTGTTACTGTATCGATGTCTATGAGGTGAATATATCACATTTGGAATGTACTGTGTAAAATCCTAGCTGGTGCCCTGCTGAGCCATGCCACTGATCCTTTTTCTTTTGCAGTGTGACGGAGGGTAGCCCATGTTGTATTAGTGCCTGTGTGACATGCTGGCTTGTTTGCCAGTATCCAACCCCACATTCCAGCTTCGTTCTCACTTGCAGATGAACACTGGACTTCAGAAATGTAAGTACACCTTCCATTTGTCTGCTCAATATTTGTCTGCTCTTTATTTGCTGCTGTTTGTGGGCACATCAGGGGAAATGGCTGTGTGTGTTTGGTGAAGGACAGGGTGATGCAGGGAGGGAGAATTACTCCGGCGTGGAATGGTTTCTGTTGCACCAGAGATTGGGATGAAAAGCTTATTCTAGTGTTTTTCATGATTTTTTTTTGCCTATCCTACAGTTGTATGTAGCTTATGATTGTGAATGTAATGTGATATAATCATAGCATCACAGAATTCAAGTCAAATAACAAGTACTGTTATCTTTTGTTTGTGATGCAAAGCTTATTTTCCATTGTCACAAATTTGGCGATATACTGTGTTGTATGTATTGCGTAATAGTTGTACAATAGATGATGGTATATAGAGGGACCAATTGTCATACCAAGTTGCATGAAACATGTAGGTTATATATTTTTTTTAAAGGCCTTACTTTTTTGTTATATAATCATGTAACCCATCAGTGGTTTCTGTCTTGTGCCAAGTCATTGCCTTGATGGAAATGTCCCACTTTCTCCTAATTTCTTTTCCCTCTGCGCCTTACCCCAGGGGACACCACACAGAAGATGAGATCCGCACATTATCCATCCCCAGCGGAATTGGATGCCTTTGCTAAGAAAATTGCCAGCAACCCGCTGACCATCAAGATCTTCCCCAACAGTGTCAAAGTACCTCAGAGGAAACACATCCGTCGCACAGTCAACGGCCTGGACACCTCCAGTCACCGCTACAGCCCCTACCCTTCTCAGGAGTCCTCCCGCTCAGGCCTTCTTGCCGTTGTGAAGGTGCCAGTCAAAAGCGTCTTGAAGGGCCTGGACGCCAGTTGCACCCGCTTCCTGCCCAAGCCCATCATGAACCCCCACAGCGGGCCCTACGCGGCCCAGAGCACTTTACCGCCTCAGCAGACTGTGGCCCACCTGCTGGCTCTCCCCCAGCCCCCAGCTGGGGCCCACAAGCAGGGCCTCCCCTCCCACCTCCAGCAGCAGCAGCAGCAACCGCTGCAGCAGCAACCGCTGCAGCAGCAACAGGGCATGGCACGCCCACAGACCATCCAGCACCACGGCCTTCCTCATCCACCCAGTTTACGGCCTCAGCCTGGCCTGAGCCGTCAGCAGGCTCTCCAGCAGACTCTCCAGCAGCAGCAGCAGCAGCAGCAGCAGCAGCAGCAGCAGCAGCAGCAGCAGCAGCCTGGTCTGAGCCACCCACAGAGCTTACTGCAGCAGCAGCAGAAGCAGCAGATGGCCTCTCAGGGCTTAAGACTCCTGGCAGAGATGGCTCCCAGGGCCCCCATGCTGCCCCCACACAGTATCCAGGCTCAGGCTCAGGCTCAGGCCCAGGCCCAGGGCCTCTCTCAGCCCCAGACTCTCCCCCCTCAGGCCTCCACTACGGCTGGAGCTGGTTCCCCAGCCCCATCTGGCATGGTGCTGGTCCCGGGAATGCACAGCACCCCTCGCAAGCTGCCCGACGGTGATGCCCCTCCCAATGTGACCGTGTCTACCTCAACCATCCCGCTGTCCATGGCGGCTAGCCTGCATCACAACCGGCCCAGCGACCTCAGCAGCATTGTGAACCAGATCAACCAGTTCTGTCAGGCCCGGGCCGGAGCTGCTGGCACGTCGGTCTGCGAGGGCCAGATCGCCAACCCCAGCCCCATCAGCCGCAACCTGCTCATCAACGCCAGCTCCCGTGCCTGCGGCCCGTACCCGCACCCTCACCCTCACCCGCACCCTCACATGCACCCGCACCCTCACCAACACCAACACCAACACCCTCACCAACACCAACACCATCACCCTCGCCTCGGCCTCCAGCCTGTCCCCTCCTCCTGTGCCCTCAACCCCAATGTCTCCCATGCCAGTGCCATCCAGCCCACCACTATGGCTGTCCTGAGTAGGCTGCCCCTCTATCAGAACCATCTCAAACAGCCGCAGCCCCACTTACCTCAGCAGCCACAGGCCCACTGGAAGCAGCAACCGTCGCAGCCTCTCAGCCACATGTCGCACATGCCCGACGGGCCGCCACCCTGCAAGAGCGTGGCCCGGGAGGACCCGGGGGGCTCTGGCTTCCCCACCAAGGGCCTGCCCTACTCCCAGGAGGCGTGCATGGGCCAGCAGCCCTACGGTCTCAAAGCCCCACTAGACAAGCCCACCCCGTCGCCTCCGGTGAGCGGCATGGTGGGGGGCCCTGGGATGAACTACAATAACGGGCACTATGTGCAGCAGCAGCCGCCTTGGAGCAGCATCTTGCCCACCCCGAATAGCGACAGCTCTGGTTCCCAGGACCTGGCCATAAACTTCCACGGGGGTCTGCCGGGGGGGCAGCACCTCCGTTGACTGCACCCAGGGGACTCACTACAGGACTGGAGCTGTCGGCGCCGCCAACGGCCACCCGGGCCTGATGCCGAACGTGGACTACATGGCCGGCGATTTCGCAAGCTTCCGGGAGCAAACCAACCTGGGCATGATGGGTAAGATGCCCAGGCTCCCCGTCATGACAAACGCTAGGGCCCCTGATTCAGGTGACAGTAGAAATGTTCCCATTCACCACCACCCAGGGTATAGATGAGGCTTGACAAGGCAGTCATTAAGTGTGACGGCAATTCATAAAACGCTTATCGCCCAGTCTCACGAATAATCCACAGAGCTCCGGTTTCCCAGGCAAGGGTTAAAACTAGTCCTTGACAAAACTACATTCAGAATAATAATAATAATTAAAAATACATTTTTTTTTTTTTTTCTCGTTTTTTTGTCTAGTGAGAACACCAATGCATCCAGGGCCAGGGTTAATCCCTGTCTGAGAAACCAGCTTAAAGTGTTTTTTAGATAATGAATAGTGCTCTTATTGGAGTGTTGGTGTATGTGAAGGTCATTAACTCCCCAGCCTTTCCTGTTTCTCTGTGTCCCGGCTGGATAAAGGCTTGTAACACTCTCCTATAGATTACTTTTCAGTTAGATAATGAAAAAAAACCTGTGGCTTCATCTTATGTCTGCCCGTAGCACCTGGCCCTAAAATAAATTGAGCTCAGTTTGTTGTCGGTAAACAAAGTGCTGCTCAGATTGTAGTGTTTACATGTAGGGAATGTCTTGCCATCACATAAACGCATCCAAGTTCATTATCTTCTATTCTCCTTCAATGTCTCCTTGGAGAGCTAAATAGATATAGGACACTGTGAGGAAGACATTTCTATAATCTAGAACATTTGTTTGTTAGCCCAATAGGTCTATTAAGATCTTTTTAGAGATGCCATGGAATTGTGCACTCAAGCAACCAGGTTGAACATAATCAGTGTTCTCCTTTTGATGTTTACTTATCGCTTGCTATTATTATTGTCACTGAAGGAGGAGAGACACTAAGGAACAAGGAACAAGTGTTGGCATATGCACATAGAAGATGCGACTGTTGATTTTTGAGACTGTTGTATATACATTCAGGTTAAAGTTTTGGAAAGGCTGTTTTTAAGAGTTCTACAGAAGCATTTTACAGAGCGTTGGTCTCACTGTCAAACAGTGTGTCTTGAATATGTTGACCAGGAATATGTTGAGTTCCTCCATGTAGGAATTCCATTGGAACTCGTGCCATGTCGTCTAATCTATTGTCATGTTGTTTGTTAATGTAGTAATCACTACTTGAATTCCTGAGAGAATTTTCAGGCCATCACATCCCGATATGTATTACAAATATTGGCAACAAAAGGAAAAAAAAAAGGTTTAATGTTATGTTTTAAGTACTTATCCTAGTTTGTAGTAATAATGAATGGTGGGAATGACCAAATGGATCACTTGCAGATGCAGCTTATACTGCTTTGTAATCAGTCCCTCCAGGATTCTGGGATCAATTTTCTTTGCAAGAAAATGCAGTCATGGAATTTCTGCATCATTGCAATTGATTTTATTTAACTGAAAATCACCGCAATGCCAACCCACAATTTTAGAGATTGCCTGAAGCAAATTCAGTCACTTTTGGCCGCAATAACCACAACAAACACTCACAAGATCCAAGGGACTGTGTGACGCTGGAAAGGCCGGTCCTACACACTGTCTCCACTGCCCTACTACTGTGGCTGTCCTCCACCACGTGATGCATGTGCTGCACACTGGTGTGGGAGCTGAATAGTACTTCTGCTGCTCTGGTAAACCAAGACCCAAATGGTGTTACCTATGGCAACAAGGGTCACCCACTGAAGTGGCTGGCTTTGTTGATAACAGCCCAGGCCTGTGAACAGGAGAAGTGACCCGCGTGCCTCTCTCTCTCTCCTGGTCCTCCATAAACATGAACATCACTGTATAGGGATCCCTGTGGAAAGCTGGGACTGTCTCTGTGCCTCTAAAAGGCAAGTGTGACATCTGTGTCCCTTCCTGGTTGTGTGGTTCGTGAATCTCCTGCTTGTCAGTGTTTATGTTATGGCCTCGCCATCAATGTTCTCAGGTCTGCCTGTGCCTCCTGCCTCTTAGTCAGCCTCAGTTAGCCATTTTTAGTTTCTTTCTTTTCTTTTAAGAGGAAGGACAACTTAAGTCCCAGTGAAGCATAATCTTTTCTGTCTTTCTTTTTTGTTTGTTTTAACTGGCAGAGAAACCGCCTGTGTGTGTGTGTGTGTTGTGGTGTGTGTGTGTGGGGGGTTCTTTGGAGACTTCTGGTCTGGTTCCCCTGATTGCCCCTTGTGTAAGCCTTAAATATTTAGTCCTGTTGACTTGAGTGTGGTGTAGAAGTTTAAATTAATTATGACATTAGCAAGTATACCTAAAATTAATTTCATGTGGAAAGAAATGTTGATTTGAAATGTTGAAGGGGGGAAAAACTTGAACATGTTCAGGTTCCAGCACTGGGCTGTAACAGGTAGTAGTGTGTACGCATCATCAGGCCGCGTCTTGAATATGTTCACCTTTCATTAGTTGTCTTTGCTGCTGAAGTGAAAAATCTGAAGTTCTACTTGCCCCCTAGTGTGTGTGTGTGTGTGTGTGTGTGTGTGTGTGTGTGTGTGTGTGTGTGTGTGTGTGTGTGTGTGTGTGTGTGTGCTGGTGGCGTGCATACTACCAACGCCAGAAGCAAACAAAACAATCAGAACATACATGTCTTCAGTTCTGAACACAAATAAAAGGGTTCTGCTACCATCACAGTCTCAGATGCAGACCTAACCCTTCAGACCCAAACTGACTGGAACAATGGACTTAGTTATCTCTTCAACTTTCTCACCGATGTGTTGGTCTCACGAAGCTGCTATTGTATTCTAGATTACAAGAAAAAAACGTGGGAGTGTTTGTAATGCTGTAAAGATTAGAAAGTAAGCTGTAATTTATGTTGAATGCCATTTTTTTTCTTTCTTTGCAAAAGCAATGTGTGAATGGATCAGCTTTGTTGTTGCAGACATATTAACTTATTTAAACTTGCTTGTTAGGCTTGATCTCAGTTAATCTCCACACGTTCTGAGTGGGAAAGAGGGAGGAAAAAAAACAACTCCGATGCAATTTGTTCGGTCCCGGCAATCATGTCGTGTTTCCAGCTCAAGGGTACAAAACTCTACTAGTCAGGTTGAACTTTTACTTCGTTTCTGTTTCTCAATGTGAAGTGCCTCCTCTGGGGTGAGTGGAGAGTGAGCGTGATACTGAGGTGGGTTTGTGTGGGGGTGAAAAACTGTATCCTAGCAGGGGTGTATGTGGGACTCAAGACACTGCACTGTTTATTAAGTGGGTGGGGGGGGGGGGGGGGGGTGGTGTAAGGAGAGGGGTTGGGGTTTGGGAGGTTGACCAAGCTACTTGACTACTGATACTGTTTGGAAAGGAAGCCCTTACATGCTAAAGGCACAAACTCTGTTGAGACTGGCTGTTGCTGCTGCTGAATTACCAACCAAAGCGGTTTTGAAGTCCACACTGCAAACCCTTCTGTGTCTTAGGAATGTGAGCAGGTTCTTAAAGTCTTAAGAGCACATGTTGTTACCCACCCTCCTTCTCTGAACCACATTTTGAGATTAAAATAAAAAAAAAGACGGCTACTGTCTTCCTCTGAGCAGTTCTGAAAAGTTGGAAGTTATATTTCTTTGTGTGTGTCATGTTGTTCCACCAAAGAACCGAGTGTCATGGCAGTAAGGTCCACCTGTTCTCCATTGAAGTGTCATTCCAAATAAGCCCATTACTTTCAGGAACAAAAATGTTGCACAAACATTCCCCTCAAACCAAAATAAAGTTTGACTTGCATTTGCAAAACCTGACCGTGTCAGACGTGCTTTTTATCCTCCACTCCTTGGAGTGTTGACATAAAGGAATGGACATGGTTGCAGCTACTTTTATTTTCTCTTAATGATAAATTGAGCAGCAATTCACTAATGTGTCTGGATGTCTACATGTAGGTCACTGAAGTGGTCACAGATTGTGACTTAATTGCAGCTGACTCCAGATCAGGTCTGGCTGATCCGCTACAGACTGCTCAGCTGCCGTCTGCTGTATGGAGTGACCTCAGGAGCTCTTGTCATCTGCATGCGTCAGGCCTTTCACAATCTCATTCCTTCTTAGAGTAGACACGACTCGTACAAAGCTCTCTGCAAACACACAGTCATTATTCCCATTCACTTGGTACACTTAGGGAAAAAGCTGATATTGTCATAAATACTTAGACTAGATCATTGTTTTTACCTCTCAATCATATTACACGTCACATCAAGTTGTATAGAGTAGCCTACCTCTGCGTGACCTGTTGTAGGGCTTGATGTCACAGCTCCCTGGGTCTTTAGTGATAATGCCCAGGTCCGTGTGCCACTTGCTCCAGTTCACCTCCTCCAAACTAAACACACAAACTATCATTTTCCTTTCACACTAACGCAACTTCATGCACACAGCTTCTGAATCCAGTACATGAAGAACGAAATAACCTACACTATATGACGTAATGCATGAAGAATAAAATTCCCTTTTGAATATATTGATGGGAAGAAGGTTGTTTGGTCATACATTATGAAGCTTGTCCGCGTGCTGAAGATACTGCGGAATGAATATGATGATACCCTTGACCCACCTGAAACAGCGGCGGGTGTCCTCGCCTGGTTTGTTCCCCCAGCTCCTTCACCACCCCAGAGCGCAGGTTCTTCCTGAGCCAGTGAGGTAGGCTCCGCTCCAGGTCCAGGATGGTCAGGGCTCTCTGTGCATGGCAACCCACTGTTTCACTTCACTGGAGAAGACTGCGCTCACATATCTCATTGTCATGGTCAACCATGATGGCAGAATTACCATGCTACAGGGCTATTTATTATCTTGAGCTCTTTTATCTTCACCTGAAAGTCATTATCTTCTCATTTACTGGTCAAAAGACCCTGTATTTCTTTGGTACACAAAATGAGTTTGACAGAAGACAAGAATCTTTTTTAGAGAGTAGTTCTATATCTATACCATAGAAGTGAAAAGTTAAATTATTTCTGGTCACTAATATTCTGCTGAACTAACAAATTCTAAGCTGTATCCCTGTCCAGCAAACTTTTGTTAAGGGTCAAAAACTTTTTTAGGCATGTTGATGGTAATGCAAAACAAAGTTGAAAATAAAACACAGACGTATCAAATCTGTATACAAGACAATGATGACTAAACTATGAACTATGACTGAGTTTCCAGCAGGATTCTAGGAATGCAAGACCGCATACCTGCAGTTTCCAGATGCTCTTGCTGTCTCTGGATATCCTCTCCACAGTCTCACTCATGAGGGCGATGAGCATGTTGAGCAGGAGGATGTAGGTGAGCACGATGTACGAGATGAGCAGGATGAAGAACACCTCCTTGTACTGGTACTGCTCGGTGAACTCCAGGTCGCCCATGCCGATGGTGAACTTGAAGAGCTCCAGGGTGGTGAAGTAGATGTTGTTGAAAGAGTGTCTGCGGCTGCACAGGCCCGCATGGCCTCCACCAGCACTGTCTCTGGAGCAGCAGTTGCTGTTCTCCAGGCGCTTGATGAGTGGGGGGGTTCCTCAATGAGAGTCACAACAGCTAAAGCGTGAGGAGAGCAGATGAAGAGGGGCTTTCTGATAAACTGCAGTTGCGGGTAATTCCATCTCTATTTTATAAGCTGTTAACATAATCATTTTTTATTGTGAATGCATAGCTATTACCTAGTGTATAAAGATACTAAACATGTACAAGGCATGCCACCATATTTAAGCATAAGCAAGAGGGGGTACCTGCTGAAAATCCTAAAAGGAAGACGATGTAAACAAAAAGAAAGCGTGAAATATCACTGATGATCATCTAAAAAAAGAAAAGGGAACAAAAGCAGTACACAATCAACCAACACGAACAACTTGCATGTATGTCTGAGTCTGAAATACACCCAGCCTACCCTCTGTATCATAACGCCGTAGATGCCCATGTGCTTGGAGCCCCTGAAGAAGTAGAGGAGGTTGATCCAGCTGAGAGCCAGGGAGAGCACCAGGAAGCCCACATACTCCCTTCGCCCGCTGGTGTACAGCACTGCTGAGAACAGCAGGAGCGCTGCCTGCAGTAAACTGCAGAGAGAGAGAGAGGAGCACAGAAGCACATGTCTCATGCAGTTTGGGGATTGAGGTTCCAGCATGACAAGGCTCAGAGGCCATATTTTTTTACTTTGCAGCTGCTGCTTTATGCAGATGATTGGGAACATACAAAAGAAATTCACTGTAGCCGTCCACCAGTAATGTTTGTAGCTTTGGCCTCTTTCTCCTGAAGTCTGATATCTAGCAGAGAAAAATAATTTTCACAGTTAACCCATTGGCATGTTTTCATTCATCTTCATGCCATGAATACAGATTAGATCCTTTCATGCGGTTTTAAATGTGGCAGGCCTATAGTGTTCACCTACCCCTTTGAAGAAAAAGTAAATGGCACCAAGGAGGCTGATTATTTGTCCAGCGAGACGAAAATAGTCAGATGGCACATGTTGAACGGGAAACGGTGGCTAAAAATTAAATTGGAAGGATCTGTTGAAATGGAACAGTGGAAGAGTGTACCTGAATATATTGTGAGATTATATTTTTCTATAGGGTTGCAGATGTTGAAATCCTACCTCTCCCTCTTTTCTGAAAAAAGCCACGGAAGTGAATATCCCCAGGTATACAACATAGACGATGAAGTTGAACCAAAATATTCGCCGGGCAAAAATATGCCATTTCTCCTCCAATAGACTGTGTAGAGGCTCTATTTGAAGCATATCATGGCGGTTCTGAAATAAAACATATTCAATTCAATAAAATTCAATTTTGTTTATAAACAGTGCCTGGACCCCCTTAGAGCAAGCAACAGAGGCAAGGAAAACTCCCTGTTAATCAGGAAGGAACCTTAAGCAGAACCATGGCATATAAAGGGGGACCCATCTGCTTGACCTTAATTATTATCATATTATGATTGTGTGATCGTGTTTGGTTGTCACTGGTTGTCTAGACTACAGCTGCTTCATGATGTCAGATAAAGCTGCCAACATGACTCGGCCTCTGACTCAGGATAAACTGTACATGTGCTCTCACAGGGTTCTCGCAGCCGTAGACAATGATCTCTAACACGGAGTTCTTCTCGTAGGAGTCCAGAGAGGCCAGGTCGTAGAGGGAGGAGTAGACAGGGCCATACACCCACTCTGTGAACTTTCTCGACAGGTGGATGCTCTCCTCATCCAGGAACTCTCGTCTCACCATGTGTTTGAACAGCTGTCAGGAGCGGTGACAACAGGCGCAACAAAGGCACTCAGTCAACAACAACCTTCACTTAGTCTTAGAGCACCCATGATGTGGATACAGCAACAGAAACACAAACCACATTCATTTTTACAAGGAATGTCCATGTGAAAGGATGTGTTACATTTATCATTACATTAAATATTATTATATATCTTGAATCCAATCAAGGAGAGGGTGATAGTTGGCTGCAGTAGTAAGTCGATATGTCTGATAGAAACATACCCCAATCTTGCCAGTTTTGGCAGCCAGTTTGATGGGAGTCAGACCTTGGTCATTCTCAATGTCTTCCAGTTTGATTTTGGGGTAGAGCTGGCCTGCCCTTTTCAGAATGTCGTCGTACATCACTGTGACAAACTCTGTGTTTTCAGGAGAGTTGTCTGCTATGGTTACTAGAGCATGCAGCACTGTGTTTCCATGGGAGTCCTTGTCTGTGATGTCCACCCTTTGGTAAGGGTTCTTCAAGAGGAATTTTACAATGTTCAACTGATTAGTGCAAGCTGCCAATGACAGCGGAAGTTCACCTATGAAAACACATATTTCATATAGTAAATGAACTACACTATAACCTTTACCTTTTTCAAGACTGCAAAGACTTCATCATCAATCAATAATGCAATAATGCTATGGAGAAATAACAGAATAGCTGTGTCATATCCATCATGAAAGACACACTATCAGTTTTAATGCTCTAACAATTAAGATGGTTCTAGTAAAATAGTGCTTTTCTGAAACAAACCGCTTTTGGTTAACAGCACTGCCAAACAGAAATTTGCTTCAATTAGCTGACAGTTGCTCACCAAAGTAAAATCCAGGTCTGGTTTTGAACTGGAAGAATTTCCCACAGGCTTTGGCCTGTACATTTGCTCCTTTCTGCACAAGCAGCTTAACAAAGTGCAGGCTTCGTCTCTCAATGGCGATATGCAGGGCACTCTGTCCTGTGGAAACCAGGAGCACAGATTATTGGCAGGCTGCAGTATAAGGAAACTGCATTTCAACTCAACTCAGATTAGACTGGCTATGTGACAAGAGAGAGTCAGGGTCACCTTTGTAAAAGCTGTCGGTGTATGCTGCATTGACCAAAGCATACAGATCTCCAGTTGCCTCTGCGATGTCCAGAAGCACCTCAATGATGTCATTTTGCCCATTCCTGAGGTTCAAGAGGGCCTTCAGGAGAACAGTTTTCCCATTGGTAGGATCTTAGAAAGAGCACATCTCGGTCATTATTTCAGTGGTGTCTTCTAAAGAGGCGTGGGTTAATGCTGTACTTTTTTGGAAAAGAAAGGTTTTCTCAGTATATGTAAGGCCTTTGACTGATCTTATGTGAGAGATGCCTCTGCTCACCTCGGAGGTCCCAGTCTGTGAGGTGTTTCGAGGTGTGCTGGAGGTATTTCAGCAGCCCCTTTAGTTTATAGACATTTCCAGCTGCTGCTGCATCGAACAGTGGCTGGATTGTAAACACTCTGTATGACACATCCTGTTTTGGGATCCTTGTATCACTCAGAAATCTATTGACAGGAAAACAGGGACATTAAGTTATTTCACTCATTTCAGACATTTACTCTTACTCTTTTAGCTTTGGTCATCAGAGGTCATTTCAAATCAGGTATGGAAACATACAAAAAAATGCTTAGCAAAAATACTGAAAGGTGTTGGCCAAGTAAGGAAGCCATATTTAAGAATGTTTTACACATTATGTTTTCTGTGATGTGATCAAGAATCAGACATGATCTTCTAAACCATTGACTGTAAAAAGCATGGACAGCACTTACTTTATGAAGAAATTAAGCCAAGATTGGCTGGCCATATTGGCAAAATTGCAGCCAGAATCTGTACAGTAAGTGAGTTTTGCAGCCAGAGCTTGCATAGTCACCAAAAAATCAGTAAAAATCAGTCAGAACTGACACTGTATCGGGATACATTTTTGTTCCTTCCATCCAGTGGCTTCAGGTTTGACTGAGCGTACGCTATCCATGCTTTTTACCCATTGTTGCTCTGAACAGTGTTAAACGATTACTTGAGCGAGTGCCTATCTAGGCCTACCCAAACTCAGACTGATAGTGAGTATCCATGGGGACCCTCTGTGTGTCCAGGCCCCACATGCTGAGGGGGGCCATCAGCATGCTGTCCGCCTCC